>NC_051064.1:87029699-87358866 GCF_004664715.2 Peromyscus leucopus
ATATCTCTTTTCATAAAACTGGAATTTATTGTTAATTTTAACTCTGCATAATAACAATTCAGATAATACAGAGATGTGACTTTATGAATGTAGCGGTAACGCCTGCATTACCGATAACCGTTCACCATGTGCGAGCGAAGGGCTGCGGATTAAAAATAGAGACAAAAGACAGCAGGTCATCCGTACGATTGGATGTCGAATGCCGTTTATTGAAAGAGGGAAGAAACCTTAAATACGTACAGGCTTACAGCACAAATGGAGGAACCCCCCGAGGGCAGAAGTTCGCTGTCAATGGTCCACATTCTAGACCCAATGTTCTATATTCTTGCATCTAAGTAGTTAACGCCCAAAATGCAGGATACACAACAAGGAACTTCCCTTAAGCATTCAGAAGGGTGGATACCGGCAGGGAATCTGAATAGGGAGGACACAAGGAACTTCCCTTAAGCATTCAGAAGGGTGGATATTGGCAGGGAATCTGAATAGGGAGGACATCTGATCGAGGTCAAGCAAGCAAGGCCGCAGCCACTCCCAGTCGGGGGCCAGGGCCCATGGCGCCCACAGGTCCCCCCTTTTTATTAAATGAGCTTCTGACTTAGGTTGCGTGGGACCAGCAGACCACCTTACCTGTCATAGAGACACTTGCCCAGGCCACACAAGTGCTCTGTCTTAGGTTGATGGCAGCCCCCCAAGCATTACCCGTCTCTGAATACTCATTATCATACAGACTCAACCACGTGAGCTGTAGAGTGACTGCTGCCAAAGATCTCAAAGTGGCACTGGGCTTGCAATCTGTGTGACACAGAAAAGACCAACAGAAGTCTGAACCCACCCATAGCCAGGAGGCTAAAGGCAATTGAACCAATCCCTTCTTAAACGAGCCTTACTGCAAATTGGAGTCCTTGTAAGGTGGTATCCCATAAGCAGATGGAACTTGAGTTTCAATAATTTTACAACTTTCAAAGCCAATTATAATGTATAAAAGTGGAATTAAATTTGTCATGCCCAATAAGAAGAAAGATTAACTAACTGTGGTAGCTACTTTTGCTGCCAGGGTCTCCATTGTGCTAGCTGTAGTAACCAATTAAGAAATAGCAATCCCAGAAACAATAGCAGCAGTGGCCACCACTGCTATAACAGCAACAACGGCAACAGCGATGTCAGAGTCTCTTCTGGAGCATGTGAGCATCATCTGTGTCTAGCTGCCACGGTCCACTGGCATGGACACGGCTCCAGGAACACGAACCACCAAGGCCCATTTTTCTTGATCCCAGCACTACTTAGGCTGGCAGGTCTGCAAGAGAACAACTGAGAAACATAAAGAGAACAGAAAACAAAAACAGCAAACAAGGAGCAGAACTAATGGCCTCAATAATGGCTACATTCAGGCTCACAAATTTTGAGGTATCTTCAAAAAGGGCTAGATGAATTTCAGGAGGCAAATAAATGTTGCACAGAGCCATTCCTGAAAAGTAGGTACTACACCAGCTTGAGGGGGTCGCAAAATGCGAAAAAGGCTTAGCTGGCATGCTACTGTTTACAACTGAAGTTCACTGACCTTTAGAGTTATCCTTAATCTCCAAGGTGTGGTACATTCTCAATGTTTTTTGAAAAAAGTTACCATACATTACCTTCTGAGGAATCCAACCACATGGCTACAGTTCCTAGGCTTAGAATAATGTTTGCCAAGGCTGGCCGTATTGGGCTCTCAATCCCCATTGGCATCAGAAGGGGAGAGTTTTTTACGAAGGCCCAATAGGTCTCTGCCATGTTGGAATTCAGCAGCAGCCACAGGGTGCACACAGCATTCAGGAACCCACAGAGGAATTTCATTGTCCTGCGGAAAGACACAAACAGATCCCCGGGCCCACACCAACACCGGATCGGGTCCCTTCCAAGTGCCAGTAGAAAGATCTTTCCATCGCACCAGAGGATGATTTGTAACAGGAGCCCTCCAGTGCTTATCTGCAGCAGATACTCCAGCAGAATCCACCGATAAAAAATTTAAAATATATAAAACAAGGGAAAGAATAGAATGTGGAGAGGAAAGATGAGCCCCTAACTCCCCCTTTTTTACTTTAGCAATATAAGTTTTTAAGGTACGATGGCAGCGTTCTACTATAGCCTGCCCTTGAGGATTATAAGGAATACCAGTCTTATTAACAATAGAAAAATCTTGGCAGAATTTTAAAAATCCCGTACTACTGTAGGCGGGACCATTATCAGTCTTTATGTATTTTGGCACTCCCGTGTAAGCAAAAGCATGAAGACAATGATTCTTTACACAAATACAATAAGGGAGAATTAAGATCTATATACTGCACGTGAGCCTGTTCCAGGGTCTCTTGTACACGTTGTAGGGCTACACGTCCTTCAGCTGTTAATTTACGGGGAGATGAAGGGTCAGGGTTGCCCTTTAAGACATCATACAAGGGGCGAAGCTGACCTGTTGGAATTTTTAAAGTGGGCCGAAGCCATTGAATATCTCCCAGAAAGGTTTGGAAATCATTAAGTGTGCGTAGCTGATTCATGCGCAGAGTAATCTTTTGTGGGCGTATGCCCGTGCGTAACAATTCATGACCTAAATAAAGATAGGGAAAAGATACCTGTACCTTTTCTGGGGCTATCTGTAAATTAGCCAGGCTAAGAACCTCTTGTAAATTAGAAAAGGCATCAAAAACAAGTTTTTTATCTTTAGCAGCCATTAATATATCATCCATATAGTGAATTATATAAACACCTGGAAAAGCTTTTCGAACTGGAGCTAGGGCCAAAGACATATAAATTTGACATATAGTAGGGCTGTGGCCATTCCTTGAGGCAATACCACCCACTGATATCTCTGATAAGGTTCCTTAAGATTTTCTGAAGGAACACTGAAAGCAAAGCGAGGACTGTCCTCGGGATGCAAAGGAATGGTGAAGAAACAGTCCCTCAAGTCAACCACAATTAAATGCCAATGCTTAGGAATTGCCACAGGGGCAGGCAAGCCAGGCTGTGTTGCTCCCATGAGAAGCATGGTTTTATTTACAGTTCTAAGATCCTCCATTTTCCTGATTTCTTTTTAATAACAAATATAGGTGAGTTCCAAGGTGAAGTTGAAGGAATGATATGTCCAGCATCTAACTGCTCCTTAACCAATGCATACGCAGCCTCCAATTTTTCCTTAGCAAGGGGCCACTGCTCCACCCATACAGGGTCATCACTCTTCCAAGTGATTTTTATCAGTTGTATTATTAAAGGCTGCTGTGCAGTGACCCCTATGGAAAAGATCCTAATCCTCTAGTATCGCCAGGACCCCTAGTGACACAGTTTTTGTCTGCCACAGGGAGCGGGTCTCCTTGCAACATTTTCCCTAAGCCTTTGCCCGGGCAGTAGCCCTGACTCTTCAGCATCTGTTGTACAGGCTGTGTAGTAAGCACCGCTCCCATGCCATCCAACACATCCCATCCCCACAAGTTCACTGGAATGTCAGATAGCACAAAGGGTTGAAAAGTTCCTTCATGACCTTCTTCATCCTTTTAATTTAAAAGTAGCCTGCTCTGCAATGGCATCTGAGCTGTGTTGATACCTTGTAGGTTAGAGGTAGAATTTTTAAGGGGCCAATTGGTATCTCAGAATTCTTGTGAAATTATAGATATATCTAGCACCAGAATCCAATAATCTTCCAATCTCAATCCCATATAATTTTATTTTTAATTTAGGCTGTTTATCATTGATAACTGTTTGTCAAAACACCTTTTTCCCTGTATTTCCAAAGCCTCCAGTTCTATATATCGGTGCCATTTTGAATTTAAAGTATGAAAGCAATAATAATTGAGCAATTCTATCACTAGCTTCTGTTTCCATGGTCCTTATTACATATGCCAATTATAAAAGCATTAAATACAATCTCTATAGGATTTGAAGAGGTAAACTTTAGGTAATACTCTTCAGTATTTTTATAAAATCTTTAAAAGAGGATCCTTTCTTATAAATTTCAAGTAACACATTAGCACAAATAGTCAATTATTAACAATGTGGACCAAACAATTTACCTGTATTTTATTTACTGGAAAAATAATTTTGTAACCTCTTTATCAGGAAGAGATTATCATTTATGGGTTTATCTTAGCAACATTATTTAATAGGCTAATAACCCAATCCATTTTAGGTGTTATATTTTTATAAAACTAAACCAATAATTTCTAGAAAGCAACTTAAATTGCAGAGCCAAATTTCCAGTAATGATCAACAGACAAGAGCACACCTAATATATAGTTCAAAATTATGAATTTTGTTTCTCTAGTTTATCTACCATGAAAATCCAAACATTCATCCAAACATTTATTAAGACAATCAAAAGAACAGAACATCCTTTATTCAAACAGCATTGACTTAGCATTCAATGTCCTGACCAAAACCATTTTTCACCAGAAGTTAGGCCCAGTTTAAACTTTTAGTGCTAGTCCCTTTCCAGCCCCAGCTCGCTGGCTCTGCCCAGTGCTCAGGCTCTATTGCCAGCACCTGCCTGGGCCGCACTCCATCATGGCTCTGCCTCTCACCGGCGCCGTACCTGTTTTGGGCTATCTCCTGCGCCTTTGTCCACCACAGCCGTTGGGCGCGCCCCGCACACACAAACTCACATTTAAACTTCCTACTCCCATGAAGGGACTATCTAATAACGAGTTATTCCCACCATAAGGGAAAAACAGAAAAACATTTCCCACGAAGGGATCCTAAATATTGAATTATTTCCATTCTGAGGGAAAAAATAAAAAACATTTGAACTAAAATAAGCAAACAGACAGCAAAAACTTTAAGCTCTGGGCTCGCTTGCTGTTCAGCCAGCAGCAATGAGGCCTACCTGCCGATTCTTTGTAATTCAGATGCTGCTGCTCTGCACTGGCGGGAAGAAAGAGCTCGAGAGTTTTCAGCTATCCTGAAAACTCTACAACTGGAAAAAGTCTTTACATCCTCCATTACCACTGGGAAGAGGCTTCTCTCTTTCCTTCATCCTTCCTCTACAGGGCCCCAATCTTTAGGCCTAGTTTCAAAAATTTTTCCCCTTTTTACCGGGAAAATCCTTTTTTCTTGATTAAAGTTTTTCTCCCATTTTGAACGGGAAACTTTCTTTCCTTCCCTCTTCTTTATTGGGAAGATTTCCTTTTTTATTTAAAATCTTTAGCTGTCTTGCCCTTTTTTAACTTTGGTGCCTTCCTGCTTCAACAGTCCAATTAACTGACTGTGAGCTACCTGCACCCATTTCAACATTTCAATCCACTCTTACCTTTAAAATGCTGGCCGGCCTTCCAAGAGTGTCCTTCAGCTCGGTCCTTCTTTCTCAGACCTCGGTAGGAACCTCCATTTGTAGCGGTAACGCCCACATTACCAATAACCGTTCACCATGTCCGAGCGAAGGGCTGCGGATTAAAAATAGAGACAAAAGACAGCGGGTCATCCGTACGATTGGATGTCGAATGCCGTTTATTGAAAGAGGGAAGAAACCTTAAATACGTACAGGCTTACAGCACAAATGGAGGAACCCCCCGAGGGCAGAAGTTCGCTGTCAATGGTCCACATTCTAGACCCAATGTTCTATATTCTTGCATCTAAGTAGTTAACACCCAAAATGCAGGATACACAACAAGGAACTTCCCTTAAGCATTCAGAAGGGTGGATACCGGCAGGGAATCTGAATAGGGAGGACACAAGGAACTTCCCTTAAGCATTCAGAAGGGTGGATATTGGCAGGGAATCTGAATAGGGAGGACATCTGATCGAGGTCAAGCAAGCAAGGCCGCAGCCACTCCCAGTTGGGGGCCAGGGCCCATGGCGCCCACATATGAATATCCAACCTTCAATGGATCTTTTATTTATAATGTACACAAGAAGACTGGAGCAATGTAGGAGAATTGAACCAATTGTGTATAAAAGAGCAAGAGACAAAAGGAATTTTAGTTTTATTCACATATATTCATTGACAGAATTCCTCACTGTTCAACATAAATTTTCATTTTTATTTAAATGCTAGTATTTTATATATATTATTTTTACTTAAGTATTTCTCTCTTGTATTTTTGAGATGTTGGTGTCATACTTAGCCAAGTACTCTACTACTAAGTTATATTCTCAAATCTTTAACAGTTTTGAACAAAATCTTTTATTCTAATGTCAACTAAAGCTAGTAAAACATATTTGTTACAATTCCTTTCTATCAATTGCTTACAATACATACCATATTAATTTCAAATATGAGAAATTATAAATACTAATTGCATATATATGACCAAAAGGATTTCAAATGTGCTATTATTGACATAAAGCAACTTTATTTCTATTCACTTGGCCATTTAAATTCATTACTTTTCTTAAGATATCTTTTCTGTATTTATAATAAATCATTTTATTTACAATAATGAACAAATTTGATGACTGGCAAAATAGTGTAAATTACATTTGAAAGTACATGTCACTTTTCCTATTCTGGTCAGTCATATTTGATTTACCTAAACAAAGTCCTTGGCACTTCTGTTTATTATGTCTAAAACTATCCATTGACAATACTCATTTAAGCCATCTTTCTTTGATGTTGATTGGTGACCAATGTTGGATTTGTAAGCCATTAAGAAGTCATTTCATGGCATGCTCTTCAATTAATTAGAAACCAAGTAATAATAAAATGCAATTAACTCAATGTCTGAAAGTTAAATATTTCAGCTCATGAAAAAGCAAGAGCATAAAGTCTGATATAGACATCATTTACACTGTAGGAAGGAATGAGGAAAAAATGCAATCTTCTGCCTCCTCAGTCCATCAATTCTTATCTTCTTCAGCCATTTTAATTAACATGTTAATAAATCCTGTGATAGATTTAACAGTAAGTGACAATTGCAAAGAGCAGGCTGAAATAAAAAGTTGACAGCAGATTTGTTGCCTGCAAAAGTATCATTATTGCCTTATAAACCTCTGCTTGCTTTATCTTTCTTTCTCTGAAGGGAAGGAATACTGCTTCGGAGAAGATTTAGGCTCCCCTGCCCCCACATTTTAACAAAATTAATGATCTATTTGCTTAGAAACTATATATTAGCTCTACTTTATCCATCTGCTGAGTAAACAGTAGATCTTACTTGGTCACAGTGATAGATTTGAATGTGGAAAAATCATCAGTCAGCATGGCAGCTGATTAATTGTTGGTTCTTTGGCAGGCTCTTCCATCTCAGGATAAAAGCCAGTGGCTGCTCAAATTCCTCTCTATACTCCTTGGCCTCCATTGCCACTGAGTTACACAGCTAATGTTGAGAGTGGAAATTATGTATGCCTGTTCATGGCCATGTATCCCTTCAGCACAAACAGATAGTCCCCACTTTCCAAACCACAGAATGAAGCTATTGAACAATGTGTGGAGGTGTGAGTCTTTACAAAGCATGGAGTAGAAATAGGTGAAAACAGTATTTTAACACTATTTGTTCTTAAGACAAGAAAATGGAACAATCAATATACTTTTTTTTACATGACATGATCAAAACTGGTTATGTCAAGACTTGAAGGAATGCTAGTTGAAAAATAAAATATTGAAACATTACCCTTGAGATGAATTCAGATGCAAAGGGTGTCATAGTAATTAGCACTAAAATGATAATAACTGACATTCATTTTCTCTTAATGTTTGTCCAGGCCAATCATTTATTACTAGTCTATATTTTCAAAGTCCATTATGAACTTTTATAACTCATTCTTCAACCGCTGCTCTTTTGAGGACACAATGATACCGCTGCAAAGTCCAGATTGCCTGATAGACCGGCAAAAACAATTTTGGGGGTCAGGTTCCAACAAGTCTCTGGTTTGAAGGGAGTTAATTCTATGTTGATGATACAGGGGAGGAAGACACAAAAATGAATTTAGAGTTTCTCACACAAGGCATTTTGTGCCATGGTGGCCACATATGTCAACACCAGGATGTCTCTCCTGAGATCCAAGAGCAGTCTTTCAAAATTAGCAGGGAAAGATGTTTTCCAAGATCAACCATCACCAATCCAGCTTGGGAGACATTTTGTTAGTGACACATGTTCCTTCCCTGCCACCCAAACAATAAAGTGTTCTGTGTGCTAACAACATAGCTTAAAAAAAAAAAAAAAAAAAAAAAAAAAAAAAAAAAAAGTAAAACAGTAGCAGGAACCTTAACGTGTCTTATTAATAAAGTCAAACCTGGGCCAAGTATTGGGGTGAATGCTGGAAGGTCAGAGAGACAGAACAAGCCACAGGCAGTGGGCTTTTTGGAGCCCAGTCCCTATGGTAGGACACTTTGCACAGCCTTGGTACAAGAAGGCAGGGCTTGGACCTGCCTCAACTGAATGTACCAGGCTCTGCTGACTCCCCATGAGAGATCTTGCCTCTTGGGAGATGGGAATGGGGGGTGAATTGGGGTGTAAGGCTGGGGCCAGGAGGAAGGAAGAGAGGGGAATCTGTGGTTGGTATGTTAAATGAATAAAAAAATCTCTTAATAATAATAAAAAATAAAGAAAAAGAAAAAACATATCAGTTTAAAAATAAGCAAATGTTTTATTGATATATTTAACTGATAATATTTTTATATTTAGTTTTCCATAAGACATGAAGACAACAGTTGTTTCCCATATTATTGTGTATTATAGAGAAAAAATGGAAGCAGCCTATTGTAAATTATATAATACATTATTGAATATTATAGAAAAATTTTGAAAGTAGTCAAATTAGCAAATGCAGAAGAATAATTGAGTCCAGGATGTTTCATCTACAGATCCCAGTGTCAGTACAGAGCTGATCTTTGACACCCCAGACATGGGACCACAGGAAAAAGTTCATTAGATAGATTTTCAGTGTTCCAATATCTCACAGAAGACACTTGGGTGGCCTCTGGCATGAGACAGTTTTTCCTATGTGAACAGGTGTGGTCTCCATACCAGTGAAGATGGGATGAGCCATAAAACATTTGCTTTTAAAAACTTCTAATTTATTATTTTCTTTTCAGAATATCATACCAGTCCTATATTTACATCATTTTCAACCCACACTTTTCCATACCTCCGATCCTGTTTTCTTCTACTCTCTATCAACCTCATGATCTCTTCTTTTCTTGTGCTTTAATTAATATCAGTGTGTGTGTATGTATATATGTGTGTGTGTCTGTGTACATGTAAAAACAACATGCTAACATGCTAAGTCCATTTAGTGTCTCTTACATATGTGATCAAGAATGATCATGTACTGTTGAATAAATTATCAAGGGTCTCATTTCTGGATAAAACTGATTTTCCTTCACTAATTACACATAGCACTTCATCTAAAGCAAGGTCTTTAAGATTTCCTACTTCTATGTTGGAATGTCAACTAGTACAACTAGTATTGTCATTGTGTAAGCATTGTTTGTGCAACCACATTGTTAAGATTTCGTAAGTACAATTTTCCATCATAAACACAGTTTGGTAAAATATTGTATTTTCAGACCAATATAATATAGAAATATATAGGGGAACAGTGTGAAATATAAAGAAGTTAGTGTTTCAATTTTCACAAAATGAATGTGGTTGAGTAATTTCTTTATACATCCTGACTATAGTTTCCCCTCCCTCCTCTCCTCCAACTCTCTTACCCTATCTACTCTTCCCCCTGCCTGCAATCCACTCCCCCTCCATTTCTATTCAGAAAGGGACAGATCTCTCATGGTTATCAACAAAGCATGGTATATCAACCTGTTATAAGTCCAAGCATCTCCCCTGTATTCAGGCTGGCCAAGGCAACCCAGTATGACAAATAGATTCCCAAGAACCAGCCAAAGCACTGATGACAGCCCCTGCTCCCATTGTTAGGAGTCCCACAAGAGGACTAAGCTACACAACTGTCACATATATGTAGAGGGCCTAGCTCAGTACTCTTTAGGCTCCCTGGTTTTTAGTTCAGAGACTCTGTGAGTTCCTATGAGTGGTTGAGTAATGTAAGTCAGACTAAATGAAGATGTTCAGGCTTTAGACCCAATATTTTTCTCATGAATGATAACTGATGATTTTTAGGTAAGTGAGCATTTTAAAATTGATTGATTTTTAGGTAACTGGGAATTCTAAAGTGTTTCTGCATGCTCTCATGACAGACTGTATATAATCCCTTAGATAATGATAATAACTTTCTAATTTATTTTTCTAATCTCCTATTTTATGGATATAATTGTTTCTCTGATGTGGAAGGCATAAAATATTTGCACTGATAATTTTCTGTAATTAAGACTATGTCTGATTTTAGCAAACAACCAAGTAAGTGTTATGTAATTATAAGTGAATCTCTTGTCTCTAAAATTTATATTATTATGCAGTACAATTGCATTAATTTCATTTGATAGAATCATAATTGTATTTGTCTCATAGCTAGATTACATTTGGATCTACAATAATCATCCTGAAACTTGAGAAATTCATTACAAACTTATATATAACATAACTTGTAAAACACATGCACATATACCCTATGGCAAAACAAAATGAAAAGTCTAAGTGAGATTATTTCTCTAGGCTTCAAACAGTCTATACTGAGTTCCAAAATTTACTTAACTTTTTAACTTTTAAAAACTGTCCATATCTCTTAGAGGATTTTGTATGTGGCATATCCCGATGCTATTGAACATCAGTTGCACATACGGTGTCATTTCAGAATACACTGTGAGATGCTGACAGTGCTATGTCACAAAGATTAATTTCTTTGCCCTAAAGAATAAGACACTAAGGCACCAACTCCTCATTCAGTAGCTATGACTGCAATGTCAGTTCTTTTGAAGTAATTGTTTCATTTTTGTAGAAATGGATTTCAAATTTATTCCAGAAGAAAATATTTTAAGGAACTCTATTTATAGTATTATGTTTATGTAAATATATTAAAAAGTAGTAAACTTCTCAAGTTAAGTAACACATCTGGTGGTGAAAGAAATCATAATAATTCATTTTTAATTTGAAACTTACCTATAGATAGGATATTGGACCATTATTGTAAACTTTGTGCAACTTGTTACCAAGTGAAGTTAGCCTTATTAAAAATGAATCAAAATAGACTGAATCTATTTTTGCAGTAAATAATCTTTAAATATCTGTGTGGTGGAGAGGGGTTTATTACTTTGTAAAATCGTTATTAACTTGTCAAGAAATAAGGTTTAGGAGATATAAAATTCAAAGTAAATAATCCTCCTGATCTAGGCAATACAAATGTCAAATCAATAAATATGTAACAAATGGCTAATGGCTAATATTAACAAATGAGATGCTGTGGTTTGGCACTAGAATAATAATGGAGTATTTCAATGTATCTAAATGGAAGTATAATAATGTACACACTTGGAGATGTGGTTTTGGAAATTTTATGACAAAAATATAGTGAAAATTTCATTATTTTCAAAAATACATAATATCCTCAAGGCATAAAAAGTATTTTTTAACCTTGAATAGAAATGAGAAAGGCTAAGCTACATTTTAAAGTATTTTGTTTGCATTTTACTTTAAAAATAAAAGCAAGCCAGAACATTGACTCCATTATATAAGGAAAATGGGAATCCATTTATGCTGTTTGAGTTCCAAACATAATCAATAGCTGCATAGAATAGAAACACCTGTCTGTGTATGTAAAGTGTTGTTTTTCAGGAGCATAAATCATAAAATGTAAGCTTGGCAACATTTCCCCATTGATTCTGATATTACACTATGAGTTAGCAAACTCCACATTTATCAAATAAGACTCAACTAATGCTACTCTCTGTGCTGAAAATAACATGTATGTTAACATTTTGGAACAGTAAGGTGGGTATTTTTGTTGAAATATCAGTTAATTTTATATGATTACAAGTCAAATATTTGGTACATAACTAATCTCATTCCCCTTTAAGAGTAAATATACAAAGTTAAGATGCATTGAGACACATTACTGCCAGCTTTTTGTAGCATACTATTAAAGATGCCCAAAATATGCTGAAGCTCTTCCATGATTTCATTAAACCTGCAGTCACCAGTCGCTCTTGATTCCAGAAAGCACAGAGCCTTCCTGGACAGATCACATCCCAGATGAGGATAATTGTCAACAGTAGTGAGCTGTACCTTAGACAATGAATGATCATCTCTTGAGAGCCCTAAAGAAATAAATCTACTTCAGACTACCTTGAAAAATCAGGGATGAGGCCATGGTCACCCAGCTCACACTTTGACCAGGACTGCTTAATTATAAAACCTACCTGTCCCAATTCTTTCTCTATTCAAACCTGAGTATCATGTCAGCACTCCAAAAATAAATGGGGTCAACGGACACTCTTTGCTGTTCTTAAACACAATGAACATTTATTAAATCTCATTTCCCAGCATTTCAGGATTGTTCATCTATAATTGTTTTGTTGAGATGGTGATCAAACTCAGACTTCAGGGGCTGTTAGAGCTGACTATCTGACTATTGGTGGCTTGTGAACCATATGTGAACCCAGAATGTGCCCACAGGACAGAAAATCAAAACCTAGTTAAAAATGGGACAAAAAATTTGTAAAATCCTTTCTCTTTAGCTCATAATTAAGATCTATCAAATTACTGCAACACAGCCCTCTTAGACATACTTTATTTTAAACAAATATAATATTTGATTTTAAGCCAGGCACCATGGTGTTTATTACTTGAAAGAATATAAAAAGAGCCTGTTCTAACGATCAGTGTCCCTTAGCATGCCAGAACTTAAAAAACAATTACAAAATGCTATCATCAAAATTATAATTGGAATCAAACTGAGAAAAAAAGATTCCACAGTGATATAAATAAAGATAAAAGTGTTCCATTATATAAACAAAGAGTGGCACCATCAAGCCATCAAATTTCATTTACTTACACTATCCATAATTAAATTTTGAAATGGATCATTAGTAAAAAGCATTGTTTTCTTCCCACTTCTGGATATAACAAAATCTCTGGTGCTAGAATTGCTGTGCTCTTGTTAAAAAATAGATAACTGATCAAAATTTATGTGACAACAACTTTCAGGCAGTAAGAATAGGCAGCATCTCATCTATTCTCTCAGAGAACAGGATTATAATACCAATGACTCCAGGTTATTTTTCTTATACTGTGGTGCTAACAGGGGTGGAGAGAAGATGGCGTCTCTTGCACCAGCAAACCAAAAACATAAATTAAAATAAATTTATTCTGAATTCCAATGAAAAACAATGTAGAGCTACATAAAATTGTCTTGTGAAACTGACTACAGTTACCAATGTGCTTGTTACTGAGTGCTAAAATACACATTAGGATCTTTCTTTTGATGCTGTTAAAAAAAAACTTATAGCCTATGCTGGTTTTATTTATGTTGCTGTAATAAAATACTATTAACAAAGCAACTTAAGGAGGACAGGACTTGGTTTGTCTTAAAATTCCAGCTTACATCCCAAGTCATGGCAGCAAGGAAGTAAGGAGACAGAGGGAAAAGGTGCTATGTCTCCAGCATCTTGACTAATGGCAGGCTATAGTTGTGCGGGCTTATGTCTGGATATTCCATTCTTTTCCATTGGTTTTTGTGTCAGTTTTTTTGTGAGTGACATGTTGTTTTTGACACTATGACTCCATAATTTGAAATAAAGTGCAGTGTTATTCTACAGTCATCACACACAAATCAACAGAAGTAAATACATCACATAAATGAACTCAAAGACAAAAACCACGAGTCAGCATTTCTTCCTGATAAAAATACTGAAAATTCAGAATGAAAAGAGCATAACAACATAATTAAGGCTATATATAACATACCTGTAGCAAACATTAAGAAAAATAGGGAATCATTAATACACTTCCTTTAAAAACATTATCAAGACAAGAGTGGACACTTCCTCCATTCCTATTTAATGCAGTGCTAGAAATAGTATATAAAAATGAAAATAAAAATAAATAAATAAATAGGAAAGAAAAGAGTAAAATATAGTAGTTTGAAATGAAATCTCTCTGTATAAGAGACCCTTCAGATCCTTATAATTAGTAAGTATTTTCATAAAACTATAGGGAAAATTTTAGCCCAGAAATCTATAGCCTTTACACATATTAATTTTAATCATGATGAGGAAGAACTCAGAGCATCAAACACATCTACAATGGCCTCAGAATGATAATAAGTTATTGCTGTGGGATGGGCTGTATGTCAAATTACTCTGATTGGTCAATAAATAAAACACTGATTGGCCAGTGGCTAGGCAGGAATTATAAGAGGGACTAACAGAGAGGAGAAAAGAAAGGACAAGAAGGCGGAGGGAGACACTGCCAGCCGCAGCCATGACAAGAAGCATGTGAAGATGCCAGTAAGCCACAAGCCACGTGACAAGGTATACATTTATGGAAATGGATTAATTTAAGCTATAAGAACAGTTAGCAAGGAGCCTGCCATAGCCATACAGTTTGTAAGCAATATAAGTCTCTGTGTTTACTTGGTCGGGTCTGAGCGCCTGCGGAACTGGCAGGTGACAAAGATTTGTCCTGACTGTGGGCAAGGCAGGAAAACTCTAGCTACAAGTTATTTTGGAACAAACCTATCCAAAGAAGTATATGATTACTATAATGAAAATTTCACAGGCAAGAGAAAAATTCAAGACATTAGAAGATGTAAAGACATAACATGATCATGGTTTGGAAAAATCAATACTATGAAGAAGATCATACTTTCAAAAGCAGGCTATAGAAGCAATTCAATTCCAAACAAATTTCCAATGCTATACATTACAGAAAAACAATGTTACAATTCTTTTGAAACATAAAAGTCTTCAGATAATCAAAACAATACCATCTAAAAGTTAGTATCATATAAACTTTGAGGGAATTATTTTGATTTTGTCAATAACTATACTGTGATTGTACAGGAGGAAGGTTTTATGTTTAGGAAGTATAAGCTAAAGCATTTAGAGATGATAGCAAATCTTTTCAAATAATTGTTCTCTAATAGTCTTGTAAACCAATTTCTTTCTTTTTTTTTTTTTTTTTTTTTTTTTTTTTTTTGGTTTTTCGAGACAGGGTTCTCCGTGTAGCTTTGTGCCTTTCCTGGAACTCACTTGGTAGCCCAGGCTGGCCTCGAACTCACAGAGATCCGCCTGCCCCTGCCTCCCGAGTGCTGGGATTAAAAGCATGCGCCATCACCGCCTGGCATGTGCCACCACTGCCCGGCGTAAACCAATTTCTTTATAAACTGATATTTTGATAAGTAAAAATATTTAAAACACTAAAATTGATTGTTTCATATTTCAAAATATAACAAGTGATAAAATGTATTTAAAATGTGAGATGAAATAAATGATGCCTGATACTTAGAATCAAGAAAGAAGTCCTCTTAAAAACACAGATAATATAACAATCCAATTTTAAATTTTAATGATGAAGACAAACATTTACCAAAGGAAAATACTTTCAAATCAAAGCAAGCTCATCAAATGGTGGCCATCATCATTATAAGTTTAAAAAAGCTACCAGTTGATACTGCCTAGCATTGGCTAACATTTTAAAATGTCTGATAATCCAGGTATTGGAATGGGTATGCGCAACCTAAGCCACATGTTGCTAATCTTCTTTTTGGAAAATGGTTTAGCAGTGTCTTAAAATATTAAATTTATATATTTATGTGAGCTACTGATTTCATTGGGGTTATTATTTGCCCCAATAAAAAGTATAATTTGTCTACTCTAAATCCATGTCCAAATCTTCCTGGCAGCATGGCAACTAAATTTCAAAAGAGCATATGTATACACCAAAAAGTGGTTATAGATATATATCATGAACAGATAAAAATCATTTTTATCTGAATAAATATTTCACCAAAGTTTTGAAACACTCTGCTGGTATGAACGGCTAGGTAGGAGAGGATGTAAAATATTTCACAAAATAGTGATAAAATACAAACAGCTCGATAACTGCTCATAGCTGCTCTGCATGGCTTTGTGCTAAGAGTACATGGGATTCACCATGCTATGTCTGCATGACATACATTTTATACATTGATTGAGGTGGTGGCTACACAGGTTTACATATTTCATAAAAACTCATAAAATTTCACTGAGAAACTGCAGTACCATATGTAAGTTATTTGCTAATGAGTTAATGAAGCAAAACTTAAATCCCAATAAATATTATGAATTAAACATATAAAAATATTGAATGACATCATTTAGAGAAATGAAAGTCAGTCAACATGTTAAAACAATATAGCTTCTGGTTATTTTATATGTGCCTTGGAAGGAGCCCACAAGGCTGTCTCAATTTTCACTTTATACTTATAAATTCCCTGTTGTGTGCACAAGACTCATCATCATTCACATCCCTATTCTGGGGCTTAATCTTGCTCATCAGATGTGATCATCTCTCCATCACTTGACATTAATACAAAGCTATGAAGGAAGCCTTCATGAAAAGTGGATAGATTTTCCTGTTAATGTAACGGTGCAGCTGATACTTTGGATAATGTGATAGAGAAAGCAGATTACATTTATTTTTCATTAGTGCTTTGCTGCTTTCTCATAACCTAGTCAGAGCTCCTGCTAGTGATAAAAAACCTTTGGCAACAAAATTTGCAGTAGGAGTATTTACACGTACAGAGAGCTAGCCTGAGAGCATTTAAATGAAATTAATTTCCATCAGTAAGCATGCTGGAGCATTTATCCCTCTTAAATGAAAGTGAAAACATGTTAAGGTCTATTGGAAATTTGCCTTGTAGGGTTAGAAAAGCCAAACATAGAAAAGATAATGAATAATAATAGAATTGAAAGCTGGATATCAAAGGACTTTCTAGAACCTGGGCTTGTTGAGGAAGAGAAATAAATGTATTTGTTACAGTTTTTATTGCTTAATTTGCAATAGCAAGTAACTCCTAAAGAATTATTATGAATTACATTAAGTGTTTCTAGGATTGGGGCATTATTTGTTATATTATTTTAGTTTAATTTAATCATATGTAAATGTATTTTAAAACACATTGTTCTCTACTACGGTAGCTTTAAAAGTAACCTTTACTACATACATTTTTTCTATAGAGTAACTGAGACTTGATTTATTTTTTTCTCTTTTCTAAGCCCTCATATCAAATTCTTTTATACCCTGTATATTTTTTTTCTCAAAAGGATAATTCCCTCTTGGTGGCTCAAAGTGAGATAGCTGGTGTCTGCCTTACAGATATCAGTCCTCTTCGGTCAGCTGGATGAGCAGCAGAGATTATGATCGCAAACATCACTGTTTCAGAGCTCTTTTTATCTTTTGTCCACAACCACTGTCTTCTTAGAGTGGACTCCTGTTCCTGCTTTTATACAGATCTGTCCGAATCTTTGACACAACTACCAAAGAACTGGCATCAAATCAGCAACAACAACAAGGTAGTTGCAACACTAGCTCCAGATGGGCAGCAGGTATCCACTACATTGGGTCCTCTTCGAGTGGGAGAAAAGCAGCTATGGATGAAGACTCTCTTTGAGTACCGTTATGAATTCACACACATGCATATTCTACAATTACCACTGCTGTTTCATAAGAAAATTCTATTATATCCATGAGTCACAACAAGAGATTCTAAGTTGAAATAATAATATATTTAATTAGTAGCACATGGTTAATAAAGTGTGCTGTAGGGAAATAAAGTATCTGTTGGGAAAATATCTGAATTCTAATACAGAAACCCTTGACTATGTAGTTTTATTTTTAAGAAAGAGTAATTCCATTTTTATCTGAGACCTGAAAGATATATAGTACTGTTCACTCTAACACTTCACACTGCAAGTGAATAAAAAATAATGACACAGTATACAAGGTTCCTAGTTTATTTATAACAATATGTCTACTAAAAAGTAAATTAAACAATGAGCGAACAATATTACACAATGTGTATCACAGAGAATAATTATACTGAGTGCAACTTAACTCCCAAGTTCAAGCACAGAGGCAGGGCTGAGCCTCACTGTAGGATTTTCACAGAGACACAGTAGGACTTCAATAACAACAACCCAAATCAAACAAATGTAATGGCAGATAAGTCAGCAGTATAAATGCAGAGGCAGAAAGGAACATCCTTTTTAGAGCTTCAAGGAGAATAGTAGCCTCCATTAACAAGTATCTTGAAGTACCGGATATGGACACAATAGATATTTAATTCTCTGTTTGCTTTATCCAAACAAAGGAAGTTAGCATATACAGTGTTCTCTTGATCTCATTTGTCCCTCAACCTAGAAGTCACTGTGGAAGAGTCATGGGATAGATTGTTCCAACTGGCCCTCAGGAGTAGTCAACTCAACTTACACCTTGGCTGAAGATTGCTTTTCCAAAACTAGGGGACTCAGGTTCCTATTGTTTGAGCATAGAAGTTAACTGTACTTTAAGAAAGTAATAAATACTAATACGCAGACTCTAGTATTTTATGACAATTAAATCAGAGTGTGATATTACAGGAAGTATGTACACAATAATATCTCTAAATCTCATTACCTCTGAAGCTTCAAAACAGTTGATGTAATTCACACATATCACAATATATTCATGCCTTCTTCTTCTTCTTTTTTTTTTTTTCACTTTTTGAGACAGGGTTTCTCTGTATAGCTTTGAGCCTTTCCTGGGACTCACTTGGTAGCCCAGGCTGGCCTCAAACTCACAGAGATCCGCCTGCCTCTGCCTCCCGAGTGCTGGGATTAAAGGTGTGCACCACCACCACCCGGCATTATTCATGCCTTCTTAATGAGTGAGTTAATGAATAAAAACTAAGAAATCAGATTTTCAGAAGAATAAATTCATGATTATTTGAAAAATCTAAGAAATGTGCAAATGGAACATTTACTCTATTATTCTGACTGTTCTCCATTGTTTCCGGTAACAAAGTGATGTTTTCAAATTTAGTAACTACAGCTATGGAATAATATAATTATCTCAGTTATCTCAGATAATAATATAATTATCTCTTTAAATAATGACTTTAGTTGCACATTTAAAGATTTTTTTAAAAGCATTTTCAGTGAAACCAGCTCTGTAAATATTTCATTTGATTTCTGTCTGTGGTGAGAGATATACATCTCGGTTTCCTTTGTCTGAAGGTGGCAATATAGATTTTCAAACACAAAGTGCTAAATAAGCTCTCTTTTTATCAGTATATTTTTGATACCCTTGTGAAAGATTTCTACATATTAAAAAGATACTATCAGCAAAGTAAACAAACAACTTGTACATTTAAGAAAATATTTACCAACTATATTTTAGACAGGGAATCAATGTCTAATATAAAGAATTATAAAACTTGACTATAGAAAACACTCAGAGTGCCAATCTAAACTGAGCAAAAAAGTAAATACAATTGACCAATAAGCATTTTAAATTGTTCTATGTTGTTAGATATCAGGGAAATTAAAATTAATATTAATTTCAGACACATAATTTCATCCCAACCAGAATAGTTATCAAAGAAAAATAGACAGCAGTAAATTCTGGCAAGTATGTAAGAAATGAGTGACCACTATTTACTGTTGGTGAGAGTATAAACTATTGCATACATTGTGGAATTCAGTAAAGTGGTTGCTCACAATATTAAAAATAAAATTACCATGTAACCCAGCTGTAGGATTACCAAGGTGTTCAATATTTTACCTTAGAATTACTTTCACATTCATGATTATTACTTCATTATTCACCACCACAACAAAATGAAATGAGCTTGCACACAACAAATAAATGCAATGAAATTATATTGTATGTAGCCAATGGAATATGATTTAAGCAAAATGGATGAATCTGGAAAGTAGTATATTTGACTCAATATATAACTCAGACTCAAGAAAAAATAAATAAATTATCTGATATGGCTCAGTGATATGGCTCAGTGGATAAATGTGCTTATTGTCAAACCTTATGAATTGAGCTCAATCTCTAGAACCCAAACATTGAAAGGACAGAACCAGACCCCACACATTGTCCTCTGGTCTCCACCCACATACTATGTGTCCTGTTTTGGTTTGCTTAGAAACCTGGATTTCAATATGCAGAAAAGTGAAATTTGACCATAATCTACTCTCCTTGACATAATTCAACTCTAAATAGATCAAGGATCTTAACACACACACACACACACACACACACACACACACACACACACACACACAAATGATTCTTTGAAAGTACAAGAGTATACTTCAGTTTATGAAATTGATGGTATGAAATTGCTGATGAAAATTTCATAGTGAAGGAACAGAAATAATTAACAATTGGGAACTTATAGCATTTAAAAAAGGCTAACAAAACAGTTATCAAACAAAATAGTCATCTGAGGGAAGAGAAAACACAGAAAATGAAGAAAATCTTTGTCAGCTGGACATTAGACAAAGAATTGTTATCTGGTATATACAAAAAAACTTAAAAATTAACATGAATAAATGAATAATCCTATTCTTAAAAGGGCAATGGGACTGAATAATAAAGGTCTTTAAATAATAAACATAAATGGTTAGAAAACAAATTTCAGAATATTTATTATATTTACCTATCTGGTAGGTTTAAAAATCCATATTACTACCATCTGAGTAGCCAAGAAAAGAGAAAAAAACCTTAGAAATGGTGGCATAGATGTGAGGAAAAACAACTTTATACTCTTTTGGTTGGAAGCAGCAAAGTAGTGAAGCCATTTTGGAAATCAATTTGAAGTTTTCTCTGAACTGTAGGAATAGAACTTCCAAATCACCTAGCACAATCACTTGGCATATAGACAAAGGATTTTTTTATCCTAATATAGAGATGTGTATACATCCATGTTCATTCATATTTCATTCATAGTAGCTTGGTAATTGAATCAACCAACATGAAAAGCAACTGATAAATGGATAATGAAAGTGTTGTATACATACACCAAGCAATATCAATAAACTGTAAAGAAAACTGAAATTATGAAATTTCTAGATAAGTGGATAGGAATGAAAAAAAATAAAGATAGTGGAGTCATCCAGGCCTGAAAGGCAAACACCATATGTTTTCTTTCACATGTGAATTCAAAGATTTTGGAATTTTAAATAAAATCTATTCATTTATTGGCAGTTCTTCCTCCCTCCTCTCCTCCAATTCCCTCACCCTACCTTCCTACTGTCCCACCCAATCCATTCCTCCCCTGTTTCTATTCAGAAAGGGGCAGGCCTCTCCTGGGTGTGAACAAAGCATGGCATGTCAACTTGAGGTAGGACTAAGCACCTCACCTTCTAGTAAGGCTGAACAAGGCAAATCAGTATAAGGAATAGGTTCCCAAAAGTCAGTCAAAGCATTAGGAACAGTCCCTGCTTCTACTGCGAGGAGGCCCACAAGTAGACCTAGATACAGAACTGTCACCCATATGTAGAGGGCTTAGGTTGGTCCCATGCAGGCTCCCTAATTATTTGTCTTGAGCTCCTATGAGTTGAGCTTAGTTGTGACCGTGGGTTCCCTTGTAATGACCAGCTCTTACAGTTATTCCTACCTCTCTTCAACAGAATACCTTGAGCTCAGTCCAGTGCTTGGCTCTTGGTTTCTGCATCTGTTTCCATCAGTTACTAGATGAAGCTTCCCTGATTAAAATTGGGTTAGTCACCAGTCTGATTACAGGAGATGACCAGTTCAGGCTACCTATCCACTATTCCTAGGAGTTTTAGATGGGGTTATCCCTATAGATTCATGGGAATTTCCCTTGTACCCAGTTTCTAGATGACCACAAAATGCCCGCCCCCCAGATCTCTTTCAGTATCATCCTATCTGTCTGCCCACCAACCTGATCTCTCATGGTCCCATCTGCACCTGGCCCCAATCTACCCAGAAGATCTCCACTATTCTATTTTCCCTTCCCAGGAAGATCCATGTATCCTCCCTGGGGCCCTCCTTGTTACCTAGCCTCTATTAGGCTATGGATTGTAGAATGATTATCCTTTACTTTATAGCTAATATCTACTTATGAGTGAATACATACCATGTTTGTCTTTCTGGGTCTGGGTTATCTCACTCAGGATGATTTTCCTAGTCCCATCTATTTGCCTTCAAATTTCCTGATGTCATTGTTTTTAATAGCTGAATAATACTCCACTGTATAAATGTATATATTTCTTTATCCATTCTTTGATGAGGGACATGTAGGTTGTTTCCAGTTTCTGGTTATTATGAATTTCATTGCTATGAACATAGTTGATTAATCTTATATTTTATGTGTTTAACCTGAAGGCTATGCGCAAATCAAGAAACTAGAAACAGGACCTTGGTAGGGGCTGTCTATAGGTCAGGGCATAATAAAATACAAGAAAATCAAAGTTAAGAAGAGGATTACTTTAGTAGGAAAGATTCAAACATAGAGGAGTGGGCAGTTGGAAAATGAGGTATTAACAACAAGTTTAACAAAAATGAAGATGAATGAAAAAGCTATACGAAAACCTATCATCTTGCAATTTAAGGAAAAATTCCATTAGATGGATAGTAGAAGACAGGGACTGGCAAGCGTGGTCTACAGAGCAATATCCAGGACAGGCACCAAAACTACACAGGGAAACTCTGTCTCAAAAAACAAAAAACAAACAAACAAAACAAAAACAAAAATAAAAAAGAAATAGAATTTTTTTTTTAAAGAGTTTGAAATAAGTATCCTACGTGGGTAGACTTGGTGCTTTCTGAAAGACATGAATTGTTAAATGAAAATCTCAGCATCAGGCATGGAATATCTCTCTACAGTCTATTCTATGGGGAGTCACAAACAATACAGTGTATTGCCATTGCTCATGGACATTCATCATAATTAAATAATATGATGCTATTGTTGAAAACGCCACTCATTTTTGATGGAGAATATATACAAGTAAACCTTAAAATTACTAGGGAACTCGGACTTCACTGAATGCTTACATAGTATGAAAAGGTGCTATGAAGGCTTCTAGGATAGAAAAGGCATCACTGATTTCATCAATCACTGAATAATGATGCTACACTACTGACCTCTCTGGAAAGGTTTGAGCATTAGTTCAATAGAGACCTAGATGTTATAGGAGTGTATAATTGGTTATGAAGATGGTTCCATTGGTAGGATTTCATACCTGTAATTTAAACCTGATCAAATGACCATGACTGGGAAGAACATGCACTCTAGATGTGGAGGGGAGTATTGTTGTTGTTTGACTAAATACTTAGATTTCAAATTGCCTTCTAAATTTTTATGTTTATGTTCACAGATTTGAATTTCTCTCAGCTTTGATCTTTTTTTTTCTTTCTTTCTTTTTTCTTTTTTTTTTTGGATTTTTTGAGACAGGGTTTCTCTGTGTAGCTTTGAGCCTTTCCTGGGACTCACTTGGTAGCCCAGGCTGGCCTCGAACTTACAGAGATCTGCCTGCCTCTGCCTCCCAAGTGCTGGGATTAAAGGCGTGTGCCACCACTGCCCGGCTCAACTTTGATCTTAATAGTTTGTTGCTCTCAAACTGTTGTTTGGCTAAATTATTATGATTGCAAACAGTCTTCTAAATATTTATGTTTATATCCATAGATTTATATAGCTCTCAACTCTTTTACAACTGGTGAGCATGAGTGGATGCATCATCTACATCAAACCCCCACCATCCCAGGCACAAGGAACTTTTTGGAAAAGTAGTAGAGGAAAAAGCTAAGAGCTGGCAGGCAGAATTAGAGTTATGAAATGCTGCGTTTGTGGAAATGACATTGATTCATAAGAATTCAGGTTACCAGCAAATACCTGCACAAGATCGAGACAATCAAATGTCTAGGTTTGATTGAGGGGTGTCAAATGAGAAGGGCACATGCCCAAAGGCAATTTATTGACAGTGGAAAGCTGCTTCAGGAGAGAGAGTCACTTTGTGGACACGGCACTATTCAGTTACTTAGCTCTGGTGAATGGCTACATATCCATGTGCATATGGATAATATCAACTGAACTTGGGTTGCTAATAACATAAAAATGCACATTTGAAGAAGTATGACATTAGGAGTGAGATGAGTATGAGGTACTATCAGGACTTGGAGAGGTTGTATTTAATATATATGATCAGTATTGATGATAGTTCCATGAAAACTTCAAATAATAAAAATATAATTGAAAGAAAAACATTAAAATGGCCAATAAATCCCAAAAATTTGAAGTGCATAGAGTTATAAATTCATTTTACTATGTCTATTGGGTGTTGCACATTCATATTAGTTGAGAAAAATGGCAGTTGTATAATAATTTTACTTTTGGTTTTGGATTTGTGAAGATTCAAGGAAAATATAGACAGCTTTGGGTGCCTTGGTCATTAGGACACATTCTTTACTTCAGATGCTATGTTTGCAATCATTTGGTTTCCACTCCTGCCTATTTTGCCTTTCAAAACTATCCCCAAAATAAAGAATAGCCTTTGAAGTTAAAGAACATTTTAATTTTTCACCAAGAAAATTTCCCAACTAAATAGCCAAGCCTGGGACTCTTGAAATAACTCCTGTCTTTTCCTAATAGTTCACAGACACTAGACAAAAATGAATAAAATTTCTTCAATGTGCTCTTTGAAATAAAACCTGTTACTACTGCTACTACAGTTTCTATCAGAAGTATCCCCTGAAGTTTCCTGTGATGAAGTCTTGGTCTACAGTATAATACTACCACAAAGCAGGGTGGTAGAATCTGTAACTGGAGTCCATTTGGAGATCTTTCACTACTGATGGTGTCCTTATTTTTCTCTCATTCTATTCCTCAACATTCTGTCCTCTATTTTTTTCTCTTTTCCCCCTCCTTACAAATTGAGAATAGTTGTTTCGTCTTGTTCCTCACATAGGCCTGAAATGAAACTATCATGCTTAGAACTAAAAGTATAAATCCACCTAAATATTTTCTCTATGTAAGGTAATTATCACAGATATTATCTCATGGTAACAGATAGAAAACACATTTGCTGATAGTGAAGTACCACGTACTTATAGGAACATTATTTAGCTTTGCGCCTTTCCTAGAACTCACTTGGTAGTCCAGGCTGGCCTTGAACTTACAGAGATCCTCCTGGCTCATGAGGCTGGGCATGCAGTGGTGGGCTGGTTCTTGGAACATGCAGATCCTCTGCTGAAGGTGTCCATCATCCCTCGGGGCAAGGGGCTTGGCTACGCCCAGTACCTTCCCCGTGAGCAGTACCTCTACACATGGGAGCAGCTCTTCGACCGCATGTGCATGATGCTGGGGGGGAGGGTGGCTGAGCAGCTCTTCTTTGGTCAGATCACCACAGGGGCTCAGGATGATCTGAGGAAGGTCACCCAGAGTGCCTATGCCCAGATTGTGCAGTCTGGAATGAGTGAGAAGCTAGGCCAGGTATCCTTTGACCTCCCCAGACAAGGAGAAACCATGGTGGAAAAGCATACAGTGAAGCAACTGCCCAGCTCATTGATGAGGAAGTCCGGTGCCTTATCAGGTCTGCCTATGCTCGGACCCTGGAGCTGCTCACGCAGTGCCGGGAGCAGGTAGAGAAGGTGAGCAGGCGACTCCTGGAGAAAGAAGTGCTGGAGAAGGCCGACATGATAGAGCTCCTGGGCCCTCGCCCTTTGCAGAGAAGTCACCTATGAGGAGTTTTGTAGAGGGCACCGGCAGCCTAGAGAGACACAGACCTCCCTGAGGGCTGAAAGACTGGAATCAGGGACGGGAGGAAGGAGGCACTGAACGGTGCTTACAGGAGAGCCCTGCATAGCTGTGGCCTGTGGGTGGCCACTGTGACCACTGCTGACTGGGAGCTGCTCAGCCTTTGTGGAGCAGCCGCCAGAGTAACTGAAAACAAATTAAAACAGGGACAACTGCAAAGGTGAGACGGTTCAGAACCCACACAAGAGGGGCTGGGGCCTGCAGCATCCAGCAAGGGAATAGCGCCTGAGGCCCCGGCCCTGAACCTAGAGGTCTGTCAGTTCAGATAGGAGAGGGAGTTGGACGCCGGCTTCTATGAAGCCATGAGTGTATGTTGTCTTTTTGGGGATTCTGGTGTAGGGCCACTAGGAGCCATGTCACCTTCCAGTAGACACAGGACTGATGGAGTTTCCAAGTGTGCTGCAACCTTACAGCTGCTCTGAGGTGTGCTCAGAGGATGCGTGTTGAACCAACACAGGTGAAGTTTGGTGAAGAATTAATGAAATGTAAACCAGTTATCAAGGAAGGCTAGCATCTTAAGCTGATCAGTCCTTAGAAAGAAAGCAGCAGACCTGCAGATCTCTGGCTAAGGAGAGAAGTGTGGCCATTCTGGCCTTGGTGCAGCGTCAGAAATTTTATCAGTCAGACCTGGAGCCTAGCCTTGGAATTGTCTGCTTCACTGATGGAGTGTCAGATTTAATTCCATTTTACAGCAATCCTCTCCCCGGCACCTTCCCCTCTCTTTTTTGAATCTCTAAAAGGGTTGTTTTGGCTGAGCCCTCTGTCTCTGGTGCCTATTTATCAACCATTTTGTTGTAGGACAGCTCTTGATTAAAGGAAGGGCTTTGTGAGTCCAAGCCTCGTTGGGCTAAAAGAGGCATCTTTTTCCTGTTGATCCTGGGGTGTGGTGAGGCCTGCACTCAGACCTCAATGCTTGGGGTCCTGGAGTTCCATGAGAGTGTTCTCGCGTACCTCCTCCAGGACTCCCTGGGAGCACCATCAGCTGCATCAGCCCGCTCTTCAAGTCTGCTCATGGCCTGGGGAGGAATCCATTGGCTCCCTTGGCTTTTTAAAGGTTTTTGTATGTGTGCCTACAGGTGTTCGTGTGTGTACATATGCATGTGTGCATATGATTACATGTGTGCATATGATTATGTGGAGGCCAGAGGTTGACATGGTATGTTTCCCTCGATTGCTTTCTATCTTGATTTTTTTCCCATTTATTTAGTTGTGCTTGTGTCTGCACATGCATGTCCACAAACACATATGCACCATGGTACACATGTGTAGGTCAGAGGACAACTTGTGAGAGTCAGTCTCTCCTTCTACTGTGTGGGTTCCAACAGTCATCAAGCTTGGCAGAAAGTGCCTTTACCCACTGAGCCATCTTGCCAGCCAATCTGCCTTGTTTTTTTGAGATGGGGTCTCTTACTGAATCTGGCTAGATTTGCAGGCATGCATTTGTACCAGCAGCTCTAGGGATCCTCCTGTCTCTGCCTCCCGGTGCTGGGATTACAGGCGTGCATTTGTGCCTGGCTTTGATGTGGATGATGGGGAACTGTACTTGGATTTTCATACTTGTGCAGCGAACACTTTAGCAGCTGAATTCTCTCCAGCCCTTTAACTGATGTTGATGGGCTTCCTGGGTGACTAGTCAGGAGAGTGGAGACCTGCTCTCTGCCTCTTAAACCTTTTTATCCTTCACTTTTCTTTGGGGCCTGGTTAAAGAGCAGACACACTGGGTATACATAGTATGGTACATTTTCTAAATTGTATTTGCCTCAGAAATTTTATCAGGGGACAGATACTTTCCACTTTTGCTGTTTGTAAAATGTACTTTATTAAATTTTTAAAAATGAAAAAAAAAAGAAAATATCATAGAGTTGAATACAGTAAAGCATAAGTAAATTGTAGAAAACAGCAAATTTTTCATTTAGTCATGTTGAAATGAAAGAGTGTATCAATAGAAATAAGCAAGTCTAATGTAGTTTTTCAACTATAATATAAACAGAATGAAAAGAAAAGAAAAACAGCTTTCTCTAACTTTGTTGTGTAAAGTGGCAACCAGCTGATGATCACTCTAAGGAATATAGCTTCCCTTCATACATTCTTAAATTAGAGAGGAAAAAAAAAGAGATAACACCAATCTAACTATAATAGCCACATAAGGGACCTTTCATTTAAAGGGAATGGATGTTGCTTAATCATGTATCAAGATTTTGAGTTTAGGAATACTGTGTATATTGTTGATATCAATTATTAATCAGATAAAGAAGACAGAAACATTTTTTTCCTGTTTTTGGTTGCTGAGAACTCTACTTTCGTTGAGTGGCTGTAAAAGACAAAAATAAGTGAGATATTATAAATATTGGATATCAATGAATGGCAAGAAAGAGAAAGTGAGATTATTATAGTACAAATAAAATGTTTCTATTTAATAAAATGGAAATTGATAGTGGTATTAATTGTATAGTATTATGAAGGTATTTAATGCATGTGGTAAATTATTCAGGGCTTTAAAAAACCAATAGGATCCATGTATCATTATAAGACAGGATTAATAAGATTGCTTATACAATCAGAATTTTGATAGGCCCCACAGGGCCCATCTGCAGGTTGTAGAATTGGAAAAACCAGGAGCCACTGACTCTAAGACACTAGAATTCTCAGGTTAACAGCAATAATGATGGATCATTGCTTAAGGCTGAAGTCCTGGGTGCTCCATGGAGAACTGCTAACATGAGACTTTAGTCATGTGGAGGAAGAAACTGGAGTCCTGTGCTTATGGGTTACAACAACAGCAAAAACACAGCCATTCATAAAGATACAAGTTTGCAAACGCATGTGCGTTTTTCCTTCGGTATCTGTTATGACTGTGATCTGAGCCTACATTGGACAGTGAGTCCTACATTCAAGATTGATCTTTCATTCACTTACCCACAAACCCATCACACACCTAAACAACATTCTTACAGACACACCAGAAATGTTCTTTAGGAAATTCTGCAGGCAGCTTCTAATCCAGTCAAGTTGAAAAATAAACTAGTCACACATTTTTATTGATTTAAAAAATACCCCACAAACAGCTGCAGGGGAAAGATGTGTACTTGGACTTCATTTCAAAGATTTCAGTTCACCATGGCCTGAAGAGAGTGTTAGAGAAGAACAACTTACAGGAGCATTGTTTATGGCCAAAAAAAAAAAAAAAAAAAAAAAGAGGAGAAAATGCTGGCTGAATTTGCTGGTCTTATTGTTTTTGTATTTAGTTCTATCTATCTGTGCTCCCAGCCCCTAGTGTTGTGCCATCAATATCCAGGGGAGGCCTGTTAAGCTAATCTTCTCTGCACACACTCAGATCCACATGGGATCATGTTTCCCTAATCTTCAAGGCACTTTTACAATTCAATGCTAATGATAATAATTGATAAAAGACTGAAAAAAAAAGCCATAAAAAATACTTAGATAATTATAGCAGTATGTGTGAACTAAGCCCTTCCAATTTGTTAGGAATGTAAATTTCAAAATAAATAAATGAAAATAAATAAAGAATTTTTATAGGGAAGGACTAATTGAAATGAAACTTGAAAAAACCATATTGAAACCTACACTGTCAAAGCTTCCTAAAATGTATACATGTATGAAAATAATCTAAGTGGAGTCATCAAATATTAAGAGAAAGAATGATCCAACAAGACATCTTATGCCACTGAATAAAATCTCCAGTTTCAGGAAGTTGGTTACACCTTACTGATTCATTAATCAAAGGCGTCTCATAGAACATCCAAAACATCATAGGCTATTTCCAAGACTACAGGATGCTGTTCACAGCCTGATGATAAGGTTCTATTGCTAAAGACAATATTTGTTTATGTCATCAGAAACAAAGAAGTAAAGTTGGGGTCCAGAAAGAATCTTTACCACTATGGACTAGAATTCATGATGCTGGAAGATACACTAAAAACTACCAGGGGAGAAAGGTAACCATCCATATTACCCAGATACAAACCCTGTGACCTAAAACAGTAACCTAGTAACCTGCCTCATGATATACTGACACAATAATAGTACACATGTTATGAGAATAACAAAACACATTTGAATTGGCTTTAAGGTACATTCTGCAAGATAAAATGCATGCTTAACACTGATAACTTGGCCAAAAATCTAGGCTTAGATAAGTCATAGATGTAGGAGAGCACCTAATACTATTGTTCTGCTAATGAAATGAAGCAATAAGACTCCCAATGACATACTGCAAAACCCATAGATCAGTGTCTAGCTCAACTCATATCATAGGAACTTCTTGCTGTAAATGGTAAATAGCACATATCCATAGTGGAATAGTATGCAGAGATTGAGACACTTTGGAGTACTAAGTCTTATATTGGATGTCTTCATTAAATCCTTCACCTCAGGGCAAAAGGATCTATGAATAGGAGCTGGAAGGATTGTAAAAGCCAGCAACTGTAGCTGAAGTTTTCCTGGTCCTGCTCAGCTCCCTATATAAGCTTATAAATTGTCCCCAAACACTAAGAAATTATAGCATGATATTCAGAAGTTGTAAGCAGTAGTTGGTGTGAGGAATAAAGGCTGACAATATTCACAAAAGTCTGTAAATAATTTCATAATATCTATAGGATTATATGGTGATTATTGTTTTTAAAAGCCCATTTCATATATTCTAAAAAATGGATGTTTGAGAGTTTCAATCCATGTGATGTAATATGGTGATGAAAATTCTGATTATCCTTATTTGATTACCGCACAGTGTAATCATTGAATTATCATGTTGCTTCTATACAGGTAGTTATTATGTGTCAGTTAAAAGTAAGAGAAGAAAGCTGGAATTCTGTTTCAAACCTGAATAATTGAATCAGTGTTTTCTAGAGGTTGGGAGTAAGAAGGAATATTTTAGCCAAATACTGAGGATATTTATAACCACAAAAATTATTTTGTCTGGAGACTTGGTGAAATGGTTCAGTGACTAAAAGTCACTTTCTCACAAGCCTGGTGATCTGGATTTGATGCATAAATCCTGTATGCTGAAAGTAGAGAACTCTGCAAACAGCACTTTGACCTCCATATCTATGTCATCTCAGGTACATGTGAACACACACACACACACACACACACACACACACACAATCACACATACACACTAACAATGAAGATGATGGAGATGATGATTATGATGATGATAATGATGATAAATATAAAAAAATCTATACAAAAGATAGTGGAGTATCCATAAAAATGTATTTGTTGAAGTCTATTGAATGTACAACATCAAGGCCACACTAATAGAGACTGTGTTCTTTGAATAGTAATGATATTGTGGCATAGTTTTATGGTTTGGAACAAATGTACTATTTTGGTGAGATTACTGATAGTTGGAGACACTGTTCTTGTGAGTCATGGGATCTGTATATATTTTTTTCAGTTCTTATCTACATATAGAATTGCTAAGTGCTTAATAGTCCTGCATGGTTGTAAAATCTATAAAATACAACAGTGTCCCACCTAGCAAGATATCCCCAGTGGGATATCTTTGATTTGAGCTAGATATTTGAATATATGAGCCTATAGAGACTATGCTCATTCAATCTACCACATGAAAACTTTCAAAATATGGGAATTATGTGGCTGAGCAAGTATTGTATCATTACTCAAACTGTACATATTGAAACAAATTGTAGCTCTTTGGGTATGATTTTCTTCCTTACATCTTGTTCATTCTAAATCTTACTCTATTGAGTTTCCCATTGATTAGACTCTGTTAATTCAAATCATTTGCTTTATCAAGAGCAGCAATGTCCTATGATTTTGACACAATATTTCCAAGAGAAATTGTGTATCAAAAGCTAAATTTGTTCCCTTTTCAGTGTTTCCTAGAGAACGGGTTCAGTGATAGAAGCATGTAGAAAGAAGGGATTTTATTTTCTAAACTTAGCTTAGGCCACCAATCAATTGAGGAAGGAATTAAGAAAATGTCATGAATGGACAAAGTATAGGCATTTTTACCTGTGAGGAACGTAATCCTTCTTCATTGAAATATTTCAGCCAAAAGCATAGAGCTTTCAAATAATGGATTTTTATGAAATAATACTGTCAAAAAAGAACAAATGAAAATTATCCTTTTGTTATGAACAAGTTATAAAACAGTGGTCATGAATGTACAATACTAGTGACTCTATATTGGAGATGGAATAGATTTAGGAGGCAGGATTGGATCAGGTCACTCTATGTGTACTCATTTGAATTTATTTAGCTACTGAAAAATATAAATAACAAGTATAATTATACATGTTGGTGAAATTTATTTTAAATTACATATCAATAAATATTTTTGCCTCTAATGGGACATCTTTTCTGTGTGTCATTCCATTGTAATAATAAAACTCTTCATGCTGCATGAAAAACAAGCTGATTGGATGCTATTTCCATTTTTCATCATCACAACTTGCTTATAATAGAACTAATTGTTTAATTAATTAATAACTAATATCAGAGGGTAGTAACATTATACAAACAGCCTCATTCAGTAAAATACTATTTTTCTTTTATTTCTTCATCTTCTTTCCTTAAGTAGGAAGGATGCAATAAATAACACATATGATATGTTTATTGAGATATCAGATGCATTTCGCACAGTGTAGAAATGAATATACCATATAAAATAATGCATTTATCTATTCAGTAGTTGTATATGTGTCTGTTAATATACAACTACTGCTATGTTGCCACTGTAAACTTTAAAATAAAATAAAATAAAACTAGAAGTTACTTACATTAGAGAGATAACAGCATCTAGGGAATCATTGATTTCTTCCCTCTTAGCTGGACCTGATGATTGTTTCCTTATAGGCCAGTCAGTGGAATGGCTTGTGGTTTTGCTACCTCCACTGAGGCCAATGGGTAAAATCGATTAGGATAAGAGTATTGGAAATGCCAGATGATAACCTTCTTAAGAAATTTCATGGTGAGAAGTGCTAAAAAGCATCTTCAGAACTTTCTGGTTCTATAAGTCAGGATTGAGGGGACTGAGATGAGTGAAGCAAATATTTTTAAATTGCTGAGAACTAAACTCCCTCTTGCTCAAAAAAAAAATGTCCCTTGTTGGTGACCAGTTTAACTTACCAGCATCACTGTGCAAACTAACTTTCTTTAAAGTGAGCTCAATGTTTTCATTAATCACATATATTAATCAATCAACCCCATTTATTAATTTTTAAGTAACTGCATAATCAAGTAGCCATCATCACTGAACTGTTAATGTTAGGCTGCCTTTTGTTATATATGAATATGTGTTTATTTTGACACAAGCAATTACTCTATAGCTTTCTTTGAGCTTAAAATTCACCTGCCTTTGCCTCCCTTCTGTGCTGGGATTTCTGGTATGCATCACTATGCCCAATGTCCAGGTCAGATTATTCTAAATGGAGTGTGGATTTTGTTGACCATCATACTCAAACATGCATGTTGACTTTGCAGTTGTGTGCTGTAACATGGGACCTGTCTCTGGAGCTCCAATTATTCTCATTGCAATGAGATTCTCCCTTTATCTGACTGCACTTGGAGCTGTAACACCTTACCATCGTGTGAGAACAATCACAAAATCTTTAATGGCTTTATACTTCCATTCATAAACGTATTTCCTAGAGATTTTATGGGAAATACATTAGGAGTCATGAGTAGTGATTAAATAGCAAACTTATTTTAATAGTTTAATATCCCTAAGTTCTCATTTATTCTCCATTATTAAGTCAAGTTAAGTTGTGTGTTTCTAAATCACTTGTGCTATGCCATCATTTCTTCTGTGTTTTGGCCAAGTAACCAAGTACATTGAAGAAAAATTCAGTTCAGTAAGCTGTAATTTAAATAGTTCTTTTGTATTGTTGTCTTCTTTTCATGAGTTACACTTTGTGTTTCATCTCTGAGACCTTGGGGAGGGAAGATTGAAGCTTAGTATTAGGCATAAACAAAAAGGTGGAAAGTGAGAATAAGCAATGTTACTTATGCCAGGGCATCAGAGCTATTCATTAGTGTCCTCAAGCAATGCAGTTCATTTATCTCTTTGCATAGAAGTAGAGACTTCCTTCTCATTGAGAAACAAGACTCATCACAAAGTGTGGCTGTTTTCTAAGCTCCATCAGTCTCCTTGAGAATTCTCTCTCCACTTGTGGAATTCTGTTCCTTTGAGTTTTGTATTGGTTTGTGTAGGAGGCCGTGAGTTCAACTTGTGGGATTCATCCAGCTGTAGGATGCACTCCAAATTTGATTTTTGACAATCACTACTTGTGGCTACATTAGCTAAAGGTCTCCTTTGGGACCCAAAGAAATTCTCAAGTCATCTTAACAGTGACAATCTGAGGATTTAAATTCTTCATCTCTACTCTCCTTATCATATTTAGTCCAGTTACATTCAGATCAACCTGATGATCACTATTTTGACATTTCCTCAAAAATGAATGATTTAAAGTATCATACATATTATTATCAAGATACCACTTATAAGTGGTTGATCAATAGTAGCTAATAGTGCGGTTTTGTATTTCTATTGTGAGATCACAGCATGGTTCATACATATTCTTTCTATTATTATTGTCAATGGCCATTGCTACATGTAGTCAGATGAGAAAGGCAATTGCAATAACCCTGCAAACATTTCATAAGCCCCACGATGCTATTTGAAATATGTTTCTCTTAAACTGTTTTCTATAAAAATGTGTTTGGGTCTGTTAATATATGTGATAGATTTCCCACTATGTCCATAAGTATGCACATATATCTTTATATAATATATGTGTTTAAGTAGGAATACACAAGAAACATGCTATCTGTAATAGGAAACACATTTTCCTTTATTCAAGGAATTTTACCACACTGTATTCAAGTGCAAATATGAGCTATGATATATTCAGCCTTTATATGGAGAGTGAGATACAAAGATAGAAAAAATAAGAAATGAAAAATAAATTTTAAAAAAGAGGAAGAATATGGCAACAAAAAGAATCAAGTGGGGGATATGGAATGAGAGAATACTGAGAGAGACAACAGGAATTGGGGAACATTTCCAGATGAGGTAGAAACCTATTGCAATAGAAATGCCCATGAATCTATGAGGGTGAACCTAGTGAAGACTCCTAGTAATGGGGCATATGGAACCTGAACTAGACATATTCTGAAGCCAGGCAAGGCATCATGTGGAGGGATTAAGACACCAACCAAGCCACAAAAACCTTTGGCCTACAATTTATCCTGCCTGCAAGATTTGCTTGAGTAAAGGTGGTACCCAACTTGGAATGGCCAACCAATGGCTGATCCAACTTGAGATCCATGTCACTAGAGGAAGCCCACATCTGACACAGCCTGGAGTGCCAGGAATCAGAGTTTAATGGCCCAGAGATCTAGGAAAGAATCAAACACAACTTTCAAAAAAAAGTTTAAAGTAAGTCATGAAATTAGACTTAATGATATTCTGTTATACTGATGAAGATAGCCTATCATAATCATAATCAGAGAGGCTTCATCCAGTCACTGAGGAGAGGAGTTGCAGAGACCCAGGGCCAAACATTAGGTGAAGCTCAGAACATCCTACAGAATAGGAGGAAGAAAGATTATAGGAGCCAGAATGATTAAGGACACCAAAAGATAATGGCCAACAGAATCAACTAAATAAGGCACATAGGGGCTCACAGAGACTGAAACAACAACCAGGGGGCCTGTATAGGTCTGCCATAGGTCCTCTGCATATATGTTATGGTTCTGTGACTTAGTATTCTTGTGGAACTCCTAACAGTGGGAACAGAGGCTGTCTCTGGCTCTTTTGCCTGCTTTTGGGAACCTTTTCTGCCTATTGGGTTGCCTCATCCAGCCTCAATATGAGGGGATGTGCATAGACTTATTGTAACTTGATATGCCATGTTTGGTTGATACACCTGGGATACCTCCCCTTATATGAAGAGAAATGAAGTAGGAGTGGATCTGGAGGAGAAGGGGGTGAAAGTGGTACTGAGCAGAGAGGAGGGAGGGGAAATTGCAGTCCTAAGTAATATATGAGAGAATGAAGAAAAGGAAAAAAGCAAAGAAGAGATGATAGTATCAGAAACACAATTTGGGGAATATTTGGTTGAATGAAGGGGAATAATAATAGTGAGAGAAGAAGGTAAGGGGGAGATGTAGCTGCAAGTTTTCCTCATCTTGCCCTGCTCCCATAGCCTTGCGGTCCCACAGCTGCTGAGACCCAAATGAACACATAGAGGCTTATATTAATTACAAACTGTATGGCCTACTAACTCAGGCTTCTTGCTATAAATTTCTATATATCTATACTTTGTCATGTGGCTCGTGGCTTACTAGTGCTTTACATCTTGCTTCTTCTGGTGGCAGCTAGCAGTATCTCCCTGCTCTGCCTTTCTCCTCCCTACCTGTTTGGATTTTCCAGCTGCCTTACCATATAGGCCAAATGGCTTTATTTATCAACCAATCAGAGCAACGTATTTTTCACAGCATACAGACAGACTTTCCCCCCATTAGAGAGAAAGGTGTAATGTTAAGTGTAGTGGTAAGAATGAGAATGGTTCCATAGTCTCATTTGTTTGAGTACTTTGTCTCCAGTTGATAGAATTGTTTAAGAAGTATTAGGATGTGTGGCATTTTTGAAGGATGTGTCTTTCTGGTAAGAGGCTTTAAAGTTTGGAAAACTCCTGTTATTCTCAGTGTGATTCATTTGCCTCCTGCTTATGGATCAAGATGTGGCTCTCACTAGCTTCTCCACCAGCCTGTTGCCATGCATTCACTCTACCATTCCAGAATATAATCCTTACTAACTGTAAGCCCAATTAAACTCTTTCTTTTATAAGTTTCACTGGCCAGGTTGTCTTATCTAAACAATAAAATTATAACTAATACACTAAGGTTTCAGCTTCAGAATGAAGGGAGCAAGAAATCATTAATTAATTCTGCTTGCATGTTCTGTAACATCTTCTGTCTCCTTTTAGACCTTTTTATGTCCTCACTTCATTAGGCTTAAACCAGAGATTTTCTTTTGTGATTGTTGTTATTATATTTCTGGATGTGGGTGTTTCTATGAGCACAAACACATGATAATCAGTTTTCTATTTCAACCTTGTTGAGGCAGAGTGGGTCTTAATGCGTTTGTCAAACTGTGTGCTAATTGTTTGCTGGCCTTCTGGGTGATAATCCTGCATCTACCTCCCATCTCATTCCCAGAGTACTTGGGTTCCAAATGCAAGCATACATATGTATCTTTGTTTGTGGGTTCCAGAGGTAGAATTTGGATTATAAGGCATGGAATGTGAGTAATTTACCTGCTGAGCCATCTCACCAAACCAAACATTAAGATGTTTTTCTTTGTAATTATATGTCTTGTTGATTATTTGAAAGTCATTTATTCTCAGACATTTTATCTTCAAAATTTTGGCATGAACATTTAATATTAACACATGAATGTCTTTAGGTAATAAACATGCACTTTACTAGATATGTACTATTGTCCATGTGTTAAAGTTAGAGAAGTTTAGTGTCAGTTTCATTGATTTGCATGTGATTTATGGATGCCAGTGTTAAGTTTTAAGGCATCATTGGTTCTAGTTCTAGAACACATACTTTTTCAAATATTCATGTTTCTCTCTCTCTCTCTGTGTGTGTGTGTGTGTGTGTGTGTGTGTGTGTGTGTGTTTTAACTATACTTCTAAATCATTACACTTGAGTGTGTTACTTTCAGAAATGATGCTATAAATCATGCATTGACTATTTAAGGTCATGAAAGAAACAGATTAATCTATAATAAAATATTGTCATATGTAAGATTCATGCTATTAAATATTGTTACATCAATTATTCATTTCTTGTGATGATTTTTATCCATTTTAATTCAGAATTCAAACTTGATTATAGTGGGGGAAACTGTTTTAATATACTGTACTCATTTCAGGCTATCTTAGTAATACCCCATTGGAGTGTTTAACTGAGGTTTAAGGCACCAATAAGGCTACAAAACATAGTTTTCCTATGTTGCATAGGCATCAACGCCCACTCACTGAATAGTAACCATCAAAAGCACAGTTTCAAAAGTGGCTTTCATTCTCTTCATTCTTTGTTAAGCACAGGCACGCTTCAGAAGGGAATAAGCTTATTTGAAATTCATTTACTTGACCCAGATGGTGAAATCTACATGTAATTGCAATATCAGCCTAAATTACCCCATGCTGTTACGGGTGACTCAAATGTGCTGTACAATACACTGTTAACAAGAATAAAGCAATACCGAGTTCAAACGTTTCCTGAAGAAGTGAGCACACAGGGTACAATTTGGATCTGGTTTCACAGAGAATGCTCATTAAAACACTGAACATTTTGCTTGAGTAAGGATTTTGGTTTGAGGCCTGTGGTGTTCATGTTACTATGGCAATAACTATTGTCACTAATAATATCTAATGCATTTATAATCTATAGTAGTTAATTGCTGCCACTCACCTTGAAAGGATTTAATTGAGATGTACCAGTTAATTTTTATATGACACTTTCAATTTCGAAATATATGATCAAATTATTAATTTATTTTTTTCAGTGTGTCTTAAAGTATCTGTGTGGGAAAAATAATCATCTATCCCACATCATCTCCTAATACTCAGCTTCTTTGATATGGATGTGTTTTTTTGGTCCTCTTTCAAGTGTCTTCAAAAGGAGAGTTCTGCATTTTCTTTCCTTTAACTCATTTCAACTTTGTATTCAATACTTTCTTTCAACATGTTTTTCTTTGGTTGGAGATAATTAAGACTATATGTTTTTGAAAATCCACTTCACATTTGAAGAACAAAGTAGGAAGCTTAATATTCTTGTAAGTGGGTATTAGTTTTTGTAAAATGTATGATCATATTCTTTTATTGCTGTTAATTTAAATTCTCTTAGTATGTTACTGGTGACACTGGAAAGTTTCACTTTAAAGAACAATTTATTTAGTGTTTAAAATGGAATGCTGCCTTAACTAATGGGCATGGATATAACAAAAATATCCTAGAACAAGGTATAGCTTTTGGACATATCTACAAGGCTTAATACACTAATATTTGTTCTCTTAACATGGATGTAGTCAACTTTTGAGAGTATGTTTACAGATTGTTTACATTATTATTGATACTAAGAGTTCACATAATTTTCTTCCTAATTGTCATTCCTAAATCAACCCGTTTTCAAATCCAACGGCAGAAAACCTAATGTTTGTGTTTATTCCAGCTGCCTGAGGGGAAAAAAGTAAGATGGGTACTATTTACAATTCTGCAACTGTTCTATTGAAACTAATTTTATATCTAAAAGTAAAAATTTTGCAATTAATAATCTTGTTTCATTTAACAAAATAGAATTTGATTTCATTCACTTTGGTAACAGAACATGAGGGCATCATAGGTTTCCAAGCTAACATTCTTTATTAGTATTTATTAGAAAACATTCAAAATCGTTGCTTTTCAAGAAAAGTAAATATACTTTTGAGTTCATAATATTTAAATTCATTTTTCAGAAATGTATACATGTATACAATGTATTTTTTTTTTTTTTTTACTAATAACTGCCCCCAGTTTCTTCCTCCAATTCTAGATGGACTTCCACAATGTGTGTTTTTCAAACTTTCTGTTATCTTCTTTTTTTCTGAGAACCCTCTAATTCCAATTAATGTTGCCATATACTCTTGGGCATGAGGCTATAGTATGGAATAGGGACATTCTACTGGTGATCAAACCATAAAGATAAATTACTATTTTTCTCCAGTAGCCATCAATTGCCAATCTTTCCTTAACTAGAATGGGGTTTCATTAACCTCCCATTGCTGTATGCTGGAAGGCTCAAGGGCCTGATCTTGCCCAGAAAACTAACAGTGATTTGCTTTCATATGAACAGACAGTATGATGTGACCAGAAGATAACAATTTCTTGGCACTCCTGCCCATGAAACTGTTTTTAGTCCCATTGTCCCCATCTATGATGTTTCCCGAGTCTTAGTTGGGGATAATATGGATGTCTTATTTCAGGCTAGCACTCTTTGTCACATGTTCTTAACATCTGGAGCACTTAAAAGTATCTGCATTAACTGTTGCTCACTACAAAAATAGCTTCTCTGATTAAGGTTGAGAGTAGACCAGGGCTATGGATGCATTAGCTTGCTTTCTGTTACTGAGACAAAGACCGTGGCTAGAAACTCCTCAGAGAGGAAAGGGTTTGTTTCTTCCTATTGCTTATAGCCCCTCATGAAAGAACACCTGAGCAGGAACTGAAGCAGAGATCATGGAGGAATGCTTCTTATTGGCTTTCTCCCTGAGGCTTGTTAAGTTCCTGTTTTTAATATATCCCAGAACCACCTACCCAAAGGTGGCACTGCCTACAGTGGTTGATGACCCCCCAAGTCAATCATAAATTTTTAAATGCCCCCATAGCATTGCCTAGAGCCCATCTGGTAGAGGAAATTTCTCAGTGGATGATTTCTAGATGATTCTAACTTGCTTAAAATTGGGAAAGGAAAGGAAAAAAAAAACAACTATAATTCACCCATGTCAGTTTGACACAGAAACAATTCACTATTAAATCATAATACTTCTTTTTTTATTTGACTCCAAGTTGTCATATTAATTTTAATATCACAATATAAAACACACCCAATTTTAAAAGTCCCACAATCTTTAATAATGCTAACACTTTAGAAGCCAAGAATCTCTATACAACTCTGATATCTCTTCACCAAAAAGGGAAAAGTGCTAGGACATTGTTACATTCAAAACCAAACCAAACCCAAATCCAACAGTTCTAAAGGTTTGAATCCAATGTTGGTTACTTACCATCTTCTTGGCTCCAAAGGACTTATCTAGTTCCACTTCTCCAGCTTTGCTGTCTACAGCACATGCAGCTTGCCTTCTGGGCTCAGTCTGGTTCCATCTGATTCTGGCATCTCCAACACGCCCAGGATCTGCACAGCCACTGAGGCTGCACTTTCACCAGTAGCCTCTCTTGAGATTTCTTTGGACTCCAATTCTGTCTCACAGAGGTGAGCCTCAGCTTCTCTGTGACCCCTTCAAATGACAATGCTTCCCCTAAAACTGTGACTATACCTTCAAAGAATGCCCTCCTGTGTGATTATAGCTGAGTCTGAGTTGCTACTCTCCATGACCCCTTCATCACTGCAGCTCTTATGCCTTCAAAGCCATACACGTTGAAGACTGGTACACATTGCCAAGCTCAGCTATCAACTTGAGATGCAGCCTTGGCCCCATCAGGACTGTGTGCTAATCCTGAGCAAATATATTCCATAAAGTTTCACCTAAAGGATGCTGGTCTGTTATTAATCACAGTTGATTTTTTCTAGACCTACCTAATCAGCACCAGGTGTCTAAGTAAAGCAAAGGTTTCACCTCAGTGATATTGGTGTTTTGTTTATTACAACTAGTTCTTCACCATGACCATGACCACAAACCATGTATTATTAACTCATATATATCATATGCATGGCCATGAGAGAGAGTCTGTGATTCCTTCAGAAACTTCACAATTCAGGACTTCATATGCACCTTTTACAACATAATACTAACTTCCAGTTTCCCACAACATCCACTCATCATTCTCTTATTGCTTGTAGCCCAACTTACAGTTGATTCCACAATCCTTCACAAAACACCATAGTCAAGTCTATCACAGAGATATCCCACTAGTCTGGTGCCAATATCTACATTAGTTCACAATCTGTTGTTGACAAAGATCATGACGAAAGTAACTATGGAGGAAAGGGGTTATTTATTTATTTATTTATTTATTTATTTATTCATCCATTTATTTAATTTCTCTCCATGAATGTTTCTCTTTTTTTCTTTTATCTTTCACTTTTCCATTAGAAAGGGACAGACCTATATAAGAGGTAACCTTAATATATGACAAAATAAAATATAATAAGAAAAAACATCAAAGTTGAACACAACAAGACTACAGTAGGAAAAGAGACTAAGAGAAGGCAGAAAAATCAGAGACTCACTCCTTCCTAGAAATCTCATAAAAGCACTAAACTGAAAGCATAATAAACACACAAGAGACCAGGTGCCTGGTGCAGGCTCTAAGCATGTTGCTTCAGTTTCTGTGTGTTCTTATGAACTTTGACCATGCTGATTTAGAGGACATTGTTTGCTTGGTGTCCTCAATCCCCTATGGCTATTACGTTATTTCTTCCCTCTCTTCTTTAGTGTTTCCTAAGCTCTGAAAGAGGGGACTTTTGTGGAGATATTCCATTTAGGGTTGAATGTTTCAGAGTCTTTTGTTCTCTGTGAAATGTCTGTCTGTTGGAACATATACATGTTACCATCTGCTTCAGGGCAGAAGATGTCCTGATGATGGCTGAACAAGGCACTGATCTGAGTATAGCAGATCATTAAGTCATTTTATCACTAAGTTTTTATTTTATTTTTTAAGTTTTTTGATCAGTAGTATTTGATTTTACCCTATGCCCCTGGGCCACCTAGTCTCTGGTTCTTGGTCATCCAAGCAATGTCAGCTATGGGTTCCATCTCATGAAGTGGGATTGTGTCAAACTAATATTGGTTGGTTATTCCCACAAGCTTTGTGCCACCATTGTCTTAGTATATTTTCAAATACAGGAAAGACAGCATTGTAAATCAAAGGGGGTATAATTTGATTGGTGCTTACACTTCTCTTTTAGTAGCCTTCAGCAATTTTTCCTTCACCATAGATATTAGAACATAGGGATGAAGGTTCTATGTAGGTACCAACTCAACCACTCTTTGTTAAATGAGTTGTGAGTATTGTCTTCAGCAATGGGGCATTGCTGTCAGTTTGTGGAGAACAACCTGTTGTCTTGAAAACAGCCTGAGTTTTTTGGGGATTTCTATTGGACCCTTTCGTCCCAAAACTTTATTGGTTAGAACCCAATTCATGTACTGGATGCTTTGTTTGGTAACAAGAGATGGACAGTTGAGACCCTGTCTTCCCTATTATTTGGCAAATTCATTTAGATCATCTTATACGTGTATGTATTTTAGATCATTTCTACTGTATTACACTTCCATGTTGCCCCCTAAATGCCCTTTAATTAAGGCAGACTTTCCCCTTATTACTTTCAATAGGCCCCTTCCTCTTCTGCTCCCCACTTAACCCTTCTGTTCTAGCCCTCCTCATTCACCCATAATTCTCTATTCTCTTTCCCTATCCTAATGAGATCTATCTGTTATTTCTAGTCCCTTGCTCTATGTCTACTGTTTGTGGTTCAATGAATTGTGCCTTCGTTATCATGGACTTAACAGCTAATATCCACATATAAGCAAACATATACCACAATTGTCTTTCTCAATTGGAGATACCTCACTCAGAATAATTTTTTTTCTAATTACATTCATTTGTCTGCAAATTTCATGATGTAATTTTTTAATGGCCAAGTAATATTCCACTCTGTAAACTTAACACACTTCCTTTGTCTATTCTTCTGATGAGGGACATCTCAGTTGTTTCCAGTTTCAGGCTGTTATGAACAGAGCAGAAGTGAAGATGATTGATTAAATATCTTTGTGATAGGTGGAAACATCTTCTGGGTATATGCCTAACAGTAGTATAAATGGATCTTGGGGTAGATTGATTCCAATCTTTCTGAGGAACTGCCATATGTATTAAAGATAAATAAGTGTTTCATGAAAATTATTATTTAGGGAAGGCCAATGTTTCCTGGAACATTTAATCTTTAGAACCTAAAGGACAAAAGCATAACATCACCTGATGTTCATACATATATTTTCCAAGTTAGGAGACAATTTGGAGAAATTAAAGCTCTTGATTTTGCCCAGCATAAAACTGAGAAATATGAGTACTTTATCTAGTAATTCATAAGAAGTTGGCCCATGGCATTGATGGGAAAAAGTTTTTTACACAAATTTCTCATTTATACCATTGCTGATTGTGCATCATGAACTGTGCAGATGTATCTCATACCTGTAATGAGATTTTGCTAATAACCTATGTCTTTTCAGAGTACTGTTGTCTATCCACATAGGTTACCTCTGTTTAAACTTACTTTTTACGAGTTACATTATTTAAATTAGCTTGCAAAGTAGTAGGTTTCTTTAAGCCTTTTTCATCCATCCTTAGTTTTGGTCACGCCCACTGCTTTCCTTCCACTCCTTCATTCACCCACATCCATCAATTGTAAACATTTAGCCTTCAGTTTTTGCTACATATTCTTTCATATAACATGTGTTCTATCCCTAAATTAAGGCTTCTTTCCTATCTCTATATCTACTTCATGAATAATCATAAACATTTAATTGAAAACAACATAATTCATAGTAAGACACAATATAAGATAAAATATTGATGCATTTTAGAATTTAAAAGGCAGATGACTGGATTGGCATATAGTTTTAATTCCAGTTCTTGAAGGCAGAGGCTAGTAGATCACTGAGAGTTTGAAGAAACATTTAATCTACATAGTGAGTCCCAAGCCAGAACAATGTAGTGCTGTGGGATGTCTTTCTGCATGCTGTGAATATATGTTGCTATGATTGGTTGATAAATAAAGCTGCATTGGCCTATGGCAGGGCAGGATGGAGCCGGGTGGGAAAATCCAAAACAGATAGTGAAAGGAGAAAGGAGAGTGAGGAGAGATGCAAGCTGGCCCCCCAAGGAGCAAGAAGATGCCAGCAGACCGGTAATGCCATAGTTATGTGACAAAACATAGAAATTGGTTAATTTAAGATGAAAGTGGTAGCTAGCAAGAAGCCTGCCATAGGCCATATAGTTGGTAATTAATATAAGACTCTGAGTGATTATTTTATAAGTGGTTGTGGAACCTAAGGGCTGGGCAAGACACAGGAAACCTTCTAGCTACAATATAGTGTTAATATTTCCAATTGAAAAAAAGAGATTCACCTATCTATGTATGTCTATTTTTTATAAGTAATGTCCTTATTCATTTATGCACTCAGTTTTTGCCTTAAAAAGTTGCCAAAAAGCCTCTGCTGAGTAGCAATTGAGAACTTTTTATAGTATTTCTCAACTCCCATGATATTATGTTTATCTATTTACATATCTCCAGGTGTATGTGAAAAAATATCTTATTGTAAAACGATTTGTTATCAAATTCTATGTGTATTTAAAGTATAATTATAGTTTTCCATTATGTATGACTTAAGCTAATAGATTTATATAACTGTGTTTAGTGCTTCTTAGAAACACCTAACAAATTTTGGAGTTAGGATCAGGAATAATTAAGTGCAATATATTTATTTCAGTACTACTTTTCCAGTGTTGTCCAGTGATAGTTTTCTCTCACACAGCTTATTTCTTTTACTGTTATTATTAACTAATTTTTTTACATATTAACTGACTATAATATATTTGATATAATTTTATGAGAATACAGCATACATACACACATATCTATGAATTATATATGAAGTAGTTATCTATAATATGCATATACAACATGTGCATTTTAGCTCCATGTTTATCTGCCTTAGATTAAAAATTTGGATTACTATTTAGCCTACTGTCACTTTCGTCAAGAATCTGGGCTCTTCAGATTTATATGGGCTCAGACAAGGGTGACTGTGCTATGCATTTTACTCGTCCTTTTTGCTCAAATTACCTCTTGCCGATAACATGAGCCATTCTTGGCATTGTCAACAACATAAGCGCATACTTTCAGACATCAATGAGCAGTATATTTATGCAAGTTTCTCATTTCTTTCAGGATTGCTGAAGCACACATTGCCTGTGCTTGTCAACGTAAACTCAGGAATTAGCTGTCAAACTCTAAAACACATATCTGTGTTTATTTGCATTATCCTGAATCCTAATAGCAATGTTAGGTCATTTGGTGTATAAACATAGTGTACCTCTCCTCTTCTTCACTATTTTTAAAGATTCAGATAATTTTTATTAAGTAAATATTTATTTAATGTCAGAGAGCAATTATTTCTCTATTATAAACAAAATCTCTAAAATTTAAAAGTTTTACCATCTCCTTTTTAAAAGAAATAATATCTTTTCCAAATAACTTTCCACTTGACCTTTTTGTTCATTGTTTCACTTTATTGCTCAATGTTTCACATTGCCTAGGGTCATGATTAAGAGAGTAATTAGGTAAAGTGTCACCTTTTTTTTTGTCAAGTGTTTAAGAGAGATGTTATATAGGCCAAATTTAGCTACACTCTTTACAGTAAGTTATTTGTTGTGTGTTATTATAATAATTGTATGCAAAAATAAAATATGCATGGTAGAGAATAGCATTTCATCAACCATGATGATGAATTTTTATAATATGAACATGGGAGTATAGTAAAATCATAATACATGATTGTTGTGGAATTAGAGCTTAAGACATTTGTTTATGCTATGGAATATTGGTCTAATGATGCAAAGATATGTTGCATTCCTTTATGTTGCATTTGTTTAACTTTGTAAAGCTGTGTTACTTTGACTGTCTAGAACACCTGATTGGTCTAATAAAGAGCTTAACAGCCAGTAGCTAGGCAGAATAGAGAAATAGGTGGGGCTGCCAGGCAGGAAGAATAAACAGGAGGAAAAATCTAGGCTCAAGAGAAGGGTGAGGAGTTATAAAAGGAGATAGGGGGATGCTAGAGGCCAGCCACATAGCCATACAACCAGCCACAGAGTAAGAAGTAAAGTAAGATGTATAGAATAGAGAAAAACAAAAGTCCCAGAGGAAAACATAAAGAGAAATTAGATAATTTAAGTTAGAAAAGATGGCTAGAAATAAGCCAATCTAAGACCAAGCATTCATATTCATAAGCAAGACTAAGCCATGTATTTATTTGGGAGCTGTATGATGGGCCCCACAAGGAATAAAAAACACCAACCACATGTGAGAAAGCACATTTTTCCAAAACAAAAACCTTCTTTCAACTACATTTTAATCTTGTCTTTTTGGCTATAAATCTAGCCTTTAAATGCAGAGGCATTTCTCTAGCCCAACAGTTTCATCTTTATAAAATAAAACAGATTTTCTCAAATTCTGTCACCATACATTTATTTGCTCTGTTGTTGACATTAATGTACATGGAGTCCTTTCATGTTGCCATATAGCTACATTTAATCATTTTCTTCTTTACTAGCATTTTCCATAACAATAATAAAAGTTACTTTCCCATTCCATTGTTATGTTTCATAACTAATTTACTTTTTATTTTGGATTACAGAAAACCAAATTAAAACATTACTATAGAATTTTCATTTCTGAGTAGACTGAATGGGCAGAAGTTTTATGTGATTTCTGCTAAGTACTACTAAAATTCCTGATCATTATATATAAAATAAATTTCCCCAAATCCTGAAAAGCAAAGAGAAGAAGGAAGCTAAAGTCACAGAAACACAAGAAATATACATGGATATGAGGCTAAATTCCCTTTAATGTTTTTGCTTCTTTCCCTGTTTTTTTTTCTTTCATATTTTAAAAATCATGTGTCTATAAATTGGAGATGAAAAAATATTGCAAATAAAGCTGTCAAAACAAAGCATACTCCCAGCTGGGCAGTGGTGACACATGTCTTTAATCCCAGCACTCGGGAGTCAGAGGCAGGCGGATCTCTGTGCGTTTGAGGCCAGTCTGGTCTACAAAGTGAGTTCCAGGAAAGGCTCAAAGCTACACAGAGAAACCCTGTCTAAAGAAACCAATAAATAAATAAATAAATAAATACTCCCAGTTGAGTAAGAAGAAAGGAATGGATCTGGAAGTTCCAACCCCCATTGAGACTCTGGCAACTGTCACGCGGGGTCAGGGGAGGCACCTGGAGACCCGAGAGCTGGATGGGCCAGCATTCTGTGCCGGGTCGCTGAATGGTGGAGGTAGACCAAGCAGAGCTCCAGAGAACACCACTGGACTGTGATACACCTTCCCCAGAATCTGCGACCTACCTATTACTTAATTTGTGAGTTACACCATTAAATAAATAACCTTTTAACTACGTGGAGTGGCCAAAATAATTTCACCAATACCTGGCGCCCCACAACTATAACTGCTAGTCTTCAATCCCAAATGGCGCCCAACTGCTTGAGTTTCCACCTTAAACCTGAGAATATTTAATAACCAATTCTAAACAGAGCCAAAACCAGGTTCCTGCTTCGTATCTCATATGGGCAGCTAGACACCACAAAACGCAGGTTTGAGCACTGGCGGGTTCCTGGCATTTGTGTTTGACCAGCAGTATGGTGGTAATGAGGTGTCTGCCAGCGGCACATTAAGCTGTGTGGTAGATTTAGTCTTTACTAATATAATATATATAAAGGTTTCTGGGCTACACACTGCTTAGATAAAAGCTTAAACCCACTATTTCTGAGACTTGATGGCTCCCAGAGCTGGCGGAAAACATACCACCGCCATGTTGGGAAGCTGAAGTGGGCAGAGCCAGCAGCCACAGCACAGTTTCAGGATTAAAAGACTACAGTTTAAAGCAATAAGTTTGCAATAAGACTGATTAAGATGAAATAGTTTATAATGAATGTAAAAATGTACATAGGCTTAAAAAAATACACCATTATATAAACAAATAGTATCTAAAAATAAATTGTTTAAAAAATAAACAGTAAAGGTAATAAGCCACATAATTATGCCTATCACACATAAAATCTGGATTATGTTGTCTTTGATAATCGTAACTAAAGAAAAACATTTGATAATAAAGCTGTTCAGTTATGCCAAAATGTAAATTTTAAAGGTACCTTGACTTCAAAATTTAGATATAAGGATATGTTACTTTGGAAAAGAGGTTCTGCTTTTGTTTCCACAGAAAGCCAGAGGCTATGGATTTGTTCTGGATTAAGATACATCAGGTTTGACCAGCAAGACCCCCTGAAAGATCTCTGATGACACCATGGCCCAGATGATCCAACATCCAGAACAGTTTCAAGGCAACTGGCTCCCACAATACAGCCTTTAGGACTACCCCATAGGCCTAAAATTTTCTTTGTGTCCCCATAAGATATGGCGCCCCCCTCCAGCAGGAAGTAGTAAGAGATGCTATGCCCAAATTCCCAAATATACTAAGCTGGCTTTAGAGATGAAATTGGCTCACTCCCCCTCTAAACCCAGACATATTTAAAAGAAAATGGTTGAGATTCTTCTATCCCAAATCAAAAGAGACCTCTGGTGTGGGAGAGAAAAAAAAAAACAATATTTTTATTTAAAACAGGTTGATTATAAATACAATCTCTTTCTAAAAAAAAGGGGGATATGATATAGATATATAGGATATAGAGATGATAAGAAAAAGGGTAGATTAATGAACCTACTTTTAAAGAACAACAACTTCTTTAAAATGTTTTACATTGGTATAAATTTTAGTTTATTGATACAAACTTAAAGTTAATTTTGTTATTTTGTATATATTTCTATTCTTGTTTGAGGTATTATGTTTATGTAACTCATTTAAAATTGTAATGGATAATTAAGAAATAGATTACTAGTGGATAATTAAGAAATAGATTAATAATTAGTCATCTATGATAATCATATTTGTAGCCATGTTAGTTAAATCTTCCAGGTATACATAGATATATTTCAGATAGATAGGTAATCTTCAAACACTTCATAGACCTAGAGAATATGGCATTTAAATAACTTAGAATTCTGTTGACGCGAGACACAATTGCTCCTGGCTGCACCAAATTGATCCCGAGAGAATGTTGGGCTTCTAAGACATTTCCATTTGGAAGTTTTTGGCACAAAATGGCCTACTGGACAAAGAACTGCCCTTGCCTTGGTGGCTGACAGTACGAATACAATGCTGTCTGTTGCCAGAGTCTTCCTGCCTTGCCCACAGTCAGGACAAATCCTTGTCACCCGCCAGTCCCACAGCCGCTCAGACCCAACCAATCAAACACAGAGACTTATATTGCATACAAACTGTATGGCCGTGGCAGGCTTCTTGCTAACTTTTCTTATATCTTAAAGTAACCCATTTCTAGAAATCTATACCTTGCCACGTGGCTCGTGGCTTACCAGCATCTTCACATGCTTCTTGTGCTGGCGGCATCTGGCAGTCAGTCCTTCTGCCTTCCTGTCCTTTTATTTCTCCTCTCTGTTAGTCCCGCCTATCCTTCCTGCCTAGCCACAGCCGATCAGGTTTTATTTATTGATCAATCAGAACAACTTGACATACAGACCATCCTCCAGCACAGCCAAGTACAGACCATCTCAGACACCTGCACTCAGGCCCATGGTCCTAATCATCCTCTATACAGACCTGCTGGGTAACGCCACAAAGAACCCAAGAAGGGCTCCCACAGGACATACAGAACATCCCACAGCAGCTGTCCTTTCTCAACAAGCAGAACACAAGGAAAGCGACCACTGTACTCTGCCAAGACAGGGTAAGATGGTCTTTCAGAATTCCTACTTCTACAAATGGTCTGTCATATACTCTAGGCCTGTAGCCACTTTGAATGCACCAACAATGCTGAGAAACATTAGGTGACTGTCCAGGCTGCCAACTGTCTTGGTCTACTCTTACAAGATTCCCGAAAGTTGCTTGCATCCATCTACCATTTCTCAGGTACCATTATGTTCCTTCTCAGGTCTTTGATGTGGTTGAAGACTAGATAGTTGTAATTTCCTCAGTTATGATAAAAGATAAGTTAGATATAAAACCTTAAACTCATCATATAAGATAGATAAGACATCTTCTTTAGTATTGTAACTGTAATTCATGCTCGATAACTGTTTTGTTATATGTAATTTTACCATGTTAAAGTTAAAACCTTCCTTAAAAAAAAAAAAAAAGAAAAGGGGAAGTGCTGTGGATATCGTTCTATATAAATAAAACACTGATGGCCAGTGACCAGACAGGAAGTATAGGCAGGACAAGAGAGAGGAGAATTGGGGAAACAGGAAGAAGGAGGGAGAGACACTGCAGCCACCGCCAGGACAAGCAACATGTAAACACCAATAAGCTGCCAGCCACGTGGCAAGGTATAGATTTATAGAAATGGGTTAATTTAAGATAAAAGAACAGTTAGCGAGAAACATGCCACGGCCATACAGTTTATAAATAATATAAGCGTCTGAGTGATTATTTTATATGTGGATTGTGGGACTGTGGGGCTTGGTGGAGCCTGGAGAGAAGCCCTCCAGCAACAGGAATGGCTAGAAGTATCAAATGTTTAATGGTAAAATTTGTTCTACACCAGATAGTATAAGTATATAAAATAACATTTACCTGTTTAGTTAACCTTACATGAACTCATTAGTAAATGTGCTTGTTTTTCACATAGAGCAAGGTGGTATGTAATCAAGCATATATTATTATTTTCATTTGTAAATTATTGTTTTGTACTGTATAAAAATTAAAGAAAAATGATGATGCTAAAAATACTGTCTTCAACATATTTTCAGATACACTCTTGGCAACTATCCAGGCAGTATCACCTGGAAAGCCCCTGGTGATGCAAGCTAGGAAATTCACCTAACCTCAAAATTCCATTTTCAGAGAATTAGCCCCACCTTAATTGCAGACCACCTTTGGTGGCTTCTCCTTTCTCACTTACCTCATTCAAAAGCGACTAAACTAATCTCCAACAGTCATCCTTCCTCATCTCATTCCCCAGTGTCTCACCCACAATAACCCAGGCAGTATCTCCCTGAAATGCCCTTGAATAGGCCAGCCAGGGATTCAAATACGCAAGGCAGACCCACCTTTCCACATTTCTATGGACCCTCTCAGCCCCCTGCCATTTTTGCACACCCCATTCCTGACTGTTAGTTTCAAATACCTAGAAAGTAATTCCAGCCATGTTCTCAAGTGGAAATACTTTGCAGGTACTTAGAGACACTCCCTACCCGCAATCCACAGCTATCAAATACATCTTAGATCCAGAGAGAAACCACGAAATGAAAAATCCAACCAACAAAGACATGACCAGATATCAACACCTAGAATTACAATCATTCCAAACCCAGATGCCTAGACTCCAAATTAAAAACAAAATTGATAACAAGCAGGAAAATGTGTATCCACCAGGAGCTTGGAACCCTACCGGAATAGACCTTGAGACATGCAATACAGCTCAAGCACAAGATAAGGACTGCAAAATAACCATTACAAATATGATCAAGACCTTAAAGAAGATATGAGCAAATCCATTAATAAAATCTATGAAAACACAAACAAAAATTGAAATGAAATGAAAACAATAAGCTGTTCAAGGCACAAAAGTGGAAATGGAATCAATAAAGAAAATTCAAACTAAGACAAAACTGGAAGTGAAAACCTTGTGAACTCAAACTGGAGCTCAGAGGCAATCATCACCAACAGACTACAAAATGGGAAAGAGAGAGTATCAGACATCCAATACAGAATAGAAGAAATGAATACCCCAGTCACAGACAATGTTAATTCTTTAAAGATATGGATGCAAAACATTCAGAAAATCAGAAACACCATGAGAAGACCAAATGTAGGAATAACAGAAATAAAAGAAAGTAAAGAAAACCAGGTTAAAAAAAATCACAAAAAATATTTTTTTATAATCTCATAGAAGACAATCTTCTTAACCTCAAAAGGGAGATGTCTCTCAAGGTACAAGAATCATACAAAACAATGAATAAACAGAAAATAATTTCTCCAAATATCTAATAATCAAAATATTAAAAACTGGAAAGTAAAACAACGAAATAAAATTATAAAGGCAGAACTAAAAGAATAACACCAGACTCTTCAATAGGGAGCCTTACTGGATGTTCTACAGACTAACAGACTAGAGATACAAGCCCAGACTAATATACTGAACAAAGCTTCCAATCACTGTAGACGGAGAAAGAAAAAAATTTTCATGAAAAAAAAAAAACAATTTTATGCAATATATATCTATAAATCTGGCCATTCAGAAGGCCCTAGAAGAAAAACTTGAACCTAAAGTGTTTATTCACACCCAAGAAAATACAAGGTATAAGTAAGCTAAAAGAAACCAAGATGGGGAAAAAACATACCACAAAACTAAAATAACAAAATTAACAAACGCTACTCATTGGTCATTCTCAACATCAATAGTCTCAGTTCCCCAATAGAAAGATACAGACTAACAGACAGGATTTGAAAGCAAATTCTATCCTGCTGAGTCTAAGAAACACCATAATATCTAGGATAGACATCACTCAGGGTGAAAGGATGTGAAAAGATATCCTAAGCTACTGGACTACCTGGTTTTAAAAGAGCCTGCTTGGTCTCTGGGGTTCAGGATGCCCATCTGGCCTCTAGTGAAGAAGGAGGCTTCTGCCAGAATTGTGCCCAGGGATATTGTAACAGGTGAAGAGGGGCAGTTGGGGTTATTCTGGGCTTGCTTGAGCAACATGAAGGGGCAGTATGTCCCCAAACATGAAACTTACAGGTAAATGGATGAAGCTAGAAAAAAATGATTTGGAATTGGATAACACAGGTTCAAAAAGACAAATATGGCATGTGATCTTTGGATTACCCTGGGAAGTAGGGGTAAATAGGTTAGATTGTTATGACTGGATGGTGTAGGATGATGGATAAGACTAGCAAATTATGAGGGAGAGGGAAGATCTTATGGGGAGGGACATTTGCAACATTGTGGACATTTGAGGCATTGTATAGAAACCTAGTACAGTAGAAGTTTACTAAGATCTATACATGTATAAAGGTAATCTAAATGAAATTGGCAAATAACAGAAGAGATGGAGCCAAACTGGATGTCTTGTTGCCAAATAAGGCTCTATTTCTAGGAATGGTTTAAAAGGGTTAAATCTAATCTATTTATTCCTGACAGACCCTATTGTAACACCCAAACAAACTAGACATTTGCCAAGGCTATTAGTTGCTCTTGAGAAACTGATGATAAGGGCTTTTTGCTGAAATCAGTATTACTCAACTCTTTAAAGAAGTTGAACTGTTGCCTACCTTAAGCCTTCATCCATATCAGCTAGTATCCTTAGTATTGGTATACTCTTTACACTACCAAAGGAGAAAGGTAAACACCAACCGAACTACAAACTCTTCTCTCTACAATGGTGACTTCTATGTAAGGTATGGTAGTTCAACGGTGGCATAAAACTTGCAGGAGTAAATAACCAATATCTGATTGGATTTAAGACCCATTCCATGAGATGTAACATATACCTGTTATTCATCTGGCCAAGAACCTGTGACCATATTGGCCAGGGACATGGGAAAAACCGAATACTACTGTCCTGCTAAAGAAACAAAGCTATAAAGTTACTCTAAACAACATTCAAATATACTCAGAAACTAGTGCTTTGCTCAGCCATCATCAGACAAGCTTCCTCCTGCAGTATATAAAAACTAATTCAGAGACTGACAGCCAGATGAGGTGCAGAGATGAAGAGTCCTTAGTACACTCAGTCCTAAGTAGTATGATTCTATAAATTCCCTCTCCTCAGGGCTCATGAACACTGCAGAAAGGGAGACAGAAAGATTGTGAAAGCCAAAGAAGGTGAAGGCCACCAAGGAATCAAGGACTTCTAGACCCAAATCAAAAGGGGCAATAATATATATGAACTCACATAGATTGTGGCAGCATTCACAATGCCATCCTGAATATGTTCCAGATGGCATCCCATCCTAGTGCTGATAAAAGCAGACACAAGCTTCATCTCTAACCCAGAAGTCATTTTCAATTGATATCTACTCACAAGTGAAAAAATAATTTTCTCCAACTAGTCTTACTGGGTATTTAAAACATTCTTAAGCCCAGGCCTCATGTTTTGCAGTAGATGGCCAAAACAAGAACTTATTTGTTTGTTTGTTTTATTTTAAAATGCTTTTTCTGACTTTTGTTTTTTAAATTTTTATCCTATAGGTCTTTTGCTTATATAATATGGTTTTTGATTTTGTGTTTTTATGGGCTTTCTGAGTGTGCCAATGTTTGTGTCTCTGTCTATATGTGTTCTTTGTGCTTTTTCTTTCTTTTTTTTAGTTTTATTTATTTAGTTTTCATCCTGACCACAGTTCCTACCCTCTTCCCCTTCAATCCCCTCAACCCTCACCTCTTCTCTGACCACATCAACTGTTCTTCAGTTTTTGTTCAGAAAAGGACAGGCCTCCTATGGTTAGCTACAAAACAGGGCATATCAAGTTACAAGAAGACTAAGAACAAGGCAAGGCAAACCAGTAGGAGGAGTAGAGTCCCAAATGCCAGCAAAAGACTTAGAGACAGCCCTTGTTCCCACCATTTGGAGTCCCACAAGAAGAGCAAGCCACACAACAGTAACATATATGCAGAGGGCCTATGTCAGTCCCATGCTGGCTCCCTGGTTGTCTGTTGAGTCTGTGAATTCCTATGAGTCCAGGTTAGTGGATTCTGTTGGTTTTCTTGTGATGTTCTTGACTCCTCTGGTCCTATAATCCTTTCATTGGTTCTTTATTGTTTCTTTGTTTATTTGTCTTTTCCTATTAAATTTTTTTAAATTTTATCACATATTCTTTTTTATTTTATAGATGTCTGTTTTCTTTTTTATATTTTATAATTTATTTTAATTTTGCATATCATCCACAGATTCCCTTGTCCTCCCCCTCTCCACCCCACCTGCTGCCTTCCCCTAAGCCCACCCCCCATTCCCATCTCCTCCAGGGCAAAGACTCCCCTGGGGATTGAGATCAACCTGGTAGATTCAGTTCAGGCATGTCCAGTCCACTCCTCCCAGGCTGAGCCAAGTGTCCCTGCATAAGCCCCAGTGTTCCAAACAACCAGCTCATACACTATGGTTAGGTCCTGGTCCCACTGCCTGGATGTCTCCCAAACAGATCAACCTAATCAACTGTCTTACTTATCCAGAGGGTCTGATCCAGTTGGGGGCTCCTCAGCTATTGGTTCATAGTTCATGTGTTTCCATTCATTTGCCTATTTGTCCCTGTGCTTTTTCCAATCTTGGTCTCAACAGTTCTCGTTCATACAAACCATCCTTTTTCTCACCAATTGGACTCCTGAAGCTCCACCTGGAGCCTGGCTGTGGATCTCTGCATCTGGTTCCCTCAGTCATTGGATGAGATTTCTAGAATGACAATTAGGGTGTTTGGCCATCCTGTCACCAGAGTAGGTCATTTCAGGATTTCTCTCAACCATTGCCAGTAGTCTATTGTGGAGGTATCTTTGTGGATTTCTGTGAACCTCTCTAGCACTTTGCTTCTTCCTATTCTCATGGGGTCTTCATTTATCATGGTCTCTTATTCCCTGTTCTCCCTCTCTGTTCTTGATCCAGCTGGGATCTCCTGCTCCCCTAAGCTCTCTTTCCCTTGACCCTTGCCCTTCATTACCCCCCACCCCCACCCATGTCCAGATTGTTCATGTAGATCTCATCCATTTCTCTGTCACTGGGTGATCTCTGTGTCTTTCTTGGGGTCCTGTTTTCTAGGTAGCCTCCCTGGAGTTGTGAGTAGCAGTCTAGTCATCTTTGTTTTACATCTAGTATCCTCCTATAAAGGGTGGTAGCTTCACTATCCTGTAAGTTTAAGAATACAGTTTAGAATATAATAAGGAATTGTGCTTGTCTTGCAAAGTGATAACAGTAGATTGTTTTCTAACATACATTAGTTCACTATCCCAGGGAAACCATCTAGGTTTCAAGTAACAGGCATTTCTTCCCTCCTGCTGACTATGCCTTAAATCCAATTACCAGCACACCAATGTTTGCATAAAAGTGCATGAAGTGACATTCACACATTGATTGGAGAGTACTGTTATGATCACAGTCAACATTAAAATCTTAACTCAGACATATTAATACTTTTTCCTCTATTATGTCCAATTCTATAATAATTAATGAAAATATGATCAAATATATCTAAATATCTTCATTGCTAATGCCTAACTTGCAATTTCTGAATTAACACTGATTAGATGACTCAAATTAATGCTAAGTTGGAAGAAATAATTATGCATAATTGTATTTGTTATGAATTATGAGTCTAAGATAAGGAAATCAATTAATTTCTTTCCATAAACTTCCAAGGTTTGGAATCTTTAACTTTCCAGGGCTTTAGTTTCTTCACTACTGGAAAATACATCATTTTCTTCTTAAATTTTATTCATTTTTAAAAATTTAATCAGATTGTTGTTATTTTTGCCTAATAGAACAGGCTGGCTTCGAACACAATACTATCCCCTTTTTCCCTGTAAAGTACTGATATTATATGTGTATTCAACAGTGTTTAACTATTCAGAATTATATATGTTATATGTATGCACACACATACACACACACACACACACACACACACACACACACACTCACACACAGTGTTACTGGAAGTTAAATTCCATGCCTTGTATCTGCTACATAAGTCCTCTAACATTGAGTTACCTGACAAAGTTATTTCTGGAACTCACAAAAGTATCATGGTGATTAACTGAAGTAGAATTGTGTGCTATACCACAAACAGTCTGCTTATTAGAACAAACAAAATACTCCCCATCATTCCTAGGTGCGAATGCCGATGTAATCTGTTACTGTTACATCAACTTGGGGTATAGATGGATTGTTAAACAACATTGTGCTTGGTATAATTGAATCCAAACATGTATAATCTGGCCATTTAATTGATTTCCTGTTCTTATTTTTCCATTAGCCCTGAATGAATTTCTTCCATTTGAGATGCTCTCTGACTATGAATTCTGACAATGTTTAAACTAAACCTCATCATTTAGTGATTCATACACAATATTCAGAAGGACACAGGAAAACATTCCATTCAGTGTTACATGAGATGTTATTTTATTATGTCTAATAAGATTCTGTTTTTTATTATTCTTCAACATAAAATGAAATTTCAAATTGATCTGATACACATCCACACACACATACACAAAAAAATTTTGATGATTTCAATCAACTAGAATAGACATGGGAAACAGAGCACTGAAATCCCTCATGAGATTTGTCCTGAGATAACAACATGGAGATTACATCTGAGGACATGCTTCTGATTTGAAAAGCTTTTTCTTTCTTTTTGCTTTGAGTCTAATGACAGATAAAGAGAATCACATTTCACAGATGTGACAATGAGAATGACAGCAGAAGAAAAGCTTCTAATCCATCTTCCTAACAGGCTCACCCTTAGTTGAAAGGTCCCTTGCATTGGAATTCAGAAGCTTCATTATTACTTCTGGGTCACAGTCATGTTAATTCATTATAGTGGAATCTCCTTTATTACCCTTATTCAGAGTAACTCACTCTATATTATGTACATCACAATGTTCAATAATTTAATGACTACTGTCCGTTATAATTGGCTATTATACTCTTACTTACATTGTTGAAAATTAGGGTGTAATGTTCATAGTTTCAACTTCATGTGTCACTAATTTTGATTCAAATGAGAGTATTTATTTTATTATATTTTTTCAATATGTTTTTAACTAAAATAGAATTGGTATGTTGCATTGTCCTTTCTGGAACCATGAAAGCTAGGCTGCAGGAGAGAAGCTTTTAGTGGAGAGAAACTTCAAATAGGGATGAAGGAGTGGTGTCAATATATTTTTAATCATTAATGATAATTAGTATTTTGGGCAATTAGCTCTTGATAATGATTATTTATTGGAGTTGGAGAGATGTCTCAGTGGTTAAGAGGACTTGTTCTTGTAGACAACCTGGGTTCTATTCCAAGCACCCATATGTTGGCTCATCTACCATCCACAACTCCAGTTTCTGGAGAACTGATACATATTTCTAATATCCATGGGCACCAGACATTGTATGGTACACAGACATACATGTGAACACTCTTATACATAAAATAAAAAATACATCTCAATCACTTCAATAAAATATAAAGGAAGATAAGAATCTAAAGTTACTATAATGATAACTATTGTTTTTTGGTATTTTAATATTTTATTAATCCTGAAATATGGAGTTTTTTTTCTGAAAATGCTGTTTAGATGGAGGTAAAGTCTCTATTAGTTTAAGGTATGTAAGTAAAAGTGATATACATATTTTCACAGTGAATTATTTAATTGCCAATGTGAGAAATTTTAGAACTCCTTGAGAAATTTTCTACTAACTTCTAAAAAGTTTCCATCTAGAATAACAAGATGTGTATCAGAGTCTCCTGAGAACAAACATGGAGCAATAACAGCTTACAAAAACAGCAAATTTCAAGTAAATTTTACAATTGTAATCTTAGTATTTTACTGCAGATTATCAATGACATACAACAGTAATTTACCAAAACTCTCTAAATTACATAGAGCATCAGCCATGGTGTTATCAGCAAAGAGTAGTGTCTAGTGTCTCTGGATAATAAAATATCATCTGTGATATGCAGTGAAGAAGTAAGTTGATAAACTACCACGTGTATAATCACGGAAGGCTATTAGCAATGTCCAAGAACTTCTGCTTCCTATGAAAGATATTGGAAAAGAGAAAGCTATTGTGTTTATTAAATGCTGTTAACTGAACCTGAAAAGTAATTGCAATCTACAGATGAGTTTTCCAGTTAAATCATTGAACAAAAACTATAATTATAAAGGTAAAATCAATAGAAAAATAGAAATTACAGAATAATTCAAGATTGTGAGAGAAAACAGTATCAACATTGTGAAAAATAAAATTTGAGAATACTGATAGTCAAGGGATATTTTTGATGAATCAATTAAAATAAAATCAAGAATATAGAAAATAACTCCTATTGTTGATATTTCTGGGCATATTAAGTGCTGAATATGTTCAAGCATGACTAAAATGACCTCAATGTCTTTAGAATGATTTAATTTTAAAGAAGTATCTTTGTGTCCATGGTCTCCTGAACATCTTTATTACACTTGAAAGTACTTACTTTAGAAAACATGCAATTATATACTGTCTCTTTAATTTTTATGTCTTCTCCAAGACTGCTGACTGTGATTCAGGAATGTCTTTATCAAAGCATGTTGACTACCCTTTTAAAATTCAGTATTCACTCTATACTATACAGGGAAATAGAAATGCAACCTTTGTAAGCACTGGTAAGTGAAACCCTTGTTGATTTTGAGTTCATTTGTTGGGCTGGGTTTCTTTGTTATTGTTGTTTGTTTGTTCATAGTTTTATGAGTGTTGTTTACCCATAGTTGGCCAGGAACTCACTATGTAGAACAAGCTGGCCTTGAGTTCTAGAAATCTGTCAGCCTCTGATCCTGGGTTCTGGAATTAAAAGCCTGTGCCACCATGTCAAGCTCCAACTCATGTGGTTAAATTGCATGTGCACATGATCAGCTAACTGCCTTCAGTTCTATTCTGCCTGTTTGAGCCACTTTTGTCTTTGACCACTTCTCCTTTCAAGAAATCCCAAGCTCTACCTCTCCTGGGGTAATAAATCTGAATAAAGGCACTCTTCCTTGATTAACTTATCTGTGACAAGTTTTCTTTGAAAATTTTCCTGAGTAAGACAACAATGCAAAGAATTAAAATAGTAAAACAGGGTTTAATCATTTAAAAGAAATGATAACCAAACATCTTGGGTACCTACAGTAAGGAATAAATGATTCATTAAAGGTTTTTCAATTCATTAAAGGTTTTTTTTAATTCATTGACATGAAAGATCTTCCCATTTTTGTGATCTTCTTCAGCTTTGTAAATTAGTGTTTTCTTATTTTGATTTAGGGATCACTTAATTCATTGATTAATTTATTCTTTTATTATATCTGTTTTGTGTAGCTAGAGTTTTCCTGCCTTGCCCACAGTCAGGACAAATCTTTGTCACCCGCCAGTCCCACAGCCTCTCAGACCCAACCAAGTAAACACAGAGACTTATATTGCTTACAAACTGTATGGCCGTGGCAGGCTTTGCTAGCTGTACTTATATCTTAAATTAATCCATTTCCATAAATCTATACCTTGCCACATGGCTGGTGGCTTACCAGCATCTTCACATGCTGCTGGTCATGGCGGCAGCTGGCAGTGTCTCTGCCTCAGCCTTCTGCTTCCCAGTATTCTCCTCTCTCCTTGTCCCACCTACTTCCTGCCTGGCCACCGGCCAATCAGTGTTTTATTTATTGACCAATCAGAGCAACAGATTTGACATACAGACCATCCCACAGCACTTCCCCTTTTCTTTTTTTTAAAAAGGAAGGTTTTAACTCTTATACAACTCCAAAGCCAGCTTGGTATATTTGGGAATTTGGGCGTAGCTTCTCTTACTACTTCCTGCTGGAGGGGGGCGCTGTATCTTATGGGGACACAAAGAAAATTTTAGGATCATGGAGTAGTCCCTGAGACTGTATTGTCTGAGCCAGTTGCCTTGAAACGATTCTAGATGTTGGATCATCTGGGCCATGGTGTCATCGGAGATCTTTCAGGTGGTCTTGGCTGGTCAAACCTGATGTATCTTAATCTGGAACAAATCCATAGCCTCTGGCTTTCTGTAGAAACAAAAGCAGAGCCTCTTTTCCAAAGCAACATATCCTTATAGCCAAATTTTGAAGTCAAGGTACCTTTAAAATATACATTTTGGCAGAACTCAACAGCTTTTGCAGTCAAATGTTTCTCTTCAGTTACGAATATCAAAGAGAACATAATCCAGATTCTCTGTGTGGTAGCCATCTTTATGTGGCTTATGTTTTATATTACCTTGAGCCTATTGCTTTAAACTGAAGCCTTCTTAGCACTGTGGATGTTGGCTCTGCCCACATCAGCTTCCCAACATGGCGGTGATACGTTTTCCGCCAGCTCTGGGAGCCATCAACTCTCAGAAATAGTGGGTCTATGCTTCTTATCAAAGCAGCGTGTAGCCCAGAAACCTCTTTTTGTTTTGTACTAGCAAAAGCTAAATCCACCATGCAGCTTAATGTGCCACTTGCAGAGGCCTCATTCCCACCATACTGCAGACCGAGAGCACACGCCAGGAACCCGCCAGTAACTCAAACCGGCAGCTGCTGCTCATTTGAGAGAGACAATTAGGAAGCTGTTTTTAGCTCCGTTTTAGAATCTTTTCTCAGGTTTTAGGTGGAAACTCTTGCCCTCTCGTTGGCGCCATTGTACTAGAGTTTCCTGCCTTGCCCACAGTCAGACAACTCTTTGTCACCCGCCAGTCTCACAGCCGCTCAGACCCAACCAAGTAAACACAGAGACTTATATTGCTTACAAACTGTATGGCCGTGGCAGGCTTTGCTAACTGTACTTATATCTTAAATTAATCCATTTCCATAAATCTATACCTTGCCATGTGGCTGGTGGCTTACCGGCATCTTCACATGCTGCTGGTCATGGCGGCAGCTGGCAGTGTCTCTGCCTCAGCCTTCTGCTTCCCAGTATTCTCCTCTCTCCTTGTCCCACCTACTTCCTGCCTGGCCACCGGCCAATCAGTGTTTTATTTATTGACCAATCAGAGCAACAGATTTGACATACAGACCATCCCACAGCAGTTTTGTAGTCTGTGTGTCTAGTATTGGTCCCATGAACAAAATATCCAGAAATAGTCAATGAAAACTAAAAAATAACCAATATGGATACATTATGATGCTTGCTTTCAAAACATTTTTTTTGTCATGATAGACAAAATATTATTGTACAGGCATAAAAACAGACACCTACAAATCTATAATACCCAAATTAATCTGCACATCTACATAAAACTGACCTCCAACAACGACTTCACAATTATACATTAGGGCGAGGAATGTATCTTCAATAAATAGTTCTGGGAAAAAGAGATAACCGCTACATAATAATAAAGTGACTCATTTTTATTAATGTATGAAAACAGTTCAAACTGAATCAAAGACTTTGGTATAAGTACTGAACCTTTGAATCTGCTAGAATAAAGCATAAGTAAAACAATTCTTTCTTTTTTATTTATTAATTAATTTTTTACAGCCCAGTCACATATTCTCTCTCCCTCAATTGCTCCCAGTTGCTTCCCAGTAACTCTCCCATAATCCATTCCTTCTCCTTTCTCTTCAGAAAAGGGCAGACCTCCCATGTTTATCAGCCAGCCATGGCATATCAAGTTGCAGTAAAATTAAGCACCTCTTTACATTTTGTGGCTGAACCAGGCAACCCAGTAGGAGGAAAGGGTCGCAAAAGCAGGTAACAGAGTCAGAGACTGCCCCTACTCCCACAGTTAGGAGCCCCACAAGACCAAGGTATACAACTGTAACATATGTTCAGAGGGCCTAGGTCAGTCCCATGCAAGTTCTCTGGTTGGTAGTTCAGTCTCTGCGAGCCCTTGTCAGCCAATGTTAGGTGATTCTGTTGGAGTTCTTTTGGTGTCCCTGGCCCCTCTGGCATCCATAATCCTTTCTCTCCCTCTTTCACAGGATTCCCCAAGGTCTGACTAATTTTTGTCTCTGGGTCTGTCAGTTACTGGGTAAAGTCTCTCTGAAACAATTGGGCTAGTTAACACATCTATGAGTGTAGTAGAATATCATTAGTAATCCTTTCATTGATATTTATTTATTTATTTATTTATTTATTTATTTATTTATTTATTTATTTATTTTTGCCTATCATGTTCGGTTTTCTCCTAGGTCTCTGAGCAGTCCAGCCCCTGGATGCTGGTGCTCTAGGCAGTGTCAGGGATGACCTCCATCACATGGTATGGGTCTCAAGCTGGACCAATCATTGGTTGGTCTCTCCCATAATTTCTGTACCACATTTACCACAGCACATCTTGCAAGCAGATAAATTTGTACATCAAAGATAATGTGTGTGTGTGTGTGTGTGTGTGTGTGTGTGTGTGTGTGTATGAGTTTGTGTGTGTTTCCCTTTTTAAGCATTTTTTTGGCATGAGATTATTTATTTCCTATGCTTCTGTGGATGTATTTAACCTTCTTGGCTTGGATTTTTCCTTCTAGTACCTTTTCTAGGGCTGGATTAGGGAATAGACTTTGTTTAAATTTGACTTTGTCATGAAATATCTTGTTTCTCTACCTATGGTGATTGAAAGTCTTGCTGGGTAACATGTTGGGCTTTTAGAGTTTGTAAGACATTGATCAGTCCATGCCCTTCTGGCTTTTCAGAGTCTTCATTGAGAAGTCCAGTGTAATTCTAATATGCCTGCCTTTATATGTTACCTGGCCATTTTCCTTTGCAGCTTTTAATATTCTTTCTTAGTTCTGCATGTTTTGAGTATTATGTGGCATGGGGAAATTTTCTTTTCAAATCTATTTGTTGTTCTACAAGCTTCTTAAACCTTTATAGGCACATTCTTTAGTTTAAGAAGATTTTCTTCTATGATTGTGTTGAATATATTTTCTGGGCTTTTGAAGCAAGATTCTTCCTCTTCTTCTATTCATATTATTCTTAGGTTTTGTATTTTCATCGTGTCACAGATTTCTTGAGTTTTTCATATTAGGAATTTTTTAGATTTAACATTTTCCTTGACCAATGAATGTAGCTGAAGTTTTCCTATGTCCTGGCCTGCTGGCAATCGGGACAAATCTCTCCCACTTGTGTCCCCCAAGTAAACATACAGAGACTTATATTACTTATAAACTGTATGGCCATGACTGGCTTTTTGCTATCTATTCTTATATCTTAAATTAACCTATTTTTATTAATCTATAAATTGCCACGTGGCTCGTTGCTTACTGGTATCTTATATCATGCTTCTTTTGGTGGCTGGCAGCGTCTCCTGACTCTGCCTTCATCACCCCAGCCTTCTCTTCTCTCCTTGTCCTGCATACACTATCCTTCCTGCCCGGCTACTTGACCATAAATGTTTTATTTATCAATCAATCATAGCAACATATATTCACAGCATACAGGACATCTCACAGCAAATGAATCTATTTCTTCTATCATATCTTCAACACCTAAGATTCTCTCTTTCAGCTCTTGCACCTTGTTAGTGATGTTTGCATTTATAGTACCTGTTTGCTTACCTAGATTTTCCATTTCCAGAATTAATTCCATTTGTGTTCTCCTCTTTACTTCTATTTCAATTTTTAAGTCTTGAACAGTTGTATTTGCCTGTTTTATTCTTGCCTTTCTTGACATTCTTTAAAAGATTTATTGATTTCTTCCTTTTTTGTTTGTCTAACATCACTTTCTTTAAGGCATTTTTTTTTTCATTTCCTTTTTAAGGATGTCTATCATCTTCATAAAATTGATTTTAAAATTGTTTGTTTGTGTTTCAGCTGTACTGTAATGTTCAAGTCTTGTTGTTGTAGGATAGCTGGGCTCTGGTGGTGCCATATTGTCCTTTCTGTTGTTGATTGTATTCTTATACTGGCTTTTAGCATCTGGGTTTAGGATAATTATAAGACTAGGCTTTGACTCCCGAATTTGTCTTTTTTGGATGGGTGTACTATTCCTTGGTTTCCGTTTCCTCTCTCTTTTCCTATCTTAATTAATCATGGGTTCTTGTGACTTGCAAGTCTTCATGTTCAGTAGTGTGTCTCTGCTGCAATTTTTGTGGTTGCAAGACCTCTGGGGTTTTGATTGCTCATGTTGCCTCTATGGTTCCAAGTACCTATGTGGCCTCTCGAGTTTGGCTATCTGCTTGGTCTCTGGGATTAGAGGGAATGGCCTCCAGTACAGCAGAAGTTTTCTGCAGAGGTTGTGGGCTGGAATATGGAGCTCATGGGAGGAGCTGTTGAATCAGCTTTAGGGAGTATTAGTTGCCTGTAGGCAGTGTCTTACCTTGGGTCCCTAGAATTGGCCTGGGCTCAGGTAAAACAGAAGTATTTTGCATGAAGTTGAGGGGCAGAAGATTGTGAAGGGGGTGCAGTATGTTGTTGTTGTGTGGGCTTTATGGAGTGTTAGCAGAATTGTCGGCAAAATCTAAAATGGGGTGCTTATGACCAGCCTGGCCTCGGATAAACCAGCTATAGTTATGGCAGGTAAAACACTTTTAAAACTGTTTCTCAATAAGCAGTAGCTTAGATATGGTCCCCAAAGTACAAAAAAAGTCAAGTGAAAGTAGACAAATGGACTTATGTTGAATTAAAAAATCTTCTGTATAGGGAAAGAAATAATAAATAAAGTTAAGAGAAAACTTAGAGAATGGAATAAAAATAATCCAAGTATTCATCTGAATAAGATAATGACTGAAATGCATAAGAAACTCAAAAATCCAAAATAAAATGAATCCAATTGAATGTGATGAATATGCTTTTCAAATAAAATGGAAATAAATTCCCAACAACTAGAAGAAAATAAATACTCAATATCACTTACCTGCAGAAGAATTTAAATCAAGACTACAGTGGCCAGGTGGTGGTGGTGCATGCCTTTAATCCCAGAACTTGGGAGACAGAGACAGACAGATGTCTGTGAGTTTGAGGGCAGCCTGGGATACAGAATAAGTTCCAGGAAAGGCTCCAAAGCTACACAGAAAAATCATATCTCAAAAAAAAAAATTAAAAAAAGACTACAGTGAGGGTTACCTTACAAATTATAATGACTTTCACAAAAAAATATTGTCTAAGTTATAGAGAAATAAGAAGACTTGTATAGTGTTGCTGGGTATGATCAAAAATTATTAGAACCACAGGGGATAATTATAAAGATCCTCCAAAGCTAAAACAGATTCACACTATGAACCAGCTATCTTTTCTGTACTGTATATCAAAAGAGTTACCAAAAAAGAGGTTTGAACACCATTGCATTACTATCACAAATCTTAAGATGTAGACTCATCCTTTGGGTATTTCAATGGATTAATGAATAGTAAACAACAAACACACACACACACACACACACACACACACACACACACGGGAGGGGGAGGAGAGAGAGAGAGAGAGAGAGAGAGAGAGAGAGAGAGAGAGAGAGAGAGAGAGAAAGCATCATTTAGACACAAAACAATAAAATTCTATCAGTTGCAGAAAAATGATTGAACTGGAAGGCATGGTGTTAAATTAAAATTTCACACACAGAGATACTAGTACACTACATTGTTTCTATATATAGAAGTGAAAAAATGTTATCCTAAGTATAGAATAGTCATCAACAAAGGTTGACAAAAGATTGATTTTAAAGGAAAACAAGGCTGGGTGTGAACAATGCACAAAGTGTGCATGTGTTAAAGTATTCCCTTGACTTATACTAATATTACTACAATGACTATATTTTATTCAAACATGAAGTAAAAGTCAATTTATATCCTGAGTATGTGACATTGAGAAGCATATAATATTAAGAAAAACATATAATTATAAAATAAAAAAATTCATATGTCAGATCAATTGTATAGATATGTTAAATGATATAAAAATAAGTATAACAAACTGAAATATAATAACTACCTTACTTAGGATAATTAATCAATAAGTTCTATCAATTAGTATGTTTTGATGTCAGTAAAACTCACCTATGATATTAAAATTAAATCTGAAAGGTCTTGGAACAAAATCCTGACCAAAATATTGAAATATCATAAAGTATCCCAATATTTGAGTTTATTTCTGGGAACAAGTGTTCTTTCAGTAGGAAGTGCAATAATATGGACCAATTCTGGCTCTTTGATTTTTGGTTCTATGACAACTTTTCTCATATATTTTAAGTGACAGAGATAGAGAGAAGGGGGAGTAAAGTAGGTAAGGACACACACACACATACACACACACGGGAGATATTTATAAATGAATTATTTGCAATAAGATGAATATTCTGGAAAAAAACTAAAAAAAATAATTAGTTAAAGCAAGACTTGTTTATGGGATAAAATTGGAAAATCTTTGAAAACGTGAGTGTAAAAAATGACAAACTTGTTTTTTGCATAAAAGTACTGTATGGTTTTAGAGTAAGGTTATCAAAAGAACATTTTTAATCTCAACATACTTGCACATGAACTTTCAAGACAATAAAATTGGGCCTGTAGCAGATACAGGAGAGAAACCTTTCTGACCTTTAGAGGCAAGTGGCCTCAGAAGGATTTTGTGACAATAACAGAACACGAAGCATGTGGATCTGGGTGGGGGCACTTTCTGTCAAACTGTGTTTGGACCACCAGCCCCCAGATAATAACATGAAGACTTCTTGTTAATTATGAAAGCTTAGCCTTGACATAGGATTATCCCAAACTAGCTCTTACTACTTAAATTAACCCACTTCTATTAATCAACATTCTGCCACACGGCTTGTTACCTCTCCTTAGGACTGTATGTCCTACTGGCTCCTCATGTGGCTGGTGAATTCCCTGCCATCAGTTTCTTCCCTCAAGTTTCACTCTCTCCCAATAAGTCCTGGCTATTGTCTGTGGCCTAGCTAGTGAACATTCAGCTCTTCATTAAACAATCATTTTACCTTAGCCAGACAAGTAAAACATATCTTCACACAGTATGAAAAAATATCCTGCAACAGATCTGAGCACTAAAAGATGTACAAAAGCAAGACCAGATATGAGTAGTACATGTTTCTAGCCATGTAGCCCAAAGAAATATTCTATTACACACAAGGAAGAATTCTACTACAAACAAAGGAATAACAATGCTACAAAGGAATAACAATGAGAAACCAGTATATCCAAATGAAAGACACCTAAGATTGTCTTGTGTATCTGTGGGCAAGTCTACTATGAAAAGGAGAGCAAATTCTCATATCTGTGATCTTCAGAATTAATCGTTTCATTTTACTTCTAATTTATGTAAAATAGAGCAGCATATACACACCTGCATAAACACTGAAGCTGCAGAACAATTTCAAATAAATATGTACCTAGAACTACATAGAAATTGTCTTAGAAAAGTTGCCCAGTGGTAAAAGCTACACAATTATTTCTTGGAATTTATAGATCCTGCACATGGGAAGTAATAATGTGTCACAAGAAAACAGGTGAGATTACAAGCGGTATGTCTTCAGTCTAATCTGTCTGTGTGGTTAGATGTGCATTAACAAAAACAAAAACACGAAATAATACCAAACTGTGATGAAAGTGATAAGGCCACTGTACTCATAGCCCTAACTATATCATACTATACCACAGTATTACCAGTTTTGGTTAGCTACAATTTTCTCTAAACAAGAAGTATTTGGCACTCACAATGCTCAAATCAAACACTCAACTGTAACTAAATAAGTCTGAACGATGACTAACTATAATCTTCCAAGCTGAAGAAACACAGTTTGGGGTCTTCTTACTACAATGTTACACTCGCTGATCCACATTCTCTCCCTCTTCCTCCCTTCCACATGCTCTGAAAACCTACTTATGATTTTGAGGTATTTTATGACAGCAAAAATTCTGGTTTGCTCTTATGAGTGAAATCACAATCAGAAAATCATCATTGCTAGGTATATCAAACTTCTTCCATTCCCCAGCATCTAGCACTCATTTCTGCATATGCACACATCTATATCTAGGATAACCTGTAACATGTGCTTCCATTAAACATGTTTTTTACAAGTATGTTCTATAAGTGATCATAGTTTAGGGCCCTAAATTTTCTTTAGGAGGTCAGATAGAAATCTATAATTTGCATGTTAGGTCAGGCCTAGATTATATTTAAAATGATCTATCTAGATAGATATAGATATATATTTAGTGACTATATAGCAAAGGCATAATAAAATTTTAATCTATAGTTAATAATTTATACAAATATGTCTAAAATTTTGTTTAGACTACTTATGAAATTTGTAAACTGTTACTTTAAAGATGATATGCTTTAATTTTGTTTATTGTATACTATATAAACACCTTTAATTTAGAATCATTATGCCTTTTATGGTTTTAGTAAAATGCAATACCAAAGATACATTAAAGTTTTAGCTTTCCGGGTATTTATTTATATCTCTGTGATAGAGTTAACTTATAAAATCCTAAGAAATAATTCATATGTAAGATTTATTTATTTATCTCAGGGAAAAATACTGCAAACTGTTCTTTTTAGATGATTGAAAATTATTTTAGAGTTGTTTTGGGTTCAAAGTAAAATGTAAATGTAAAACCAAAAGTTTCCTTGTCCTTCTGTTTCCATACATGCCTAACATCCATATCTTGTCTCACAAATAAAAATATCCCATAATCATGGAACTCACATTAAATACCATGTTTCATCTGGAAATATCACCTTGGGTAAGGATTATCTTTTAATCTGGGCAACCCATACATTTGAACAAAAGTGTGATCACATGTGTACTCTACAAAGGACATCAAAGTTAGTATCACTGCCTTACAAATACCTTTTGCTTCCTCTGTGTATCCCTCCTTTCTTAACAGCACGTGCCAATCCATCCTATTTTCTAACTCCCCAGTTTTTTCTATTACAAATTAATATATATACACGGCTTTTGACAGTCTATAGGCTCTGGAGACCACTGTGTTTGACTTAGAAATACACTTTTATATTTAATGCATAGCTGCATGCCTTTGCAGCTTGTGTAATTCTGAGTGGTGTTCCAGTTTGTATACACTGCTGTTCACACATTTATCTGCAGAAGGACTTTGTTGTTTCTTCCAGATTTGGGATATTTTAAATACATATTATACAGATATCTACACTGAATTTTGTAGGATTTCATTGTTAAATCATTTGCACAAGTAACCTGGGTTGTAATTGATTGATCATATAAGATTTACATTTAAATTTATATGAAAACCTTTCAAGGTGTCTTCTGAAATGGCTGCATTATTTTGTGCTCAGATGATCAGTAAATGGAATTCCCTGTTATGGGTCCTCACTGGTACTCCATTGTGTTACTATTCTGAACTATGTTCCTCCTAATATGCACATAGTGGCATCTTATTGTTGTTATCATTAGCAGTTCACCAGTGACACACTATAAAGAACAGGGTTTTTCCAGTATTCTTATTTATAGTAAATTACCTTTCTTAATACTTTGACTAAAACAGAGAGAAACAATTCACAGATAGACATGTTTATTTGACTCATAGTTCCAGAGTGCCTACTCCATCATTGTGCTAGGGAGAAAGTATAGTAGCTGAGCATCTCCATCTACAGTGATGGGGACATTTGAAGGGAGACTTCACATCTCGATAATTCACATAACAGAGACTAAACCAGAACCAGAGTTAGACAGTGATCTCAAACTCCCACCTCTAGTAACCCTTCTCCCAGATAGTTCCATAGCCTCTCTGAACAATGCTACCAGCTGAGGACAGAGGGCTGAAACATAAGACTGTGGGGATTGGCATAGCCTTTACTACCTGTGTTTTGATTGCACATTGCCTGTTAAAATCTTTTGCCCATTTTTGAGTTATTTAATTTCTAGGATATGCAGTGAGTGCATGCAAGAATATGTGTATGTGTGTGTGTGTGTGTGTGTGTGTGTGTGAGAGAGAGAGAGAGAGAGAGAGAGAGAGAGAGAGAGAGAGAGAGACTGTGTAATCATTTTAATCCCAGCCTATGACATATATTCCTATCTATTGACATCATGTTATGCAGAATTGATCATTTAACATTAAGATAATCTAGTATTTTGATTGTTGCTTTCAGGGGCTATAGGGTTGATGTTGTCTACCACATATAATGTCTTCTGGACTTGTCTGTCATTAAATGTTGTTTTACACATAATGTTTCAGGATACAAACTGTTTTGAATTAATTTTGGTGAAATATGTGGGATCTGTGTCTAGATTCATGTGCATATTTGTGTGTCCAATTACTCCTGTCCAATTACTCTGACATTATTTATTGTAAACTCTTTATCTTCCTCTTCCTCTATTCTCTTGCTGCTTTCAGTGACATGTTTGCATGGGTCCACTTCTGTGTTTATTAACTCATTTCTGTCATCCTGTTCCCATCTTTTATTGCCAGTAATATATTGATGTAGTTTTATAGCAAATCATTAAGATGAATCTTCTCAGTCCAGTGACTATCATCTACACAGCTGTATCTTTATTCAGGATCTGTTGCTTTTGTGTATCAGCTTAAGGAAAGGATTGTTATATCTAGTTACAAAATTTTCAGAGATATTACTGCAATTGTATTGAATCAGGGTACAAATGAAGAAGAATAGAATTTTGAGTATGGTGCCTTCCTATCTACATATATCTTACATTTACATTCATGTAGTTGTTTAAGTCCTGTCTTTGGGATTTTACCATTTCCATTGTGTCATGTCTGTACACATTTGTTAGGTTTATACCTACTTGTTTTGTGTTTGTGTATTTAATATAAATGGTACTTTACATTTATTTCAAATTTTACTTGCACACTAACATCACAGAAGGCATTAGTTGACTTTACTTCTACAATCCACACACTAATTCTTTTAAATATTATATATGTATAAAATGTGCCTTAGGCATATCCTTCCCCCACTTCCTCATTTCCTCCTCCCTCGTTTCCTTCCTCCAGCTCTTTTCTCCAGTCTACCTCCTATCTTCCTCCCAACTTCATGTGAGCTGCTGATTAAATGATTAAATATGTAAATGCTGAACTCATGACCCCAGCAAGGATGACAGCTAAGTGAAAACTAAGAAGTTCCTGGAATGTTCCACTATTGAACATTCACATACACATTATTAACAGCTTGGTAAATATAACAGGAGGCCTGTCCAGGTGTCTAGCAGCACATCACTAACTCGTATAATCAGCTGTTATCTCTATTTACTCAAATGAAAATATAAAAGAGAAAATATTTATTTTCTATATTTTTATTTTTATTTGAATTTTATAAATCCCAACCATTGTATATATAAATCTCAGACCTTGTGATAGGAAAGGTCACACACACACACACACACACACACACACACACACACACACACACATTTTATAAGAATAAAATGTATCAGGAGTGGACTTGAGTGTTGTCATCTCCATATTCCCTGATCAAAATGAATGTGTGTTCCCATTGAGTCTTTGAGTCTCATTGAGATGTTTCTGTATACCTTCTCTCAACTTCTCTCAGCTCCCAAGATGAATTTATTAATTCATTTCTACCCTATATTGCTGTTTACCTGACATCAATCTAAGCTGATTACTTACAATAATCTCTCAGTTAACCTAATGCTAACTCTCTATCCCCTATGTCATCTTTGTCTCACTCGAGTGAGGGAAACACTACATCCTCAGCAAATCATGTTGATCATCTTTTAATGGATCCCCACCTCACCAGAGCACATCTCCAAGTTTTAGAATTAATCAACATCCTTGAACAGTAATTTACTTGATGGCCATTAGTGTGCCTTTTTTATTTCTTGCCTTTTTTTATTGTTTCCCTTAGATTTTATTGTCAGATTATTACATGTTCTATAATCAGAGTCAGTTTCATATCTAGCTTATCAATGTCCCCTTAGCTAGAATTTTGACTGCAATATTAAAGCAATGGGAAGAAAAAATATGTTTGTGATCAAAATTAATCACCATGAGAAATTTCTGACTTTTTCATTATAAATAATATCAGCTATGGTGATGTTATAGATGACGTTTTTCAGCTTAAGTGATTTCCACCTATTTTGCTTAAATTGACATAGTTGCAAGTTCTTTTTTCAAAATGTTGACATATTATCAGCTTGGTAAATATAGCAGGAGGCCTGTCTGGGAGCCTAGCAGCACATCACTAATTCTATAATATTAATTGACTTTTCAAATACTGGAACTGCCTTGCACTCCATGGATACTGAATTATGATGCAAAACTCTTCCTACACATACATATGTATCATTCATTTAATTACACTTTCCTACTTCAGTTTCATGAAATCCACTCAAGCTCTTGCTGCTTCCACTTGTTTAGTTTCTTTTTCTAGTTTTATAAAGTGACATATTTTATGCATTATGTTATATTTTATATTTAATATATCTTCTAATATATGCATTCATTCATACTACCCCATATCCCTGATTGTTTCATCACAAAAATGCTCATAAAATAGAATTTTCATTTATATTTAATTCAAAATATCTGGCACTTTTCTTGAGATAGTGTTCTTCATTCATGCATTACTTATTTATTTATTTATTTATTTATTTATTTATTTACTCTGTGTATATTGACACTTCCCTTCTATTTTTCTGTTAGTGGGGACAAATTTAATTCCACTGAATTTTGAGAGCATTTACCCTACCATCTGTCTTCTCTTATGTGAATAACTGTATTTTGTGTCCAGATCATATCTTGATGAATATTTCAAGCAAATTTGAGAGCAATGTTGAATCTATATCCATTCATGTACAAATGTACAAATGCATTGGTATCTAGTTATAGAAACCTAGAATATCTGGTTTTACCAATTTTATGATTTTAAGATTTGTTCTCTACTCACTCAACATTCTTACCAGCCTTCTCTGCTGTTATTCCTTCCTTGTGGCCAATATAAAGAAGCCTGAATAATCCTACATCAGATTAATAACAGTTCCTTAACTTCAATACAGGTTTTATATGCCTCTCAGAAGGCAAAAAAGAGAAAATCAGATTGTGATTTTGGTCTCTTTAATGGCTAGAAGTGTACCTCAGAGTACAGAGTGTCAAATCTATTAGAAACTCAATGTTTAGCTGCTGTGGGATGTTCTGTATGTCCTGTGGGAGCCCGTTCTCGGGTTCCTCATGGCTTTACCCAGCAGATCCACATAGAGGATGATTAGGACCACAATCCTGAGTGCAGGTGTTTGAGATGGTCTGCACTTGGCTGTGCTGTGGGATGGTCTGTATGTCAAGTTGCTCTGATTGGTCAATAAATAAAACACTGATTGGCCTGTGGCTAGGCAGGAAGTACAGGCAGGACTAACAGAGAGGAGAAATAAAAGAACAGGAAGGCAGAAGGAGTCACTGCTAGCCGCCACCCTGACAACATGTGAAGATTCCAGTAAACCACAAGCCATGTGACAAGGTATAGATTTATGGAAATGGATTAATTTAAGATATAAGAACAGTTAGCAAAAAACCTGCCACGGCCATACAGTTTGTAAGCAATATAAGTCTCTGTGTTTACTTGGTTGGGTCTGAGTGGCTGTGGGACTGGGGGGTGACAAAGATTTGTCCTGACTGTGGGCAAGGCAGGAAAACTCTAGCTACATTTAGCCTATATTTTTATAATTGTTTATGAAATGTTCAGTAAAGTACTTATTGGAATTATAAAATTGATGTGTAGTGATGGACAATGAGAATAAGAACAAACATAATTAAAACTGATCATTAATCTGCACTCTTAGTAATGTAATTTCTTCAAAACTTCTAGTACCATGTGACAGCCTGCAGCACCAGTAAATATTCTTCATGTCTGTGAAACTGGGTGAGACATAAACTTTGCTGGGTTGTTTAATCCACTCCCTTCTTGCACTCTATATAATAAAAGATTGCAAAAAAAAAAAAGATAAACAAATAAATCTTGGAACTTTTTCTACTCCCCAGTAAGATACCTAAACACTCATGTCAACTGACAATTGCAAAGAAGTTGACAATAGTAATGAAATCCATAATCAATCAGGGAAGCAAACAAAACACTTCATAAAAATAAAACCAAGCATATCATGTTCATGAATAAAAATGGGACCAGAGCGATGTCTCTGCAGTAAAGAGTACATGCTGCTCTTGAGGAGGACCCAGGTTTGTTGTCCAGTACACACATGACAGCTTATATCCATCCACAACTCCAGTTCCAGGGCATCCAGTGCATTCTTTTGGCTTCTGAGAAGACAAGGCTCATATATGGTGCTCAAACATACAAGTAAGCAAAACGCTCAACTCCATAAAAATGAAAGTAAGCACAATTTTAAAAATAAATGAAATGTACATAAAACTATGAGAGGGATAGCATGGAGAGTTTCAAACAAATGAAGAGACTTGTCAAAAAATAAAAATAAACAAATAAATAACAAAAACAAAACCCAGCATGACAACTGATGAATTCTTGAAATTCTTGACAGGTGATATGGGTGAGATTAGGAAGACGGTGTTTGTTAAAGGAGAAGGGACAGTATTTGAAGATTAATAATTCTGAACCAGGTACTTTACCATCTGTTTTGACACGTATTATTTCACCCATACAGCTAATCACAGTGTTTAGTACAAAATTGATATCCCAATTCTGAATTGATGAAGACATTTGAGACTTGTCTGCTGAAAGTCATGTGACTAAGCGGTGGTATAGTCATGATTTTAAATCAGTCACACTGAATTTATAATTGTAATCTAATAGCATTAATATGAAAACAAACCTGTGCTATGTAAAGTTAGCAGAGAAATAAGAAATGGTGACTTTGTGGCTATGCTTCAAGGAGCTATGCACCTGGGTTACTCATTAACCATTTCTGGTTCTCCTTGTTCCTTTTGCAGACCTAGATTTTTTTTTTCATTTAACATAATATTGTTCATGCCTGAACTAAGCAATGAATGTTCCCTGGGCAGAAGTTCACTTATGAAATATTCTTTCAATTTAAGTATGTCTGAAAATATCATTGTTTTTCTTCATATTTGGTTTGCTGTCATCCATAGCATTATGTATCAGTCACCACAGGCAAAACGCATACTGGTGCTCCCAGTGCTACAAGTTCACTCACATTATTATTATAAAAATCAAATCCTCATCACTCTTATATCCAAATTTCCCCAAAGCCTGAGAGCACCTAACTTGTCCTCCACTACTTCATGTTTTCAAGGATGCTATAAAATGAGTAATAAGGTATATAATAATTTGAGGTTCTTTTTCACTCAGATTTTTTTTGAGATTCATTGATGTTTATGTACAGAATATTGTATTCCAATTTTTATTTCTGGGTCACATGTGTTTCTAGTTTGATTAACCAACTTTTGTAGCATGTAGCTAATTTAGAGTTAATGGCTATTATAAATAAATATCTTTGAATATTTGTATGTAGAGGTTTGAGTAAACATTTCATTTTCTGGGATATATGCCTAAATGTTCAATTACTGTGCATACTTCATGGAAAACTGCTAAGGAGGATTCCAGAATGACATGACATTCATGACAGCAGTGTGTGAATAGTCCATTACTTCACATCCCTGCTGACATTTCGTGATGTGCATGTGCCAGTTTCTTGTTTGGTCACTCTGCTATGTATATTCTGATTCCTCAATCTGGTTTTCTTTTATATTTCTCTAATGTTTTCAATGCCTAGTGTCTTTTTGTTGTAAGCTATCTATTCAGGTAATACATAGCTCCTTGCTCATTTTCTTTGTTTTTTTTATTTTGTCTTTCTCTTTTTTATTTCAGTTTCTGTTTTTGTTCCTTTGAATAATTACAACTAAAGAGAATGGTCCACATTTCTTCTCATTGAGTTTCTGAATCAAAGAAAAATATGAAATTTGTAGGCTAGGAACTGGAAGGAGTTTGGTTAATGGAAAGAACATGATCATAACATATTGTATGAAAAATAAACAAAAAACAAATTGCTGTTAACATGATGTCTTGATATTTATAATATGTATCCTTTAGAAACAAGATTTATGTGTTTCCTGAAAACTTTGATTATGATTTGCATAGTATAATACTGATTTAAGTTCATCTATTTCTAGATTAATTTATAAATAATTCATGGAGTGCTATGGAAAATACATGAGGGTTGGAAACTATTAACCTAAAGCTACAATGTAAAAATGGAGGGAGTTACCTCATTAGAGTAAAGCTTATTTAGCTCCAGTTTGGGAAGCTCATTAAAGAAGAGAGGCAGCCTCATTGAGACAGTGACAAGGATGATAACAGAATATGGCAGGAATATGTCATGGATCAGAATGAGTCAAGAAACAGAGGCGATGGAAGACTTGAATCCCTTAATGTACTTCAAAGTCCCTTTCCCAACGACCTAAAGAACTTGCCAAAGCTCCTAGTCCCTAACAGTCCTTCCAAGGGCACATCTCCAGAGACTACCATTTCTTCACATAGGGAGACATTTTTGAGTGACTCATCAAAGGAAAATCATTTGGTGTTAAAAACATTATGCTGCTCTGGACTGAAACCAGTGTGCATTTCTCCTTTTGGGTTTAAACTATCCTATGTGAAGCTTTAGCATCTATGTCCAAAACAAGAATAAATTCCTGTCCCTGGGGAAGATGTGTCATTAATATCTACATGTCCTTCACTGATTGGATTACCTGAGCACTGTACCCTTTACAAATTTCCTTTGTCATTCTTCTTTCATTTAAGTCAAGCAACATCAATTTTGTGAATAAAAACCAAATGTTATTTCACTGAATTAATTGTTTAAAAAAGCATATTTAACTGCACATTATACAATTAGCTATGCTAATATTATACCATATTAAAATGTAGTTTTGATATGTGAGAATGTTATGCTTGCAAATAAAAATCACAGAAGTCAGCATTGATTTTGCACTAACTTAAAATGGCTAGTTAAACACTGAAGAGTTAACATATATATAGATATATGTATATAAATACATATATATGAATTTCATAATTTATCATTAATAAAATTCTAGTGTGTTACAATAAATAACTATAGCATTCGTTACCTCCAAAACTCAAAGTTTGAAAATAGCCACTGATGTCACAGTTTGAGAAGTTAGAGCAAGTTCCAGGACAGCCAGGACTGTTACACAGAAAAACCCTATCTCAAAAACCTTAAAACAATCTAGTTCCCATATACATTTTTTCAGAAGTTATTGCTCAGTACACTACTAAACCTCATACCCTTTATTATTTCTGTAAAAAGGAAATAAAATATTCCAAGAAAATTGTGTTTTATATAAGACAAAGTATGGTAAATGAAAATTGATGAATATAAACATATCTAAGATTCAGTTATATCTGTAACATTTTATGATTTAACCTATTTTCGCTGACATCATTGTGTATTCTGTGCACTGCTGTTATCTTCTAGCCTACAGGGAGATATGGTGATGGCTGGTATACAAAGCATTTTTGTTCACAGGGTTTTTAAACAAGGGACATAGATAAAATTGACTGACAGTGAAGAAAGAATAAAAATTTTCTAATATTCTTGATTGGCCAGAAATTTACAAATTTTTATGAATGTGTATTGCAGAAATCACTTCTGAAAGAATATATTGATAACAGTGGGTTTCATCAGTGTATAATGACTATAGGCAGAATACAGACAGGTGAAGTGTTTCTCTACACTTTTACTGTCATTATAGTGCTTTATCCCTGAAGATATTCTGTGCGAATGTTCTCTTTACCGTAACACTTTTGTTTTCCAGGAGAAAAGTAAAAGAACTTACAATTGTGAATAACATTTTCAGAATTTTGTCACCAGTTGATAATAAAGTTGAAACATATTTTAAAACTCAGAGAATTATTACTGCTCCAAGTGAATGATGAATCATGCCAAATTAATGTAGTGGGATGTATTACAGGTATTATAGAGCTTCCCACATTCTAAACATATAGTATAACAGAGAAGAGTATCAAGAAACCAAACTAAAATCAGTCCTTCCTGTCTTATTCTTTGCTCACCATGGAGCATACAAAGGAGACTTAGTGAAGCAGGTTGGGACTCTCACTCATACGGTAAATGAGAGTGATTATAACCTCATCTAAATCATAAACGTATCCTCTACAATATTAGAAATTTACAGAGAAGTTGCAAATAGTTAGTTCCATGCAGCTTTCCTTTGGTCTCCAGATAACACAGGTGACATCAGTCTAAATAACACCACAGGCAGAGCTTGTACCACATGCTCAAATCGGAAGCAGAAAAATAAAATGGAATTGTATTAATATTTTAGAGGTGCCTTAAGCCATCCTATGATTAGTTAACAAAGACATTTATTGTGTAATGATGGGGAAAATTATTTTTATTGAATCAGCAATTGATGTTCCTTTTCTAATTATAGCACTTCAGGTGTTTATATCTACAGATTGTTTTGGTAAGGCAATTAGGTACTGCAAGTATTTGAATTATGTTAGGTTAAATTAGTTTATCAACAGACAGAAATTTAATGAAGAGTAAATGTATCTTTGCAGCTTCTGTGCTCATCCTTGGAGGCTGAAATGACCTCTTAATGTGATGTTATAAAAATAACAAGTTCACATCCAAAACTAGAATTGCCTTAAGACAAATCTCATTCTTTGAGAGACCTTCCTTTTGGGAAACTTAGATCAAATGAAGAATAGTGGAAATTACTAGTTCTCTTCTATCATCTAGTCATTTAATCTGATAAGTTCCTTCTCAACACAAGTTGATTTTGTTCAGAGACACATATAGTCTCTAAATGTCTGCAGTTAGGACATTAAAACCATCCCTTCTTTCTGGTTACTTCAAGGACAGGGGAAACAAACCTAATTAGTTACACTAGGAATCAATGCAAGATAAAAGAAGACCTCAGTCCATAGTGCTGCAATGAGTATTTCCACAAACACAGGAGAATAAGACCCTATCCTCAATCCTGATGTTGCATATGGTTTTATAATATGGAAGAGAAACAGGCTGTTCACCAACCTTCATGGCTGTAAGTGTGGCTCATGTTTCTACCATTTGCCTTGCTTTCTCTACCCACCTTTTATTCCTCTTCTAACAAGAAAAAATAGTGTTCTAATTTTTTTTTCTGATTTAAAGTTTTATAATACAAAGTTTTAACAAATACAGATCACATAGTAAAATTTGGGAATTAAAAAAAAGGGTGAAGGGGTGGATAACCAAAATTGAATTTGAGGATTATGGATTTAAAGTCATATTTTTAAATGAATAGAATATTTGTCTTCCTATCACCCCTAAACTCCAAATTTGTTTCAGTGACCTCATGAAACAATGAATCTCTGCACTTTGTTACATATGAAAGTATTTTATATATTCATCACAATTACATCTGCCTCTGTGTATATATGTGTAATATATGCATTATCTATTAGCTATATAGAGCTAATTGAGATATTCATAGCCTAAGACATCATCAATATATTTGTTGTTTCCCATGCAAACCTTTATAAACCTTTCCCAGAGCTAGAATACCTTTATAAAGTAGAATCTTCTTGGGTAAAGATTAATAATACAGGAAATCTACCAATTAAAGGATGCTAATCAAAGCAGCAGTGTATATGTTGTCAGATGTCTTGTGATTTATAAGGGAATATTGACTATCTAATAAAATAAGATAGGATACATGGAAGAAAGTTGCTCATTAGGACTACAAAATTCTCTCACTTGAAAGGCTTATGTGAGATGAATATTCTCATATTTATTAAGGTGCTACAAGTGATCATTAAAAAAAAAGAAATTCATCCTAAATAGTAAGATCAATTAGAGGTAGTCTGTTGCAGGGTTAAAAATCATTAGAAAAATAGCTAGTCTCCTTCCTTGTTAGTATTTCCTTGAGGACTTATCTTGCTGCCTCATCAACACTGTGGTGCATTATGGACTTTTATGGTGCTGCAAAGACACCCAATTAATAATGTTCATGATATTATGCATGTGTGTGCTTTAATTTAAAGCATTGTGAATCACAACTTTCTCTGTTTTCAGTAGTCTTAGAAATAAAATTATAATACAATTATAGGATAAAACAATTGCAGCCTCAATTGAATGTCATCTTGCTATGGGATTGTCCTTCTTTACATTGTAAATATGTATTTCTATCATTGGTTAATAATAATTTTTTTGGCCTGTGGCAAGACAGGATAAGGTTAGACAGAAGAATCAAACTAGGATTCAGAGGAAGAGAGGCAGTGTCCAGACAGACACCATGAGCCACACAAGAAGCAGGATGCTGGAGGACTGGTAAGCCAAGGACCATGTGCCAATAAATAGATTATAAAGGAGGGGTTAATTTTTTTTTTTTTTTTTTTTTTTTTTTTTTTCGAGACAGGGTTTCTGTGTGCTTTGCTTTCTGGAGCTCACTTGGTAGCCAGGCTGGCTCGAACTCACAGAGATCCACTGGCTCTGCTCCGAGTGCTGGGATTAAAGGCGTGCGCCACCAACGCCCGGCTTAAGGGGTTAATTTAAATGTAAGAGCTAGTAGTTAGTAATAAGCCTGAGCCATTGGCCTAACATTTATAATTAATATAAGCCTCTGAGTGATTATTTGGAAGTGGCTACAGAAAGGGGCGAGACAGAGAAAATCTTCCATTTACATATGGCCCTTCAAGGTGCCACACTGTACATCTGCATAAAACCTTAAAAAAATTTTTAAAAAGGTTCTAAACACACAGAAATGGAGTCACACTGGGCTTCCTAGTATCTCATGCCTGCTGCAGTGTCCAGGAAATGGAGCTGGCCACCAACTGCCATGAGCTAAGCCATGTGGCATGTTTCTATAGTTTCTCACAGGGGCAGCAGTATAGAAAGACTTCTCCCAGCTGCTGCCTGCCAGCGTAAGCTATCAGCACAAGCTCCAGCAGTACACTGCATAGTGGATTTAGGTTTTTCTCACACAGACAAAAGAGTTAAAGATACATAGTGAAGACAGATTCAGATAAAAAAAAAATGTCTAAATGGGTTACACTGTGTTTAAGAATATACATAGGCTAGTGAGAGAAAAGAGAATAGAGAGACAGTCATAAAATAGAAATATATAGTTTTAAAATAATAATGTAAAATCGTTAAAAAGAGAGTAAAGTGGAGTATCTGTGGTTGGTATGTAAAAAAATTTAAAAAAAATAAAAATAAAATTTAAAAAGAGAATAAAGGCCGGGTTCCTGAGGAGGCAGAGGCAGGCGGTTTTCTGTGAGTTTGAGGCCAGCCTGGTCTACAGAGCAAGATCTTGGATTATGAGAACTGCTATATTAAACCAACCTATATAATTGAAAAATACCTTGACTCCAAAATTTAAGTCAAAATATATGTTACTTGGAGAAGATGTTCTGTTTTTATTTCCATCAGAAATAAGAGGATATAGATTCATTCTGGGTTAAGGAAAATCAAGTTTGATCAATGAAGCCCCTCTAGAATCCAAACAACAGACATGGAAAAATAAACCTAGAGTAACTACAAGACATGTAAGGTATATTTTACCAGCTCAGACAAAACAAAACAAAAAACAAACAAAAAAATCATCTTGGGCTGGCTCATGCACAATCTACAGTTTATATTTATATTAATAAATATGTATATGTTACCTTTAAAACTTTATATATTTTCAGAGCAAGGGGACCAGAGGACACCAATAAAAAGAAAGGCACACATGACCAAGTATCAAAAACAGCTTCAAGGCCACTGACTAAGATGATCCAGCCTCACAAAATACTATAGCCAAGGCTTAACAATTATCCTAAATTTTCTCAGGGTCCCAAAAATATTACAAGCACCCCCAATCAACAGTAAGCAGTATAGAAAAATATGTCACATTCCCAAAGGATATATTATGGATGTTTATATTTGTTTGGGGGTTGTATATAAATTGTTATTGGTCATAGTCAATCTCTATCTAAAGAAGAAAGGGGGTATAATATAGGAATGATGGGGAAAAGGATGGATTATTGTGATAAAAAGGGTAGATTTTTTAGTCCAAAATATAAATATTAATCTCAAAATATTTTAGTTTACTGATATAAATTTAAAGTCAATTTTGTTATACTGTATGTATATTTCTACTCTTGTTTAAGGTAATTGTGTTTATGCAGCTCATATTAAAAATGTAATGTATAATTTAAAAAAATATACATTAATAGTCATCTATAAAAATCAAACTTACAGTCATGTTAGGTTTTCTAGGTTTAAAGATATATTTCAGTTAGATAAGTAGTCTTCAAACACTTCAAAGACTTTGAGAATATGGCATCTAAAATGTTTTAATAACCTAAGGCATTTCAAGACAGTGAGAAATGTCTGTTCCTGGCAGAACTGATCTACTTCAGAGAAGATGATGGTCACCAAAGACACTTCATATGGGGTTTGTTTTCTTTTTTTATGAAACTGGCCCATTGGACAAGAGACTACCCTTTCCTTGACTGCTGACAGTAAATATGCTTTCCAATCTGGACAAGCAGGACACAAGGAAAAGTGACTGCCTACTTTGTCAAGACAGGGTAAGACAGCCCTACAAATTTTCATGCATCTAAAAAATGTCTGTCAGATATTCTTGACATGTAGTCCAAAGATGAATACCGTAACATTGAAAAGAAATTTGAGTGACTATCCAGGCAGCCTGATGCCCCTGTCATTAAGTAACATTTCATCCTTCTGAATTCTTTGGTAGAGTTGAACACTAGATAGTCACAATTATAATTTTTCTTAATTATGATAAAATGGTAAATTAGATATAAAACTTTAGACTCACCAAGATAGCAAAGATAATTAAATGATTTTTTTGATTTTGTCAAATCAAGTAGACTGGATATTATAACTGTAATTCTTGCTTGATAACTGTTTTGTTATATAAAATTTTACTATCTTAAAGTGAAAACCATTTTTGATTAGACAGAAAATGTGAAATGTCATGGGATGGTTCTTCTGTACACTGTGAATGTGTATTTCTTTTACCGGTTTATAACAAAGTTGTTTTTGCCTATGGCAAGACAGGATAAGGTTTGGCAGAAGTGTCAAACTAGGACTCAGAGGAAGAGGGAGCAGGGTCAAGATAGGTACTGGGAGCCACCCAAAAAGCAGGATGCTGGAGGACTGGTAACACAGACTATGTGACATTAAATAGATGAACAGGAATGAGTTAATTTAAATGTAAGAGCTAGTTAATAATAAACTTGAGCAATTGAACAAACATTTATAATTAATATAGGCTGCTGGGTGATTATTTGGAAGTGGCTGCAGGATGTGGCAAGAGAAAAGCTTCCATTTACACCACCTAATTTATTAAATATTAGAGGTTAAGCTTTGGTGAAAACTGATTTGTTTTCATTTATAAACCAATAGACTAATGTATAAAGAATACACACATTTTTAGAAAAGTACATAAAAATATGTCTTCCTATACCTTTGCAAAATATTTATTTCTCCGAAATGTCCTTTTAAAACTCTAAAGTACAGAATATAAAATCTAATTTCTGATTATTCCAACTGGTAAAGGAGTGGAAGATAACTCAGCTTTGAGCCTGAAGATTCAAATACATCCATCTACAAACACAAACCATCATTTTTTGAATACACAACAGTGGAGAAATAATGAAAAGATTTAAATGAGCTAGTGAGACAATTTATAATTTGTCTGCTAACTTTATTTCATATGGGAGAAATCATTACTAAGACCATCAAACCTATGTAATTGTCCTCCATATGGCAAAGAAGGTCTCCTCTAGTTGAGTGATACAAGATTGTTAGTAAAATGCCATGATATCTTGTAATTGCATTTTAAAAATTGAGGACAATCTTTACTACCGTCTTCTTCAAAGGTAGTATACTCTTGATCTTTCTGGATTGTGTAAGATACCTCTCTTAATCACAAAATGTCCATCGTCTGGCAAATTTGGCCTACTATCTTGGGAAGAGGGCATGAGCGTCAGAGAGTATCCAGGCAAAATGTTTGCTTCATTCAGCTGAAGTCTGAGCAGAGTATTTTAGTAAGGTTCTCCAGTTACTACTTAGGTTGATAGAGTTCATATTTTCCCAATTGGAGAGATGAGAATCATGAGCAAAATGTCTGAGGTACGTGGGATGATTTCTGCAATGAATAGATTGTAATGTGGAGGCCTCTGTGAAAGAAACAAAATGGACATTTCAACTATCTAAATTAAAACAGAAGATTTAACTCTGTAACTGTTGCATATATTATACTCAATTTCAGGTGTATAGGAGAAATGGGATATGGAGTAGTATTTTATGTGTTGATTTTTAGTGCAAAAGTGATAGCTATTATGGCACTCATTAGACAGCTTAATACTTTTTTTTCACTGAAAGATGGTGTTTATACTTGTGTTTTACCTCCCTTCCTAGCATAGGAACACAAGGTTCTCAATACCTTTACTGGACATTAAATAATGCACTAAAGACATTTCTGAGGTAAGAAATTGAAGAAACAGATGATATCTTGGAAGGTTACTGTTCTGTATATGGGTGTTAACTCAAGAAAATGTGAACAGCAACTCACTCCCACTGATCAAAGAAATAAGCACAGTAATGTAACAAGTGTATCTGTGATGGGCCATAGTGTTTCTTCAATTTCAGGTTTTCTTTTTTTTTTTTTTTATGTAATATTTGACTGTATCTTACTGTAATTCATGATTCATTCCCGTGTGCAACAATTTTCCAGAGATGTACATTAAGCCATTTATTTGTATTTGGCCTCTCATCCCTAGCCATGTTTAAAACATACAGTTTTAAATTTCAGTATTACCTAAGGACTTAACCTTGCTAATTATGAGAGCACAACTCTTTAATTAAACCTGTGTGTATACATAACTGACAAGCTGTTTAAATAATGTCAACTTGTAAATGAAACTAACATGCAGATAATAGCTATGTACATGATACATGTAAAAGAATGCATGTGTAGAGATAATAAATCATACAAAAATTTGACAAAAATGCAAATTCAAACATACTTAAGGGACTTTAAATTCTGGTTCAGTGGTAAGAATATTTTTCTCTAGAAGCATAAGATTCCAAGATCAAATACATATCCCCAATTTCTCCTCTCTAACTTCCCCTTATATCCCCCAACTGGCCTCTCCCAAAATCATGTTTTCTATACTTTTTGAAAACCCAACAATTTCTGCTGGTGATGCCCGTATGTGTCTTGATGTGGGGACATCCAGTGGAACATGTAAAACTTATCAGTAGCTGTACACTAAAAGACAATGATTCTTTTTCCCCCAGCAGCTGTAAACCATCAATAGAACTTCAGCAAGGGGTGGAGCCTAGAAAATATCTTTACCATCTATATGGGAATTTTTGATGTCATAACTGTGTATAGTTCCTATGTAGATTACCATAACTAGTGTGACTTCTTGAGTTCAATAATCATGACATGTCCAGAGGACAACATTTCACTACACTCTTCCACAATTTCTTATAACATTTTCTCCTACTCAACCTTAATATTCCCTGAGCTTATTCAATGGTATAAAGAGACAATAAAAAGTCTCAGTTGTGAACCAGTGCTAAATCTCCTGTTCTCATTACTTTGACCAGCAACACACCTCTTCACTTACTTACTGCCTACCACATAACAAAAAGATTCTCTGGCACATGTGCATTGTAGGATGTAGGTCCAGTGTTATATATGACCACTGATGTCTTTTCACTGCCAGCAGCCTCCACAGCCATCTCCAGAAGTATTAAAGATAGGAATCATGGAGGAAGTTTCCTCATGAGTTTGAGATTGATTTCCCTATGTCCTACAACCAAACTGTGTGGTGTCTTCAGCAATGGGGCATACCATGTAGTTATGGTGGGCAAGCATGGAAATGACATTAGCCTGCACTTTTGGAAACCTCTGGAGCTTCCATGACCAATAACATGTGGAATGATAATGACCCATGTCTTTCAATAAGATTTTTATTTAATAATCCATCCCTTTGGGGCATAGAATTCCCTTCCCATATAGACCACCACCATAAAAGTCAGGTTTTTGTTTTGGTTATGTTTTGTAATTCTGTTACTCACAGATTTTCAGGAGGGTTTTTCATATATTCTTAGTTTTTGTTAACCCATTCATTATTCCTTTCCCTAATGTCCAGCATCACTTAATCCTTTAAATCCTCACAATTCCTCCTTTTTAAAATATCACATGTATTTTACTGTCTCACTAATGCATTGTTAAATTGGGGTGTGATATAGTAGTATAATTTTATCCCCTTCCCCTACTCCTGATTTCTCTCATACCTTAAAGCCCCTCTCTGTTTTAAATTTTCTGTTTCCAACATTCACTTTTCTACTTTGATTTTTACCTATAACCTAATATTCTATCCCTCATTGAATACAATACAACTTTTAACACTGTTGTGGGGGCCGTTTACAGGTTCCTCATGGCTTTACCCAGCAGGTCCACATAGAGAGGATGATTAGACCATGGGTCTGCCTGAGTGCAGGTGTCTGAGATGGTCTGCACTTGGCTGTGCTGGGGAGAGGTCTTTTGCTCTTTGGCGTTTCTAAAAATACCTTAGAGCAGAGACAGTCAGGCCTGTTGGAATAGGTTCCAGGCCCTCTCGAGGCTATCCTGTATTTTCTATCTGTTTACTCCACACTCTAAATCCTTCAATCTAATATTTCCTACTACTCTTACTCAAGAACACTCTGGGGAAATGTGAGAGTGGTGGGTAGCCCCCTCCCGTACACTATGAATGAATATGGCACTCTATCTGTACTGAATGATTGAGCTACAAAAAATTTCCCTGAGTTTTAAAACAGAAATAAACATATGTGTAGCACAAATCCTAATTATTCTTAATAAAAACCTGGAGCCAGATATCAGGGTAAATGCTGAAAGATCATAGAGACAAAGGAATGAGCCACAGCCACCTCTCAAATCACCAACTTGGGCAAAAGGACTGAATTTCTCTCTCCTCCGGCCTTATATTCCCTTCTCTGCCCATCCATATCACTTCCTGTCTCAATCTCCCAAGTGCTGGGATTAAAGGTGTATGCCACCACTGCCTGACCTCTACATCTAACTAGTGGCTGGCTTTGCCCTCTGATCTTCAGGCAAGCTTTCTTTGTTAGAGCATACACAAACTATCACCACACATATGTTCTGCTTTCCTAACCAAATCTTAAATCTATAAATTTATTTGAGAGAAAATTATTATCCTCTCAAGAGTACTGTTTCTTCTTAGTCTCTTAGTTATGGTCTTGCTTTTGCACATCTTGTTTTATGATTCTACCTTGATAGGTAGAATCTTTCTATCACTTGCATCTACAAATAATGTCCCTGATTGTTTAATTTGTTGTAGTTTTGTTTGTGCATTCTGAAAATTGACTGGTGAATCACATTTCAATATTTTATAAAGCAGAAATTAATCAACACAGTATCATTTGCAAATATTATAGTGTTTATGGTATAAATCAGGTTATCTTTAGTATTTCTGAATCTTCGTCACCTTCATGTAGCCAAGCACGATATACATAAGATTTCATTACTAACAGATTTTCCTGAGCATTTTCAAATATTCTTAACTTTTGTTAACATAATCATTATCTCTTTCCCTAATTTCCAGTCTCAGTTAATCCTTTAAACCCCATTTTCACTCTCATTTGAAATATCATATGTTGGTTGTCCTCTCATGAATCTACAACAGATTAAGCTATATTATAAAGGTAATCATGTTGATTTCACAGTGATAGTATTACAATTAAAAGGTGTCTATAGTTGTCACAACTTTATGCATGCAAAAAAGTAGAGTTGACCTCTTATTTGAGCAGTGAGCTATTTTTTTTAATCTACTAAAAGTGGTTTCCTTGGGAGCTGGAGAGACAGCTAGTGGTTAGGAGCAAGATCTGCTCTTCCAGAAGACCACAGTTCCATTCCAAAATCCATATGGTGTCTAACTTGTCTCTAACTCTAGTTCCAAACGATTTGACACCCTCATCTGGCCTCTGAATGCATCAGGCTTGCATATGGTGAATCATCATAAGTAACATAAAAAATAACCATATACATGTAGTCTTTAGATAAAATAACTATTTCATTAGATATCCTTATATTTAGAGAATATACTTTACTAGGTGCCATATTTTACAATGAAGGTATAATGCAATGAGCAACGCTTGATATTTTGTCATTCTTCAATATAAAGAGAAAATAAGCATTTTCTTCTCAGAAGTGATTAATTCTGCCTCACAGCATATGAAAGTAAGACTAAATTTCTAGGTATCCAGAGCTATAATCTGATCAGGTAGGAATCCTAATATTTAGAAATCTGAGGAGTTTTCAGATTGTACAATAATGAAAGACAAGTCTGTAACCATAACCAACTCTCAGAAAAGTTAATGAAGGGAAAATAGTAGAAAGATTCTGTTCTTTCAAAATTTGAAGATGCTTCCCAAGTATCTTTGATTTCATTCAGTTTCAGTGTGGGTAGCTAACACAGTCTACTGAGTTTCTGTCCTTTGAAGGGGCTGACAAAGTCACTCAGACATGAGTTTAAAAGTCATTAATAAAATTAAATCATTTCAATTCCTTGTTTAGCCACAATTTTATGGAAAAGTTAATTTTAAAATTTTATAGAGATTTCAATTTTTTTCTTTAAATTTCAAAAGATAAGAAAATGGAATTTCATTCAACAAACTTTAACAGTAATTTTTTAGTAATTCAGGAAATGCTAATTAGGAATAGAATTTTTTGCTTTCTTTTAGATTGATATTGATTTTTGTTAATAACTATTTTCTAATTAATTTCATAACTTTTTTATTAAGTATAATTATATCCATTATATTTTAAAATAAGTGATATTAAATACAGTTCTTTCAAACAATCAAATACCATTAACCATATCTAGGGTTATGCATTATTATAAGATTTTTATTCCTAGCTATAATTAGTATTTAACAGGTTTGCTATTGTCATTTGATGATGGAACTCATTTTTTTTCACTTTTATTGACCCTTTGTGGATTTCCCATCATGTATTCTGACCTAAACTTATCTCCCAGTCTCCTCCCATCTGCCCTCTGCCCTTGCAGCCTCCCCCCAATCAATTCCAAATTTAAAAGAAAAACCAAAAATTAAACAAAATAAAGAAACAAAACAATACAAAAACAAAACAAACATAAGTAGAAGAGTCTTGTTGTGGAAGTTGTATGTGTGACCCATTGAGTCACACAGTTAATTCTTTAGTCCATTCATGTTTACTTTCAAGTGTTCATTGCCACAAGTCATTGATCTGGCTCAAGGTCTCTGGTTTCTGCTACACTACTAATACTGGGTTCTCACTAGGGCTTTTTTGGATGTCCTGTTGTTGTCCTGTGTCATGTATATACTATTGTTTTAGATTTGTAGGTTCTTTCTATTCACATGCTCTAATAGTTCATAGATTTGGTAGATGCTGAGGTGGTTCAAGTCAACCCTGGTTCTGGCCTGGATGGTAGCTGGATTAGTCAGATCACTAGCTTTCCCTCATTGTCACTACTGGGGAAGTCTCCAGCATTGCCTCAGCTAGCTCAGACAATGTAGCCTACAAACAGGAGGAGGGCCAGTTTCCCTGTTCTCAGGCTATTAGATCCAGGTCCGTCCCCCCCCCCCCACTCATATCACCATGGTCAGCTCTACTGTTTTGCCCAGGCAGAGCACAGGGCCCACTTTGTTGTGGAATATTTATTTACACTGAAGTTGTGTCTTTGTCAAGGCAACTTCTAATTGGTTTATTGAAGTGTTGAATGACCAATAGTTATGTGGGACTTCTGGAGAGAGAGAGGATTCTGAGAAGAAGAAAGATGGAGACCCCAAGTAGAACCAGGAGGTGCAAGATGGAAGAGAGTTAATTCCATGTGACAGAATGTAGATTAATATAATTGAGATATATTAATTTATAAGAGCTAGTTCGGAATGAGCCTAAGCTATCAGCCTAGCTTTCATAATTAATAAGAAGTTTCTGTGTCATTGTTTGGGAGCTGGCTGGCTGGCAGGACAGAAAAAACTCATTACACCTCTCTCCTGATTGTTGTAGGGGAAAATATGAGAGGGTGACAGGGTCAGCTCTCCTGCTCAGCTGTTGTCAGGGCTGGTTCTTCTGCACTCTTGACAACAGGGCCAGCTCTTTTGTGCTGCCCAGGTGGGGAAAAGAGACTGCTTTCTTGTGTGCTGCACCCAGTAAGGGTCAGGGCTAGTCTCCCACTCTTGTGATCCCCATGTTCTGCCAAGTAGGAGACATAGATTCTGGATCCGAGATCATTTTAGAGGTATTTTTCAGTCATCTTCCCACTTTCATTACCCTATATGACATCATCTTCTTTTCTTGAGCAAGAAAAATCTATCTACTAAATCTCAGTTGGTTTAAGTTTTCCCATGTATGGCTAAAGCTACAAAATACATGGTAAAGACTTGTAGTATCATATTCAAAACTAACATATTTGCTGAATTACTAATAGTTTCTAGTATTGTTTCTTTCCATTTACAAGTTGTAACTTTATCTCTAATACTGCAACCAGAAGATTCCATCCTACTATGCATCAAACATAAAGCATCTCCCACCAAACTCCTGATAAGCCACCCCGATAGTTTTCCCACTTATATGAGAGCATATGCAACTGACACATATAAAATCCAGAAGGTTTGTATTGTGCTTGATGACATACATGTTTTAGAATCAAATTCATGAATACTACAATTGTAAAATTAGATTCTTATGGTACACTATAATTCCTGGATTTTTCTTGCTTGTTTATTTGTTTACTTTGTCCATTTTATCTACTTATCCTTATATTTTAATGTTGAAAATATCATGAATATATTGTGGGGGACTTTCATACCTTCCTCAAAAATAATGAGCTTATCCTTTCCATTCCTTAAGACAATTTCCTCCCTAATTTCATGTCATCTGTAGTTTCATATATATCAATATAATTTTATGTATTTATAGAAAATCTAATATCATGAATATATCATAGAGAACTTTCATATCATCCTTCAAAAACAATAAGTAAACCCTTCCATTCCCCAGGACTAACTTTTCACTACCTCTGTATCATGTATGTGCATATCCATCAATTTTTTACTATTAAAAAAGGTTAAGCAGATCTCTCATTTTTTTATTTTTGTTGATATACACTTTTATTTACTATCTGTCAATTTGTCTGTGCCAGATTTCTTTTCACCTCCTTGTAACTGGAGAAAAAGACAGTTGTGAACTGTCTCTTGTGGGATAAGGTACATATGCACGTGTGTGATGGGATGTCGTTTTACCCTTACATCTAAATTATGAGAAGTTATCAGCCTTCTACTTTCTTTCTTTGTTTTTCCTTTCAATTCTCTTCACTTGTTTATTTATTTATCAATTTATTTACTTATAATTCACAAAATCTAGGGTTTACAAGTGAGAGAGTAAGTACAGTTTTCTCTATGGGCTCGTTCTGAGTCCGAGTTATTTTGCATAATCTGGTTATCTCCACGTTGCATCAGTGGAGAAGAGGGAGTACACAGATGACAATGAACAAGAGTGAGTGGATGCTGTCTTTGATGAAAATGTTGCATTGACCCAAATACATATACAATAATTGGGGCTGAAGACTTATCTGTGATTTGGAAGAGACCAGCATCAAATAAACCCTTTCCTCCCCAAATCACTTGGGTCATGGTGTTTCATCTTAGCAATAGAAATTTCAACTAAGATAAATACCAACAGTACATATCCAGCCCTTAATATTATGCTATGGTTCATGGGTACTTTTTAAAAATAAGATGGGAACTGAATGCATCATATTTTGGGTAACTATTTCCTAGTGGGTGAATATTTCATACCATAGTAAATTAATATAATAAAATGATTATTCAAAGGTCAATGACTTAACAAGAATTTATCTGTTTCTCATAATGTATCTGTAGGATGTGAAGTATTGATCTTTGTGCAATTAGTTTTTATTTCCATGACCTACAGAGCTTGGTAAGTTTTAACATTCATAGAATATTGTTTCTCTTTTCTTAAATACAATTTAATGAATCTAAATCTACATTTAAAAAATATTCTAATGCTTCTTTTATCATCATTATGTATTCTGAATCTGAATATTTTGTCAGACACAATACTGAATATATATGTTATAATATATAATGAAGTTAAGGCCTAAAGTCTTTAATTATTTAAAAAAATGCATTTTCAGTTATTGTCATTAAATATTCTTTTCTTTGGATCATAAACTCATTTCAGATACAACTCCTCAAATTGTCTTCTTTTTGTTTTATGGGTCTGATTTTACTTTTGACATTTTTAGACATTTGCCTTGTAAAGGTAGAAAAAAAAATTGGCCAAACTCCGGGTATCCTGTTGAAGAGATAGAGGAAAGATTCCATGAGCCAGGGTGTCAGGGGAAACCATAGAGACAATGGACCTGAGCTCCTGGGAGCTCACAGACTCTGTATCAACAGCCAAGGATCCTGCATGGGACCAACTTAGCCCTTCTGCATGAGTGTGAGAGTTGTGTAGTTTGGTCTATTTGTGGGACTCCTAGCAGTGTGATCAGGACCTGTCACTAGTGCTTGAGCTGACTTTTGGGAACCATTCCACATGCTGGGATGCCTTGCCCAACCTTTGATGCAGGGTGAGGAGCTTGGTCGTACCTTAAATTGATGTGCCAAGCTTTGTTGACTCCCATGGGAAGCCTGCCTCTTTCTCAATAGAGACAGAGGAGGGAATGGAAGTGGGGTAGATAGAAGGGAGGTGGAGGGAGGAAATGGGAGGGAAAATTATGGTCAGTATGTAAAATAAATGAAAAATAATTTTTTTTTAATTCTGCTTTCTTTGACTTTTATTCTGCTCCATGTACCCAAGTTCTTTCACACAGCACTGTACTGACAATACTGTAAGTGTATTGTAATATCTAGACTGCCAGTTTTCATTTTCTGTATACTAATATACATCAGGAAAGTAAATAAGATTAAAATTCATCCTTTCTATTAACAGAGGGTTGAATCTGCAGAACATATACAAGGAATTCGTGATATTGACAGTATTCTGTATTATCTTTATAACATTCAAAGATGGGCTGTTTCCAATGAGCTTATAATATTCAATTACCTTTATTGTTTCTCCATAAAGTATATGTCATTTTTCTAAGTCTATAATGTCTTCTATTTCCTTATAGTTTTCTTTTTTCTTCAAGACAGGTTTTCTATGTTTAGCCCTGGCTATTCTGCAGCTCACTTCATAGAGCAGGCTGGCTTCAAACTCCAAGATGTGCCTGCCTATTCCTCCCATGTGTTAGGTATATAATTTCTCTCAATTCATTAATGTTCATAATGATTTCAAATTTTCTTTTAACTTCTGTGAAAGTCTCATCACATTTAACCATGATATTAATGAAACTATTTTTAAATAAATTGTTTTACATTCTCACTTCATAAAAACATTATCATTATCTAATTATCATTGGTAATCACCATTCTGTGGTATAAAAGTCTATCAGAATGAAAGTGATATTTTTATAGTCCAGGCATACATCTTATAAAATCTACAAAGCAAAATTGTGTCATATAAGAAACTTCATAAACTCTAAATTATTCTATATTTAGAATGACTCTTGAAGTCCTTGGAATTATTCACACTCATATGCATTTTATTAAATAAGTTTTAGTGCATTTTTAATTATAATAACCTGTTTTGTCATCTCGTATTAGCATACTACTTGGAAATTATACAAATTAAACCAATTATAATTGAATATATTTATCCTGTTTCTTTTTTGAAAAAAATTATTTAAGAGACCTGAGAGGTTACTCAGTGATTATGATCACTTCTTGCTCATCCAGAAGAATAAATTCTGTTTCTAGCACCCATGTAGAGGAGTTCATAATTGCCTATAACTCTAGTACCTGGGCATCTGGCTCTCTTATCTGGACTGTGTGAACACTTCCATTCATGTTCACATATTCTCACAAAGACATTCAAATGAATGTTTAAAAAATAATAGATTTTCAAGCTTATGCATTTTCTATCCCTAACTTTATTTAAATAAACTTATATTACATCAATCAGAAAATGTATAAACTTCCCTTACTGCACACCTGGATGCTATTGATTTTCATTACTGCTTCACCTCACTCCTACTATAATTATGCTTTTTATCTTCACTTTATATGCATATTGTTTGGGGGTCTGTTCTAACAATATATTTCTTCACTTTGTTAATGTTATTTTCACTTTAATTAGAGGCAGACAATGGCCTGGAGCTCAGTAGATCTATGAAAGGTGGTATGAGAAATAAGAGTAATGAAGTAGGAATGGAAGAAAGAAATAGGATCAGTACACTAGATAACATTCAAACACAACAGGGTCTCAATATTTTAGGACCCCATTAAGGACCCTCTCTATTTGTTCCAGTAGAGATTTGATTAAATGATTGAGGCATTTGTTTACCAAAACTCCACAGAGGTAACAACTGTTTGCTATTTACCAGATATGAATGAGGAAGCAAGAATGGCCATCTGAATCTTTGGAGAAAATCCTAGAGGTATCAAAATAAATCCTTGAACAAACCTTACATTTACATGCAAATACAATGAAATCCTAGTATGTTATCCCAAGGATCAGATGGCTGGGAACAAAGAACTATAACTAGCACAGTCATTCCCTATTAACTATAGTATCTTACAAATTATTCACTCTTGCATTTTCAATATCTTCTTTGCAAGCAGTCTTTACTGGGTAGTTTGGTCATGTTTTTATTAATCTCTTTGCTTTCAAAGCACATTACATTGCTACGATTTTCATTTTTCTGTATTGTTTTTATTAGATAAAACTTTGTCTTTCTCATGTCATTCTTGAAGAAAATTATAATTTACTCTAAAGATTTCCCTTTTTTTAAATTTCCCTAGAAACAGATCTTTAGATTTGTTTTTTTCCTATTTATCAAGTAAATTCCAAAAGAAGGAAGTGGAGAATTTATAAAGAAGCAAGTGAACAATGGGGTAAGTTATTTACTGACTATAATTTATTCCACCTGGAGAACTTTAGGCCTACTTGTAAAATTGTGGCACACAGCTCAGTTGAACCATGTATAAATAGATTTAGTTACATTTCAATTTCTTCAGAAGAATAACAATGATGAATTATGAACTCTTCATCTATCCTGCAGCATGTATGACCTTATAAACCTGCTTGCCACTGTTAAACTTGAAAATTGCAAGGAGAGAGACCAAGTCCACAATTGTCCAATAAAACAAGCTTTATTTGATACTGGCCAGGAAGATGGGTCCATACCCAGGATTCCCAGGGCTGAATTAGGTGTGCCAGTTGCTCATAAATGCAGAACCCACAAGGCTACAGTACTCCCTGCCTTCATTCAATTGAGGGCATGTATAAATGCTAATGTACTTCATCTTACTTATCTCCCACCTACATGTGATCAAGTATGTCCTGTGCAGTTGGAGCAACCAACCTTATTTATTAAAGTGAGAAAGATGTGACTTGTGAGTTTACAATAAAAACATCCCCCAGCACTCTTCAATATTTTCTTTTCCTGGGAAATTTGGGGGTTTAACTTTACACTCCCCCACCCTGCTTGAGTTGTATCCTAATTCAAATCATTGACTGTGTAGTGGACACCTATTTATATTGGAATATAATAACCATCAGTTTACTTGTACCCAAATAGAAATTTATATATCTAGTTATGACATTAATTATACAAGGATCAATAGTAGTTAGTAGAAACAAAATGTCCAAAAACCCTGTGAGGGCTGACACCAGACTTACTATGAGAATGGAAAGTTGTCATTTTTCATTTTGGTTCCCCTATTTTTTGAAATGATTTTTGAGTACAGCTAGATTATCTCTAATGACAGAGTGATTTGAGTGATTTGCATGAAACAATTTTCTCTTAAAGCCATGTAATACCTCTTGTTCTATGTAGAGCAAATCTGGGACCCTATCATATTGTAGAGCTATTTCAGCTATTCTACCTATTGATAGATCTATGCCTAATTTTTTTTAACAGGTACCTCTCTTGATATGACAATAGGCTCCATAGGTAGACAATTTATCCCCTATACCTAAAAGTTTCCTTTTGACCTAATATTCTAGCCTGTTAAGGACAAGGGGCAACAAACTCTCTTCTGTAATTACTTTCTGCTGAAACTATGACATAGTTTTCATGGCACAGGGAGGCTGGAATACTAGACAGAAGTCCAGAGAGGATTCAGACAGACAATGGGGCATTCATCAGAAGCATCTGGTTAGCTGACCCAGCTGAATAGACAGGGATCAATCACATCAGCTGGACCAGGACCCATCAGCTTTCAAAAGTCCAGAGCTCATAACCATTTGGAGTGGTTTGTAGTCCAGAGCTGATTCCTGAGTGGTGTCTGTCAGCCAAGTGGAAAGCTGCTATCATGGATAGAGATTAGGGACAGACATTAAAATTTAGGAACATAAAGGAAAATGTTACATTTGGAGCTTTCAACCTCATCTTGTTAGTTAGGAGGGGGAGGAGTCTGAAGATCAAGGAAGAGAGAGAACCCATCCTCAGGATTAGGCAGGTTGGGAAACTTAGGCTGAACATTTTTGGGGTGTGTTTGTCCTGTGAGATGTCAAATAAGTCTGCTGACTCCCTTGATTCCCTGAAGCTTACATGATTTTTTTTTAGTTTATATAAAGATATAAAAATTTTAGTAGCATTAGCATGCTACTGTTTGTATTCTTAAGATCCATACTGTAGAAAAATCAGCTAAGAAGTGTCTGTAAGACAGCTAGAATAGATTCACACCTTTAAGACATAGTAAAATATTTTATTTGTTTTTAAGATGAATTATTAATGAAGACATCATAATAAAACATTTTATAAATTTAAAATATTAAAGACTTATAGATTTAAATATTTTTTTAAAGAAGTTTCTTTAAAAAATCCAGTTTTCTTACTTCAAGATTTCCTTTTAAAGAGGTTTAAAAACTCTCAACTGTGGGCTTCTGCAGTAAAGTTCCCTTTACAAAGTACCTGCTGTAGGGTTTCTATTAATGTGAAGAGATACTGTGACCCTGGCAACTATTATAAAAGAAAAATATTTAGTAGGGGTGCCTAACATTTTCAGAGGCTTAATAAATTATCATCATGGTGTAACATGGTGGCATGCAGACAGATACGGTGGTCCAGCAAGTGTAGGGGTGGTTGTCTGTGCTTATGACACTCCTTCTCCCAAAGGTTTCATGTTTCTCAGGGTTATGGATAATAATTATAGGGTTGGGGTTTGAAGAAAACATTGGACTCAGTATTCTCCTTAACAAAAGAAAAAAGGAGAATGGATAGGTATAGGATATTTTTTTTTAATTTTATTTTATAATACTATTCAGTTCTACATAGTAGCCACAGATTCCCTTGTTCTCTTCCTTCCTGTCCCCTCCCTTTCCCCCAGCCCACCCTCCATTCCCACCTCCTCCAGATCAAGGACTCCCCCGAGGACTGGCATCGACCTGATAGACTCAGTCTAGGCAGGTCCAGTCCCCTCCTCCCAGATTGAGCCAAGCGTCCCTGCATAAGTCCCAGGTTTCAAACAGCTAACTCATGCAACGAGCCAAGGACCTGGTACCACTGCCTAGATGCCTCCCAAAAAGATCAAGCCAATCAACTGTCTCACTTATTCAGAAGGCCTGATCCAGTTGGGGGCCCCTCAGCCTTTGGTTCATAGTTCATGTGTTTCCATTCATTTGGTTATTTGTCCCTGTGCTTTATCCAACCTTGGTTTCAACAATTCTCGCTCATATAGACCCTCCTCTTTCTCACTAATTAGACTCCCAGCGCTCCACCTGGGGCCTAGCCATGACTGTCTGCATCCAGATTCCTCAGTCCTTGGATGGGGTTTCTGGCCCAACTATTAGGGTATTTGGTCATCCCCTCACCAGAGTAGGTCAGTCCCGGCTGTCTCTCGACCATTGCCAGCTGTCTTTTGTTTGGGTATCTTTGTGGATTTCTGTGGGCCTCTTTAGCTCTTTGTTTCTTCCTTTTCTCATGTGGTGTTCATTTACCATGGTCTCCTATTCCTTGTTCTCCCTCTCTTTTCTTGATCCAGCTAGGATCTTCCCCTCTCTTTCCCTCTACACTCGCCCTTCGTTGCTCCCACTCATGTCCAGGCTGTTCATGTAGATCTCATCCATTTCTCCGTGTCTTTCTTGGGGTTCTGTTTTCCAGGCAGCCTCACTGGTGATGTGAGTAGCAGTCCATGTCTGTCACTGTGCACAAAACTTAAGTCCAAGTGGATCAAGGACCTCAACATAAATCCAGCTACTCTGAACCTGCTAGAAGAGAAAGTAGGAAGGAGTCTTAAACACATTGGCATAGGAAATCACTTCCTAAATATAACACCAGTAGCACAGACACTGAGAGAAACAATCAATCAATGGGACCTCTTGAAACTGAGAAGCTTTTGTAGAGCAAAGGATATGGTCAACAAGGCAAAGCGACAGCCTACAGAATGGGAAAAGTTCTTCACCAACTACATGTGACAGAGGACTGATATCCAGAATATATAAGGAACTCAAGAAATTAGACATCAAAACGACCAACAGTCCAAATGAGAAATGGGCTTTAGAACTAAACAGAATTCTCAACAGAGGAAACTCAAATGGCTGAAAGACATTTAAGGAATTGCTCAACATCCCTAATCATCAGGGAAATGCAAATCAAAACAACTCTGAGATACCATCTTATGCCTGTCAGAATGGCTAAGATAAAAAACACTGAAGACACTTTATACTGGAGAGGATGTGGAGCTAGGGGAACTCTCCTCCACTGCTGGTGGGAATGCAAGCTTGTACAACCACTTTGGAAATCAATATGGCACTTTCTTAGATATAGGATATTAAGGTAGATTATTATATATACTAGTAAAATAATTTAGTAAAATATCAGCTTTAGATAAATTGCACTATTATGGATTCTGGTATAATGATACAAATGTAAACTATTTTTATATAAACAAATGTAAATTATTTTTATATTACTATTTCAGATAATTTGTATATTGATACAACTACAGAACCATATTTGTTGTAATTTACATATATTTCTACTCTTATGTGAAATGTTTATAATTGATACAAATGTAAAATTATATTTATCATACTATATGTATGCTCTAATTCTGGTTGGGATAGTTTGTATATTGTTACATATTTAGGATTATTATCATATTGGATATTGCACTATACATTCCTACCTTGACTTAAGCTATTTTATGTATTGTCAGAATTTAGAGGTCATTGTCCTTTTACCATACATTTGATTACAGACTGTTTACCTTGTTTATGCCTTAGTCCTTAGATTATTTAGAAAGATAAGACTTACAGATTTATAGTCACCTATGCTTGTCATCTCTATAGTTATGTTAGTTAGGTTGTCCAGATTTATGTATATATAGTTCAGATGGACAGGTATTCTTTAAACACTTCAAGACACTTCATGGACTTAGAGAACATGGCATTTAAATAACTTAGAATTCTGTTTACATGAGACATGATTGCTCCCAGTAGCACCAATTTGATCCTGAGACAATGTTGGGCTTCTAAGACATTTCCATTTGGAAATTTGTCTTCTTGGTACAAAATGGTCTTCTGGGCAAAGAACTGCCCTTGCCTTGACTGCTGACTGTATGTATTCTGTCCATTCTGGATGAGTTGAACACAAAGAAAAGTGACTACTGAACTCTGCCAAAACCGGGTTAAACGGTCTTTCAAAATTTCTGCTTCTAGAAATGGTCTGTCAGATACTCTAGATCTGTAGTCAATTTAAATGCACCAATAATGTTGAGAAATTTTAGGTGACTGTCTAGGCTGCCAGCTATCTCTGTCTACTCTCACAATATTCTTGAAAGTTGCTTTGTTCCATCTCTCATTATATTATTATGATATTCCTTCTCAGGTCTTTTATGGGGTTGAAGACTAACAGTCATAATTACAATATTCTTGTATGTTAGCTAGAATATAATAAGTATTAGATTCAGGTTCTTCAGGATAGGACACCTTTTGGAATGATCTCTGTAACATGCTCCAGACTTCTCTGGATTTAGTATTTGTCTCTTATTTGATGTAGCTCTTATTGTTTGTAGTTCCATTTATTTATGTCATTACCCTTTATTTCTGATTGATAATTATTCTTACTATATATAGTTTTATGTTAGGTTAGAACTTCCTTCCATAGACAAAAGTGGGATGTGTATACGTGGTTGTCTGTGTTCTACCCCTGAAGCATCACCACTGGTAGGCAGCAGGTAACTGCTATGTACCTGCCGCCCACCAGATGTATGGCCAAGGGGGGAACCCTTAAGACCTGGGATGCATACATTCTTGCTCTCTTGGCTACCTCATGGTCCTAGATACTGGTGCTGCAGAGTTTTCCAGAGAACTGTGTTGGACCATGCCTCACCCCTCCTGGATATGGTTACCAACTCCCTTATGCTTGTTGTGAGTTAAGCCAAAATAAACCCCTTTGATTATCAGATAAACTCCATGGAATTGCCTAATTAAGCAGGAGCTAAGAGTCCTTATATCTTGACTCACAGGCAACAGGAAGTCATCTGTCTCACCCGGTGTAATTTGAGCATATATGAGACCTCAAAGCCATGATGACATATTTCCTCCAACAAGGACACACCTCTTAATAGTGCCACTACATTTGGGGGACATTTTCTTTCAAATTATCCTAGTAGTGCCCTCTCCCCACCCTCTTTTTTTTTCAAGAGGAAAGAAACAGGGCCCAACCATAATAAGGCAAAAACAAATTCCAAAAGTATAAAAAACTCAGTGCTCAATATCTGGAATTCATTCATAATCCTTTAGGCTTCTCCAAAGGACTCAGGTCACTTACCCTTCTTGCCTGTCCTTGGCAGCAGACACAGCCTGTCTTCTAGGCTACTGTCAGCTCCATTTCATTGAAGCTGGAGCTTCTGGTGGCTATCACCCATTTTAACTGGGCTCTCTTTAGGAACTGTAGTCCTGTCACATGCTTCTATGTCTTATCTGCTTTTCATGACCCCTGCATACCTTTAAATCCAATGTCACCTGAGTCACTATTACATTAAAAAGTTCGGCTGTCAACATTGGCTGCATTCTTTAATATCTTATGGAACACTGAGGTGAAACTTTAATACCTTATTAAACAAGCATTTTTTTTTTAAATTGTCTTTCATAAGCCTTTTTTTTTTCAGGACATGAACCATCATACAAAAATGCACAGCAATCTAAACCTGTTGTTATCTCCTTACTTAGCCCATACCATGTTGTCACACTTAATTAAGGTGGTTTATAGTCATGTGACATCCTCCCTCTCCAGACCTAACAAACATGGCTGCCTACACATGACTGCCTCCATCCTGATGGGAAATACAAGCTAAGATTGTGATAAGCCATATATTTCTTATATCCCAAGATGATGTTATAACATATGGTTCCTTTAAGATTATCTACGTAGAGATTTCTAGCTATCAACCCCATGTTATGAGTTTTGTTAATTTTTTGTCACAGGTTTTAAATATTTTTACACATATCCAATAAACTTACAAAACTTGAGGAAGGGTTATATATTATCAAAAGCATTAGGCAATTAAATGAGTACAATAATATTTTTTAGTGGTTCTGCTTTTCCCCCTTTTCCCTGTCATAGAAACAGGTAGTTTACTTGACATGGGACATAGAGAAGAATTTAAAATCATGACTGGGTCTAGAAAAGGAAAACAGCCAAGAACATTTGATACTAGAAATGGTTCAATGGGGAAAAAACAATAATATTATCTTCCTAAAGTAATATGGCAATAAAATGACTCCTAATGACATATTGTTGTATCTACAGAGCAGTTCTTCACTTAATCCTCATCAGAAAAGTTTCTTGAAATAAATGGGAATTAACAAAGAGACACAAAATTGGACAATGTGCAGAGAATGAGAAACTTCAGAGCCCTCAGCAATAAATGGAATGTCTTTATGAAACGCCTTTACTCAAAGCTAAGGAATCCATGTACAAGAGGATTCAGTAAAATTGTAAGAGACAGCAGTAGTAGTTAGCTCCAAGGAAATAGCGTCATCCAGAAAAAACAGGACTGATACACATATCAACTCATGAATCTGTAACATCATGCACAGAGCTGCCAAGGTTAGAACTGTAGAAAACCTCAGCACTAAGTAGGGGAATTATACAGAGTCCTACTTTTAACAAAGAATCTATTTGCAAAGTACCTGCTTGGAAAGTAAAATCAGTTTTCTTCACTGGAGTTTCACCATTTGTTTCAATTATCCTCCAGGGCAGGCTCCATATCCAGTAGTATTTGACTTCTAGGAGTATTTTGCTAACATAAAACAGACTCCATTTCTTTTTAATGTGTGGGAACTTTTCATTTTCCTTTGACATTTTTTGTCTTGTTTTTTTCATTTTTATTTCATTATATATATTTGTCTTGATTTTGTTTTTTGTTGTTTTTCTAGAGACAGAGAAAAGAAAGGATAGAGAAATGGGAGGAGAGAAGGATTTAGGAGGAGTTGGGAAGGGAAAGATGTGTTCAAAATGCACTCTATGAAAAAATATAATAAAATAGTTAAATAAAGAATAATATTTTTTATTTATTTTACAATACTATTCAGTTCTACATAATAGTCACAGATTCCCTTGTTCTCTTCCTTCCTGCCCCCCTCCCTTGCCCCCCAGCCCACCCCCCATTCCCACCACCTCCAGATCAAGGTCTACCCCGAGGACTGGGATCCACCTGATAGACTCAATCCAGGCAGGTCCAGTCCCCTCCTCCCAGATTAAGCCAAGCGTCCCTGCATAAGTCCCAGGTTTCAAACAGCTAACTCATGCAATGAGCCCAGCCAGGACCTGGTACCACTGCCTAGATGCCTCCCAAACAGATCAAGCCAATTGACTGTCTCACCTATTCAGAGGGCCTGATCCAGTTGGGGGCCCCTCAGCCTTTGGCTCATAGTTCATGTGTTTCCATTCTTTTGGTTATTTGTCCCTGTGCTTTATCCAACCTTGGTTTCAACAATTCTCGCTCATATAGACCCTCCTCTTTTTCACTAATTAGACTCCCAGTGCTCCACCATAAACCCCATCCAAGGACTGAGGAATCTGGATGCAGACATCCACGGCTAAGAATAATAACTTTAATCTTTCAATGTGATTTACTTTTTAACTATTTCATTTAAGCAAAGGGAAGGTGAGTCATAAGTGGGGTGGGATAAAAATATGGAATCTGGTTACAAATATTATCATTAATTGTCAACTTGACACAACCTAGAAAATCTGAAGGAGATTGTGTCTACATTGGATTGGCCTGAGTGTGTGTCTGTAGGGGATTTATTAAGTTCATTGATGTAAAAAAATTTCTCACTGTAGTGGTATCATTACCTACACAGGGAATCATGAGTTATACAAGAGTAGAAAAAATTGGATGGTCACAAATAAGCAAACAATCACTGAAAGTATATGCACTCCATTTTCTCTGCTCTTAATTGTTAATGTGATGTGCATAGTTATTTGAAGTTACTGTCTTGAGTTCCTCATAGCAAAGAACAGTGACCTGGGCTTGAAACTTCAATAAATCCATTCTTGTCTAAGTTATTTTTGGTGGGTGATGGTAGTGGTGGTGAGATCAGCCCATTTTATAACAACAATAGAAATGAAACCAGAATACTGGCTTATAAAATTATTCTGATTATTGAAAATGAAATATGTTAATCTATGTACCACACATGCTAGAAAACCAGTCTTGAATCTAACAATGTCTTGATTATTAACAAAACTGACACAATTAGTATTAAACATTGCTACTACCATTTTTAGAGAGTTAAGATTAAGTATTTTTATTTGTTTCCTCAATTTAACAATAATTATTAGAAACAGCAGAGAAAATTGGGGTATTTTATGAGCCACCATGTGGTTGCTGGGAATTGAACTCAGGACCTCTGGAAGAACAATCAGTGCTCTTAACCGCTGAGCCACCTCTCCAGCCCCCCAAAATTGGGGTATTTTAAAATACTATTCTATACTGGTTTTGACTGAAACACAAATAACTTTTTCTGCCTGTATAGTTACAAGTATTCTACATTGTGCTGGGCAGGAATCACTGTTTTGTACAAGAACTTTACAGAGTAAACAAAACTGCTTTAGTGGAAACAAACAAGACAGATCATATATAGATAGAAATGATGTGGAATCTGGAAACTTACTTCAACAGTAGAATATATAGAAAAATCTGTTGAGACTGAGAACATTATACCATATTTGTAGAGATTCCATCAAAATCTAACCAGAATGGAAGGTCTATTAGAAATCCATATCCTCAACTTTTGAGCCATTTTCCTTGAAAAAAATATAAATATAAGTTAAATGTATAGTCCCATGGATTTTTTTGAATTTCTTTATGACATCGTTAAATCAATTTCCTTGTGGTCCCCATATAGCACCATTTCTTTGAGTGCCAATATGAGAAGTAAAACTGATAATAGTACTTAAGATATCAAAAGCATTGTGTGAATATTTTAACAAGAACAACAGGCATCTCTTTAATTTGATTAATTAATATAAAAATGCTATAGCCATATTATAAAATTAAAGCTTGACTCTGGATGATCTGTGAAAAGAAAAGAATAAAAAGAAAAAGAATAACTGTAAGTATTCTTGATTATAAAGTTCCCAACAACATTAATGTATAAATGTCAATGCAATCAACTGTTGGTTTGGAAAAACATTAAGAGGTAGTGAGTTTATTCTCTGATTGATTTGCCAACTCCCAAGTCCAATATCTAAGTACAACTTTTTTCACTGAAAGAGTGGTTGACCTATTTTCTGATTCTATGTTTCTTTCATTGGATTCACAATTAGATTTAGAACTAGTCTTCATTCATCCTTTACAAGGACCCTATTTTATTCTTGAAAAATAATTTAATTGAATTATTGATTCCTAAATATTCCTCAGTATGAGAAGCAACAAATATAATACAGAGCTTAGTGTGATTGAAAAACTGAATTTACTAAACAGTGAGTAAAAAATATTCCTATATCTCTGCTAATTAGCCTATATGATTAATCATGTTTTATTTGAAATTTAAAGAAATTAAAGATAAATCTCCTGCATATTTTCTTTTGTTATTATTAAAGAGTGATGGTTTAAAAACCCTTAAAGACTGAAGGCAAATTTTCATGCATTTGTTATTGTAACAGCGTAGAATATATATGCAGAACATATACTTAGTGGATTGTGTGTAGGGATTTTCTCCTAATCTTTATTATAGGAAGAATTATATGTTCATAGGTGTGAGGGTCAATGTCAGGGTCTTTAATTTGATTCCATTGGTCCACATGTCGGTTTTTATGCCAATACCAAGTTGTTTTTATTACTGTAGCTCTATAGTAGAGCTTGAAGTCAGGGATCGTGATACCTCCAGAGGTTGTTTCATTGTACAGGATTCTTTTGGCTCTCCTGGGTTTTTGTTTTTCCATATGAAGTTGAGTATTATTCTTTCCAGGTCAGTGAAGAATTGTGTTGGTATTTTGATGGGGATTGCATTGAATCTGTAGATTGCTTTTGGTAAAATTGCCATTTTTACTATGTTGGTCCTGCCTATCCATGAGCTTGCGAAGATCTTTCCATTTTCTGACATCTTCTTCAATTTCTTTTTTCAGGGACTTAAAGTTCTTGTCATATAGGTCCTTCACTTGCTTAGTTAGTGTTACCCCGAGGTATTTTATGTCATTTGTGGCTATTGTAAAGGGTGATGTATCTCTGATTTCCTTCTCAGCTTCTTTGTCCATTGTATATAGGAGGGCTACTGATTTTTTTGAGTTGATCTTGTATCCTGCTATGTTGCTGAAGGTGTTTATAAGCTGTATCAGTTCCTGGGTGGAATCTTTGGGGTCACTCAAGTATACTATCATGTCATCAGCAAATAGGGAAAGCTTGACTTCTTCCTTTCCAATTTGTATCCCCTTAATCTCCTTATGTTGTCTTATTGCTCTGGCTAGAACTTCAAGTACTATATTGAATAAGTATGGGGAGAGCAGACAGCCTTGTCTCATTGCTGATTTTAGTGGATTGCTTTGAGTTTCTCTCCATTTAATTTGATGTTGGCTGTTGGCTTGCTGTAAATTGCCTTTATTATGTTTAGGTATGTTCCCTGTATTCCTGATCGCTCCAAGACTTTTATCATGAAGGGGTGTTGGATTTTGTCAAATGCCTTTTCTGTATCTAGTGAGATGATCATGTGGAGAAGCCAGAGCCTGACACACCTGGAAAGTGAACATTAATCAGGATTTTATTTTCTTAGGAAATACAATTTATTAAAATGTTATCTAATTATAAAATGACTAGGTATCACTATGACCATCCCAAAGCAATTGCTCAGTAACTGCTAGTTATGTTTGGATATCTTCCAGCAATTTAATCTTAATTAAAAATGGAACTTTCTGTAAATAAATCTATTCTTACTTCTTAGCTGTGTCATTCACTTGGGAAGCTACAGCATGAAGATAATGCCAGTTTGACATACCTTTATGGAGGGTGAAACTTCATAAGGCTCCACCCTTCAATGAAGAGCTATAGGTAATTAACGTCTGCTCAGAGACAGAGTTTCAGTCTTCTCCGGGCATTATCTCCTAATATGTTATCAAATCACAAGTGTCCAATACTGAAACACACAGATACACATCCACAGCACTAAATCAACTAAGTTTTAATATATATGTATTCAAATATAATGCATATTATAAATATTATGTTATATATATATATATATATATATTGATTATAAATTATCAGGAATTTAAAAAGAATTGATCAATAATTTAAGATATGTAAAAGAGAGTGGGCAGAACATTGAGGAATTGGATATGCGATAGGGAGGGAGAAATGATATAAATATAATACTCAAAAAATTCTCAATTTTTTAAAAATTAGAGATGAAATAAACAAAATCTAAAAGCGGATATCTCTTTTTCCCCTTCCTCTGCTCAAATTACTTATAACTTGCTATTCCACTCTATTGATTCCTTATTCCACCTAATCTGAAATTGATCCATTTTTGCATTTCTTTCTATTTCACTAGATTCTTCTATTATTTGATCCCTTATTCCACCTAATCTGGAAATGACCCATTTTTGCATTTCTTTTTTTCTATAATTACTCTGGGATTTGTACTCACACCTAAGATTTGGGGCTGATTGCTCTGATCAGAGGCAGCCTGTGATGTTTATCTGTCTGATTCTGCACTAATATACTGAATATGACATTTCTAGTAAAATGAAACCTCAAAGTTGTTTTGATTTGCATTTTGCTAATTGCTAGTGTTGATGAATTTTTTGAGGTATTTTTAGGCATTCTTTTTCTTCTTTTGAAAACTCACCATTGAGATACCATGCCCCTTTTTCAAGGGAATCATTTTATTTTAGGTCTTTGTTTATTCAGTTCTTTATATATGCTGAATATTAATCCCCTCTTAGATATGAAGCTGGCCAAGATTCTCTTTTACATTGCCTCATCTTTACGTGACTGTTTCTTTAGCAGTGCTGAAACTTTTTAGTTTTATGAATTCCACTTGTCAAGATCTGGCCTTAATTCTTGGATATATAGAGACCTATTCAGGAAATCATTTCCTACTGCTTTATCATGGAGAAATTGCTTATGTTTTCTTTCAGTAGCTTCAGTGTTTCACACTTAGTTCACTGATCCATTTTCAGTTTGTTTTTCTACAAGGTGATAGGCAGAGATCTGATTTTATTCTTCTGAATGTAGATATGCAGCTTTAGCAGAGCCATTTGTTGAAAATGCTCTTTTTGAGCACACTGGCTGAATGTTGGCGCCCATGGCAGCAACATGTTTACTTTCTTTGTAACCAGCTTTGCAATGGTTCTTAGTGTTTCTAGCAGTCTGTAGTGGCCTCATTTATAGGAAGAGTGTTCATATGTATTGGGCTTTCTTATTTTTAGGGTGGTAAAATGTCTTTTCCTTTACTGTTGATGCTGGTGAGGATGGGTGGTTTACCAATATCTAGCTAGCATGTTACATGTAGTTGTGGGTGAGAGGGTTGTTCAGTTATTGTTTTAATGGATCTTATGTAATACTATCCATTAGCTCCAACTTGGTCAGCCAAAAAAAGAAAGAAAGGAAGAGGAAGGAAAGAAGGAAGGAAGAAAGAAAGAAAGAAAGAAAGAAAGAAAGAAAGAAAGAAAGAAAGAAAGAAAGAAAGAAAGAAAGAAAGAAAGACTTCAATTTTTATGTAACTACAGAATACATAACTCATTTGGGTCTCATTTTTTTATGAAGTGAATTCAGATCTGGGTGGAATTCATAGAGACTTGTTGCCTGATATTAGAGTAAATTAGTTAAGTCTCTGTGGTTTTCACAACAAGCTGATTGAAGGAACACACTGCAGCATGTATCCCCTGGAAGCAGAGCCCTCACCACAAGATTTCCTGGGATTACAGCTGCTACTGCCACTTTTGGAGTTGCTGTGACATTTCAGATATCATCAAGGCAGTGGGTGGTTAGGGGAATTTCCCACAAACCTCAAAGCAAAAGAGTATGTTTTTTTTTTTTTTATTTTTATTGTTTTGGGACAAGTCCTTCTCCCCAAGTTTTGGACTTTTGCCTTTAAAATCTTAAGTGTTATTATTGCTAGCCACAGGCATGATGGGCAATGAACATGTGAAGAGCCAATGGAGAAGCATTCCAAACCTCCTATGAGCTAACAGGCTTCTGAATATATCTCTGTGCTCCACAGAGAAGGCTGGAAAAGTAGCAAGGCAATGTTTCAGCTACTGCAGCCTTAAAACAAAGCTACTGTCTGTTTGGACTTTAAAATTGTTCCTATGCAGCTTTTTGTTTTGTTTTGTTTTTTGTTTGTTTGTTTAATCAAATAAACAGAGGGTCTTCCTGTGGAGGAAAAAAAGAAAGAAAGAAAATGCACTTTTAACTGGTTAAGTTTTTGTTTCCTTTGTCAATTGTTAAGTAGCTGAGCTCAAGTATAATTATGTTTATGATTTTCAGCATAGACTTTCTTATAATATAATCAATCTCATTTTTTCAGTTATTTTTCTGTTAAGATGATAAAATACCATAACAAAGATATCTTAAATAAGAAAGGGTTTATTTTTGCTTACAATTCCAAGTGGCTAAGATACATAATGACAGGATAGAGGCATGCTGTCTGGATACAGAAACAGAGAGCTTTCATATCAAAGGTTGTGGGTGGAGTTTCTGTCCTGAATGCTCAGTCCCAAAGAACCTCTCAGAGTCTTAATATTAATTGTAAATGCTTAGGCAATAGCTCAGGCTTATTACTAAGTAGCTCTTACAACTTGAATTAACCCATTTCTATTCATCTATACGTTCCCATATAGTTCATGGTTTATTACCTCATATTGTACACATCTTGCTCCCTCTGCAACTGACTGGCCTGCCCATACTTCCTGCCTGACTACTGGCCAATCAGCTTTTTACTAAAAATGAGAACAACATATTTTTACAGTGTACAGGAATATTACAAAGCATTTTCCTCATTTTGTTTAATTGAAAAAGAAGGCTTTAACCTTAACATAGTAAATCTATATATATAAAAAAACAGTTATCAAACAAGAATTACAGTTACAATATACAGTCCATTTGTATTTGGCAAAATTCAATAAATACCTATTATCTGTCTTATCTTAAGTCTAAAGTTTTACATCTAATTTGCCATTTTATCATAACTAAGGAAAAGTATATTTATAAATATCTAGTCTTCAATTCCATCAAAGACCTGAGAATGCTATAATGTTATTGAGTAAGCAGGAAGTGCATAGCAAGTGACTTCCAAGAAATGACAGAAACAGCTATATGGAGAGTCACCCAAGGATCCTCTGCAACAGTAGGGCATCTGTCCCTGACCTATAGGCCTAGAATATCTGAGAGACTTTTTTAAGAAGCAGAGAATTTTGAAAGACTGTCCTACTTTGTCTTGGCAAAGTTTGGCAGTTGCTTTTTTTTTTTTTTTTTGCTCTCTGCTGGTCCAGTTTGGATAGTAAGTGTCAGCAATTGAGGCAAGAGCAGTTTTTTCCCCATGTTGCTAGATTTACCATGAAGTAAACAGACTCCAAGCCATGTGGTAGTGGCTCACACCATTAATCCCAGCACTTGGTAGGCAGAGCCAGGCAGAGCTCTGTGAGTTTGAGGCCAGCTTGGTCTACAGAGCAAGATTCAGGACAGGCACCAAAACTATACAGAGAAACCCTGTCTCAAATCCCCCCTCAAAATAAAAAAAGAAAGGAAGGAAGGAAGGAAGGAAGGAAGGAAGGAAGGAAGGAAGAAAGAAAGAAAGAAAGAAAGAAAGAAAGAAAGAAAGAAAGAAAGAAAGAAAGAAAGAAAGAAAGAAAGAAACAAAGAAAGAAAAGAAGAAAACAGACTCCGTGTGGAGTTTCTTCCATGCCTATCATCTTCTCTGAATTAGATTGGTGCTGTCAGGAGCAAACATGTCTCTTGGGGATTTCGCTCAGTGATAGAGCACTTGCCTAGCGAGCACGAGGCCCTGTGTTCAGTCCTTAGCTCTGGGAAAAAGATATTTTTAAATGAGTTTTATAAGCATAAAAGCCTAATCAAGAGTAGAAACACACATATAGTATAGCAAAAAAGAAACTTTTAAATTTATACTAATAAACCAAAATCAATACCATTTAAAATATTTTGAAATTAATAGCTTTTTTGTTTTGTTTTGTTTAAAAGTAGATTCAATAACCTACCCTGTGGTCATATTTTGTTTGTGATCTAACAAATAAATATTGCCTGAAAATTAGAGTATGGAGCTAAGCCACTAGTTAGCCAGAGTCTAGGCAGTGGTGGCACACACCTTTAATCCCAGCACACTGGAGGCAGAGGCAGATGAATCTCTGTGAGTCCAAGGTCACCCTGGGCTACACAAGATTGGTCCAATCTAAAAGAAAGACAGAGTTAGGCATTGGTGGCATACACCTTTGATCCCAGCACTTGAGATCTTATGCTTTTAATCCCAGCACTAGGGAAGTGGAGACAGGAAGTGATATGACTGGACAGAAAGAGGAAAATAAGGCAGAAGGAGACAGGAGCTGAGCAGACTTTTAGCTGAGGATTTTGTAGACGTAAAAGCTAGTGGCCAGCTGCTCTGCTTCTCTGATCTTTCAGCTTTCAACCTGATATCTGACTCTGGGTTTTTATTAATAAGATCAATTAGAATTTGAATTACACTACCCTTCTACCCTTTAACCCTATCATTTCTACATCATATCTCACTTTTTTCTTTCACAAAAATATCTTTGAATTTAACTCCTTTGTTCAGCTTTTTTTCTGACCATTACCAATAACTACTTGTAACCAACCCTCTTTAAATAATAATAAATGTCATAATCTATCCTTCGGGAATGTGGGCATCATTCTTTAGACTACTTCTTGTTGTTTGGGGGCATTGGTAATCATTGAGGTAACCTTGAGAAAACCAGGTTAATTTTTAGGTCTTGGCTGGAATAGTTTGTGAGGCTAGACCATCTCAGCCAGCAGCAACAGCCTTGAAACTTTTCTGGATATTGGATCATGTGGGCCATCTGTTTTTATTGGTGTCTGGTCTGCTTCTACTGAAAATATACAAATTATTAAAAGTAACATACAAGTATGGAATATGTGGTGTGTACAAGTCAATTAAAGATTATGTTTTTTTTTATATTTGAGCAGGGAAAATATACTTTATGTGTCTTGTAGTTCTTCTAGGATTATTTTTTTATAATTGTATCCAGAACTTTCATTGGGTCTTCCTTAATCAAACCTGATCATCTTTATCTTTGAACAAATCCATAGCTTTTTATTTTCTGTGGAAATAAAATCAGAATCTCTTTCCTAAAGCAACACACCTTTTGTCTTAAATTTTTACGTTGAGATATTTTTAAAATATATAGGTTGATTTAATCTTGCAGCTTTTATAATCCAGTGTCACTTAGCAGCCAAAAAAATTAAAGACAACACAATAATATACAGGATCCAGACTCTGTGTATTTTCCATCTTTATGTGTTTTTTCTTTTATAGTTTTACTCCCTTTTTAAGAACCTTATTTTATTATTTTGAGACTATATTTTTAATCTTAGACTGGATATACTCTTTCTCTTCTCTCTCTCCCAAGACTATATGTATTTTTAAACTTGTATATGTCCTACTCCCTTTGCATCTGGCTGGCCCACCCTATACTTCCTGCCTGGTTGTTTGCCAATCAGCTTTTTATTAACATGAGAACAACACATTTCCACTGTGCACAGAGTTATTCCACAGCAAAAGGTCTTGGTATTATATCACTAAAGAGACCTAGGACAAGAGATTTCTGCAGTAGTTCACCACCATATTTCCAGCTGATAGAAAATGCTGAAGCTTTCACAGACTGGCAAACACACATTGTATAATAATATTTAAATGTTCACAGTTTATTTAGCAATTTGTGATGTTCAATAAATTGATACTCTGGCAAGAAAAATTGTGTTGGTATACTTGGAGGAGTTATTCAATAAGCAAAGAAGATAAGGTGTTGTTCATCAGATGACAGAGATGGGGAATTATTAAACTCACTTCTAGAATTATATGTTTGACCAGATGAATCAGTAATTGCTTCTGATTACTATTGCAAAACATTAAGATGACATCTTCTTTTGCAACATTACCAGATTAAAAAAATATTGATGCTTCTTCTAACATTGGTTCGGATTAATAATTTCCTATGAAGGGTGGAATGTAATGCTGTCACTCTGAATGTTGAAGCAGATGAACTGGGATGAGACTGATAAAACTCATACTGACATAATTGGAAGACATAAACTTGGAAATTAGAAAAAAGCACAAATCATTCTGGGAATCTATTATCTGTGCATCAGCAAAACTGTAAATAACCTCTGTTCATTTTCTTAACTGACAGTCATGTTTCTTTTTTGAAAACAGATTTTGCAAATATAATTATAGATCTTTATTTTAAGATATCAATAATGTGAAAAAGCTTTGAAAATGGAAATAAGTGATAAAGATATATTTCCTGTACACAGAATCGGTAATCAGGAACAAAAGCTTTTACCAATCTCAATTTCCTTTCCTGTTCACTTAAAAGGACTAATTTCAAGTAGTTGTTATTATTCATTTATTAAAGCACTACTTTTGTTAATCAAATTCAACCAACCATTTATGTAATTCTTTGTTCTTATATAATATGAAATCTATGTTTTAGGAACACCTAAGTCCTCATTGATATTTTAAAGTACAATGTCTAGAAATAAAAAATGGTAAAAAATAGTATGTGTTCCCAGTTTTACAATCTTCTAAATAGAGTTTTAGTTTAAAAATGGAATCATATTTTAGGTGAATGCAAATGGAAATTCAGACAAAAAGTTCAAATTCCTAGTTATGTAAAATCTGCAAAACATGCCCTCAAGAACCTACTTCTTGTCCTTTAGTGTAAGAAATTCTCATTTAAAACTTACTTAGACTTAGATGTCAGGGGAAGCTGTGCTCACTTTAGAGTGTATTTATGGACTAATTATATTTTGCCACCAAATTGAAAATCCTTACTTCTAGACAGTCATAATACTAAATTACAGACAAAACTAGGCATCTGCTTAAATTGAATGATCAGAGCAGAATGTATCTTGTTTGTGTTAATTATGTTTAGTACATGGAAGTTTAAAATTTGAAATCCAACTGAAATCCAAATGCAAGATGCAGGAGAATGGGATTAGAAATGCCAGCATCTAATTGAGAGCTTACAGCCTTACATGCTCAGTAAACCAATTAGAGCCTGAAAGCATTTTAAATGTGATATATGATATAATTTTAATGACTATGTACAAAAGTGATGTTCATTTTAAAACTTAGAATATGCTCAGTATCCAAACTTAATTAAGTGTGGGGCAATGAGTTAAAAGGAAAACTATTTTTCCCATATAGTTATTCATATCAAATTCATCTTCTTGTATTGAATTTTGCTTTTATATGCATGACCAGAGAATGTACTATGCATTCTTTTCAAATTTCTGCAACTGAATAATGCTTAACTTTAGATTATTTCCATGTTTGGTTCTTGTTCATCCTAAAGAGAACTTTTGTTTTAGTTTTTCCTTTTCAAGACAATTTTTGTTGTTGTTGTTTTTCAAGACAGGGTTTCTTGGTGTGTAGTCCTGCTTGTCCGAGGACTTGCTCTGTAAATAGAGGCTGGCCTCACATTCACAGATCCTCCTATCTCTGCCTCCCAGTGCTGAGGTTAATGACATGTGCCACCACTGTACTGGGGAGAATATTATTATATTTTATGGTATGTAATTATTTCCCCAACACTTCTGTTTTGAAACTATTATGTTTTCTATAATAGTTTAAAACATTAACTGTATTATAAAAGTTTATTCTTGAAAGTTTAGATCCAAATAAATTTATTCAGGTTATTATTTGGAAGAATATTTTGGATTAACAAATCACTTCCGAGGTGAGTAAAGGCCTAATCAAAAGGAAGAAACAACTGCCTGGTACTGTAAGTATGGTCAGGAACCTATAGTTGGAAGGCAACCAGCCCTAGGGGAGAATATGCTAATGACACTTTGCTAAGTGTTCACATAGTCAAACTGCCTCTTAAACATTTGTGCTTGTTCTCGCAGACTGGACTGCTCCCAGAGTCGATCAGAGAAGTGGTTTTTAGAGACCCTGATAAAGCACTTTATCCACTAGATGGTTTGCTGAGTAGAAGCAGCAGATGAAAGCTTATTCCTAAATAAGTAAAGCGTGAACATCACTGCCTACAAGGTCCAAATTCCACCATAGAAGTGGAGGTAGAATGATTGTCAGAAGGAGAGAATGGAATGGAAAGTTATGAAACATGGTCTTCTGAACATGTCATGACCTCTGTGACTATAAAAGCACAGCAACTACACAGTAGCTGCTGATCTGTACACAAACGAGAGAAAGAAAAAAGAGGAAAACCATGAGAGTATAAAGGGCAGTTATGATTTCAGAGGTTTCCTCCTTGTCAGACAAGACTTATTTGATTGAGAAAATAATGTTCAGAGAAATTTCTGGCATTCAGTAGTTAATATTTACTTAACATATATCCATTTTGAAAATATAACTGGCCATAAGGAACAACATGAGTAGTAAAATGATCTTTGGAAACAAAATATTATAGAAAATTAATATAAAAATTATTGAAAATAAATAATTTCAGATTTCTACATGTATACTATAATAACAGTATGTAAGCTTTGTACTTATTTCAAATAAAGACACAAAGATTAATACTGTTTTAAATAAAATTCATAGGGCAAAGTCAGTTTTCAAACTACAGAAATGAAGATAAAATGACAATGAGACACCCACAGTGGTTCTCCAGAAAAACACATGTATTCAAAGCAGTACAGCTACTAGAACTGCTTTTCTATCCCTACGTCCATATGTCCATCCCTATGCCCATATGTGTATAGATAACAGAAAATACAAGCAGAATCTAAGCAACATTGCTTATGTTAAAAAAAAATGTGTTAAGGTTCTCAAAAGGAACACAACCAATAGGGGTGTGTGTGTGTGTGTGTGTGTGTGTGTGTGTGTGTGTGTGTGTATGAGAGAGAGGAGAGAGAGAGAGAGAGAGAGAGAGAGAGAGAGAGAGAGAGAGAGAGAGAGAGAGAGAGAGAGAGAATTTATTAAGGAAGCTTTAAACCAATCAAAATAGCATAATCATACCTGAAAAGCTGGCAGCATCAATGTGCAAGGTATTTTGTCTTCTAGTTCTGATTTCTTTGGATATCCTAAAGATATCCATTATGCCAGCATGTTTGAAGAATATGAATGCCGACTCCCAAATGCTACAAGTTGGAGCTACAACATCACTTTTCTTTATTGCTTTTGAATATTAGTCCCTGTCTAGAACACTGAAATCTAGCATAAATGATTCCAGTGCCCAGAACTAAACAAACCAGCTCATGCTATGCTATTTCAATGATGTTTTAGTCAATTTCAGCTGTTTGACCTGGTTGGGTTATTCTTAGAGTTATCTTTTGTACTTAATAGGCTTCCAATCCCTAGCAGAGTGGTAGCTACAACCTCTTGCTTAGTGTTTGGATTCGAGTTCCAGATGATGACTGCAATAATGTTCCTCTTCTGATTTTGCCACCCAATGACTCCTGTTCATCTAGGGCAATTCTGTCTCCAAACTCTGGTAGCTCCTTGGGATATAAGCAGCACATTAAGCTTGTATCAAGGACATTAATACAGTTTTTAGATCTATAACCAATATTTTTCATGAACACATTCAGAAATTTGGGAAAATAGCCAGGCAGGGATGGTACACACCTTTAATCCCAGCACTCAGGAGGCAGAGGCAGGTGGATCTTTGTGAGTTGGAGGCCAACCTTATCTACAAAGTGAGTTCCAGGGCAGGCTCCAAAGCTGCCCAGAGAAACCTTGTCTCAAAAAGTCAACCCCCCCCAAAAAAAAGACTCAAAAAAGAAATTTGAGGAAATAAACTGATGAAGGTATACAGAGTTACTCTGCAATTAGGCTTCTAGTGACTCTAAAATATTTGTCTAAATCTTTGTAGGGTTTGAAAATTATTGTTTTCTTCACGTTTATTTTACAGAGGACACCTTTTCAGGTTTTGGCAAAGATAAATATTTTAGCTTGTCTCCAATGAAGGGTTTTATTGTACTTCAGAATTCAGTAAATATAGTTATGTTGATAACACTACACTAGGTGTCTGTTGGATTTGTAATGTATGACTTTGTGAATTATTTTGTTTGTTTTTATTAACATAAAAGATAGTATATTGTAGTTTTTTAATACATATATATATATAATTTTACAATACCATTCAGTTCTACATATCATCCATGGGTTCCTCTATTCTCCCCCCTCCCACCCCCAGCCTACCCCACATTCCCACCTCCTCCAGGACAAGTCCTCCCCCGAGGACTGCGATCAACCTGGTAGACTCAGTCCAGGCAGGTCCAGTCCCTTCCTCCCAGACTGGGCCAAGTGTTCCGGCATAAGCTCCAGGTTTCAAACAGCCAACTCATGCAATGAGCACAGGACTTGGTCCCACTGCCTAGTTGCCTCCCAAACTGATCAAGCCAATCAACTGTCTCACCTATTCAGAGGGCCTGATCCAGCTGGGGGCCCCTCAGCCTTTGGTTCATAGTTCATGTGTTTCCATTCATTTGGCTATTTTTTTTCAATGATTGAGTAAAACTGAAATTTATTATAAGCCACAGTCGTCCTAGGGACCTCCATGCTATATATATAGCCTCTATGGTTCTATGGGTTGTGGTCTGATTGTTCTTTATTTTATATCTAGAATCCACCTATGAGTGAGTACATACCATGACTGTCTTTCTGGGTTTGGGTTACCTCACTCAGGATGATTTTTTTCTAGTTCCATCCATTTGCCTGCAAATTTCATGCTTTCATTGTTTTTCTCTGCTGAGTAGTACCACATTTTGTGTATATGTACCACATTTTTTTCATCCATTCTTCTGTTGATGGGCATCTAGGTTGTTTCCAGGTTCTAGCTATTACAAATAGTGCTGCTATGAACATAGCTGAGCATGTATCTTTATGGTATGAATCAGCATTCCTTGGGTATATACCCAAGAGTGGGATGACTGGGTCTTGAGGTAGTTCGATTCCTAATTTTCTGAGAAACCGCCATACTGATTTCCACAGTGGTTGTACAAGTTTACATTCCCACCAACAGTGGAGGAGTGTTCCCTTTGCTCCACATCCTCTCCAACATTGGTTGTCATTGGTGTTTTTTGATCTTAGCCATTCTAACAGGTGTAAGGTGGTATCTCAGAGTCGTTTTGATTTGCATTTCTCTGATGATTAAGGATGTTGAGCATTTCTTTAAATGTCTTTCAGCCATTTGTAGTTCTTGTTTTGTGAATTCTCTGTTTAGCTCTTTAGCCCATTTTTTAATTGGACTGTTCAGTACTTTGATGTCTAGTTTCTTGAGTTCTTTATATATTGTGGAGATCAATCCTCTGTCAGATGTGGGGTTGGTGAAGATCTGTTCCCATTCTGTTGGCTGTCTTTTTGTCTTATTGACTGTGTCTTTTGCCCTGCAAAAGCTTCTCAGTTTTGAGAGGTCCCATTTATTAATTGTTGTGCTCAGGATCTGTGCTGTTGGTGTTTTATTTAGGAAATGGTCTCTGGTGCCAATGTGTTCAAGAGTGCTTCCTATTTTCTTTTCTATTAAGTTTAGTGTAACTGGATTTATGTTTAAGTCTTTGATCACTTGGACTTGAGTTTTGTGCATGGTGACAGATATGGATCTATTTTTAATCTTTTGCATATTGACATCCAGTTATGCCAGCACCATTTGTTGAAGATACTTTCTTTTTTCCATTGTATAGTTTTGGCTCCTTTGTCAAAAACCAGGTGTTCATATGTGCATGGATTAATGTCAGGGTCTTCAATTTGATTCCATTGGTCCGTATGTCGGTTTTTATACCAGTACCAAGCTGTTTTTATTACTATAGCTCTATAGTAGAGTTTGAGGTCAGGGATGGTGATGCCTCAAGGGTTGCTTTATCGTATAGGATTCTTTTATTCTTCAAAGTGTTCCACACAATAGAAACAGAAGGAACACTACCAAACTCTTTTTATGAGGCTACATTTACCCTGATACCCAAACCACACAAAGATGCAACAAAGAAAGAGAACTACAGACCAATCTCCCTCATGAACATTGATGCAAAAATACTCAACAAAATATTGGCAAACCGAATCCAAGAATACATCAAAACAATCATCCATCACGACCAAGTAGAATTCATCCCAGGGATGCAAGGATGGTTCAACATACAAAAATCAGTCAATGTAATACACCATATAAACAAACTGAAAGAAAAAAAAACCACATGATCATCTCCTTAGATGCTGAAAAAGCCTTTGACAAAATCCAACACCCCTTCATGATAAAGGTCATAGAAAGATCAGGAATACAAGGAACATTTCTAAACACAATAAAAGCAATTTATAGCAAGCCAACAGCAAACATCAAATTAAATGGAGAGAAACTCAAAGCGATACCACTAAATTCAGGAACAAGACAAGGCTGTCCACTCTCCCCATATTTATTCAATATAGTACTAGATGTTCTAGCTAGAGCAATAAGACAACAAAAAGAGATCAAAGGGATACAAATTGTCAAGGAAGAAGTCAAACTTTCACTATTTACAGATGATATGATAGTATACATAAGTGAACCCAAAAACTCTACCAGGGAACTCCTACAGCTGATAAACTCTTTCAGTAAAGTGGCAGGATACAAAATCAACTCAAAAAAATCAGTAGCCCTCCTATACACAAATGATAAAAGGGCTGAGAAAGAAGTCAGAGAAACATCACCCTTTACAATAGTCACAAATAATATAAAATACCTTGGGATAACACTAACTAAACAAGTGAAGGACCTTTTTTATAAGAACTTTAAATCTCTAAAGAAAGAAATTGAAGAAGATATCAGAAAATGGAAGGATCTCCCATGCTCATGGATAGGTAGGATTAACATAGTAAAAAATGGCAATCTTACCAAAAGCAATCTACAGATTCAATGCAATCCCTCTCAAAATCCCAACACAATTCTTCACAGACTTGGAAAGAAAAATACTCAACTTTATATGGAAAAACAAAAGACCCAGGATATTGTAGTTTTTATAACCACTGAGAACAATAATTCCTGTTTATATCTTTAATCAATTTTTTTTTGTTTTTCATACCTTTCATTTTAATTTTTCTTCTTTTGTATATAATCATTTGTACAACCCATGTGGGAGCATCTGTCATTCATTTTACCACCTTACTGCATAAATTGTAAGGAAAATAGTCTCCCTGCACTTCTTCTAGTTACATTTAGTAACTAATATGTTATCTTTTCTATGCTTATAAAATGCTTTTATTAGTTTTCTTCCACAGCAGGAACTGCACATTCACATAATTATTCCAGTGAAAAAACATAAATGATTATTTTGTTCCAGGCATTGGGATAAAACACAAACATTAAGTACTTTTTTCTCAAGTTAGGTGCTGAGAGGATGATGCTCTTGTACTCTATAAAGATTTGTCATTCCTATTGTCTTGATAAAACACTTGTTGGCCAGTAGCCAGGGAGAAAGTATAAGCAGCCTGACCAGACTAGGAGAAGGCTGGGAAAAGGAAAGGCAGAGACTGAGTTGCCAGGCAGATGACGAAGAGGAAGTTAGATGAGAAGGCTGGACTGAGAAAAGATATCAAGCCATGTGACTAAAATAGACAAGAACTGTGGGTTAATTTAAATGTAAGAGCTAGTTATAGTTATAAGCCTGAGCAACAGGCCAAACAGTTGATTATTACTATAAGCCTCTGTTTCTTTATTTGAGACTGAATGGCTGTAGGACAGAATGGGACACTTCTGTCTACAGTTAGGTAAGACAGGCAATGTAAAAACAAACAAATAACAACAAAATGCACAAATACTTATTTTAAAATGGTAACATGACCACAGAATCAGGAAATCTTATTTCCTATTGAGAGAGCCCTTTTTCACAGGACTCTTTTTGAATTAAATTGTGACAGAAATTCTCAGAAGTTAGTATGCCAGCCTTTTAATAGTTTTATTTCATATTATGACTGGAATCTGAACTACACTCATTTGAATATTGGATATAGATTTATATCATAAATAATGATATTAATTTTTGCTAAGATGCAAACATCTCACATATAAAGATATATCATCCTTGTTTGACCTAAATGCAGCATTCACCATGTCAACCACCTGGGAAACATTTGATGTTCTCATGAAGTAGCATTAAAAAGCAATTAATGTCTGTAATTTATCTGAAATTGATAATAAACAGCTATTTGTTAAATGTCAGTTTCTTTACAAATTAATCACACCTACTTACCAGTCTCTCAGTGATTTCTAACTTTGACCCATAGCCATGTTTTAATCAAAACTGTTGGTCCCACCATGTTACCTAATTTGCTACAGTGGTGAAACTGTTATTTTTCGCTCTGTAGTAGATAAAACAATCACTTTAAGCCTGACAGACTGTCAGTTCTCATTACTCTAGGTTAGCATGACATGCCATACAAAATTAACCATCATGTTAGAGAAGTCACAGTAATCATGAATGGCTTCATGGTTATAATCAATATAAATCTGGCATTTGATTCTGAAATCAATTACTCCAAAAGGCATCTTAGACTCAGACTTTCAGCAAGGGAATCCATTGAACTATAATGTGTCATTACAAATAAAGAATGATAAGACTTAAAGTCTAGAGATGTCATATAATCCTGTGGTTGTGTGCTTCAGAGTTTAAATCAATAAGACTTGAAAAGAGTAGAAATGCCAGGAATGTTCAAATTTAACCATGAATGATGAAAATGTGCTGGAAGCAACAACTCAGTGAAATCTATGACTGTTTTTGGAAGAAATATAAATAGTGCGTATGCTAAAATAAGGCTGTGGTTGATTGAGTGTCTATCTTTTTATATTGTTTGTGTTTATTTGCTTGGAATACTTGTCTTCTACATATCTTAAAAAAGAAATAGCATAAAGCTGTAGAGATGGCTTAATGGTGAAGATCATTTGCCTCCTTTGCAGAGGATATGAGTTCAGTTCCCAGCAACACATCCCACCTTACAAACTTCTGTAACTCCAGTTCCAGGAGATCTTCCTCTCTTATCTGAACACTGAGGGCAACAGGCACAGAGGGGCACAAGTGGAACACATACATACATACAGGGAAACACCCACACACTATATGTAAGTGTAAAGAGAGATGGCGTTAAGTAAAGATATCAGTAAAGTTAGAAGAAAATTTGGGGACAGTGGTGCTAAAGGAAAAATCCAAGGCCTTTACACAAAGCTATGTCTAACCCCCAAATCATTTTCTTATAATTTGAATTATTAAGGTCACAGAAATTAACATAGTAGAAAGTTCCCATACACTGTTTAGCTTTTTCTCCCTCTGGATAGTTTATAAAATAGTACTTAATACATTTACTGGTAAATTGTGATTAGCATTACATAATTTAAAAATTGCACTCACATAACACTAGTTTTAAATGTACTTTCAAAATAGTGAGATAACAAGTTGTGGCATTTTTCTGTTCTCAGTGAGAAATTTACACATATTATCTCTTTTTAGTCATATTTTAACCCCAAATTATGACAGCACCCCCCAAACATCATGTGTTTTATTAGTCTTTCCTCCAAAATGGAAGATTTTTTACTTTGGGAGGAAACTGTTACAAAATAACAGAAATAGATATATAATGTACAACCTTTGAGATGAGCTTTTATTAGCATAATAGTAATACTCATTTTAATTTTGGATTATGTTAGTGAACAAAAAACAATTGTTTATATATTAATCTTGTGATTAAAAAATATAAATGCTTTATTTCTAATAATTTATCAAATATTTTATCTGTGAATAATATTTTGCCTTTTTTTAACATTCATGAATTTTTATTATACTTCTGCCATTATAAAAATGTGTAGTGCAATATTAGAAAACAACAATGAATGTAGAAACCATTGTCTGTTCCTATAAATAGAAATGTCATTGATTATTTACCATAAAATCTCATACATGCTGGAGGGTTTTGGTGAGTTTTTCAGTTGGTCTCTTTCTTTTTGCAAATATGTTTAAATAAAGAACTATTTTTCATATTTTTTGATATTCTCATGATACTACTTATTACTTTTTGCAAATATGTTTGCCCTATTTTATGTTTTCTAAGGCTCTATTGTATTCACATGGTAATTTTAGATTGCTCTACCAACCTCTGTTAAATTTTTGTCTATAAAATATGTGTATATTTGTGTTGACAATATCATTGTCTCTATCATTTATTTCATCTGATATGATTGCAGCTGGGCTACATTTTCATTTAGTTATCAGATGGTAAATTCTTTTTGTTTTTAATTTTTAAAACATACTCATTACAGAATTATATTTTTCTTTAAAATAGCAAGGCGTTTCATTTGTATTATTTCTGTTTACTATCAAAATCTTTATCTTTTCAATGGTAAATTTTACTCCTTCATATTTCATGTCTCACTTTGTAATTTTTTTCTTTGACTCCTTTTGTATAAGTTATCTTTTATATTTTTGATGTGCTATTTTGGCTCATTAATTTATAATTTTATTTTCTGAAAAACAAATTATTTTATTTGGTGCAATTTAGATCACAATAATATGTGACATTTTATGACATGTAAAATATGTCTACATGTAATATTTTACTACAATATATATAATAATCCTACAATATACTTTTATTTTCTACTGTTTTAATCATTCATTATCACTCTAAATATAATAAACAGAAATCTATGTAATGTGATATACTTTTCCTTTAAATCATTTAATTTTAATATTTATTTATTTTTATTTATTTTAATGGGGACTTGTACATATACACATTAGTACTTGCACTGTATATCTGGAGGCCTCTCCTTAAGTGTTAATCTCCTTAACTATCTTAGCACAAGCCTTGGCTGTTATAAGTATAGCTCTTTTTCTTTTTAAACTGTACTTTTAATTTTTTTTTTCTTTCTCTACCACTTCCTCTTTTGCCTTGAAGACATGCATAGCAGTCTGTGGTGGTAATGTGTTCCCCAAAATATTGTGCATCCTAATAAACTTGTCTGGGGTCAGAGAACAGGACAGACACAATATTAAATATAGAGGATAGGCCTTGGTAGCACGAGTCTTTAATCCTAGCATTCCAGAGGCAGAAATTCCTCTGTATCTCTGTGAGTTCAAAGCCACATTGGAAACAGCCAGGCATGGTGACACACGCCTTTAATCCCAAGAAGTGAGCCTTTAATCCCAGGGAGCAATGGAAGAAAGCAGAAAGGTATATAAGGCATGAGGACCAGAAACTAGAAGCATTTTGGCTGGTTAAGCTTTTAAGCTTTGTGCAGCCGCACACTTCAGCTGAGATTCATTCTGGATGAGGACTGAGAAGCTTCCAGTCTGAGAAAACAGGATCAGCTGAGGAACTGGCAAGGTGAGGTAGCTGTGACTTGTTCTGCTTCTCTGATCTTCCAGCATTCACCCCAATAACTGGCTTCAGGTTTGATTTTATTAATAAGAACTTTGAAGATTCATGCTTAATCTCAGTGTCGTGGGTTCTTGAACCCACGACACTGAGATTAAGAGTCTCATGTTCTACTTTATTATTTGTAATAAACATACCATAGACTCAATAGCATGCTGACTTGAACTTGCTTCTGCCAACGAAATTGGTCCATTTCTCTTTCAATATATTTTCAGGCAAATTCTTAGGACAATGGCAGAATGCAGCCAGATTCTTTGCCAATCTTTGAGATAATAGAGTTTCTCCATGAAAACTCTTAATGTTGTCTGTTTATAAGACATGTGGAAATTTGTAGGAAAGTTGTGGGGGTCTTCTTTCCCCCTTGGCCTGTCTGCTATCAGTTCAAGAGAGGAAAGAGGCAGAAAGGGAAACAAAAGTTTTCTATGTGGCCCATGAGCTTGAAAGGAATCAGGCCCCTGGGGGATAGACTTCAGTGAATCAGTTCAACTTCATTCCTTAGTAGAAGGAATACATAGTATTGGGGAGCCCAGAGACAAACTTAATTAATTTGAGTTACGAACATAAGGCTTAGAATATAACAGTAGGATCCTATAGCAGAACTCCTAGCACAAATCTTCTAGCAGGAATCTGTGCCAAAGCACAAGTCAAAGGTGAATCAGGGGTCTAGTTTAGAGACCGGCATCTGGTTTAGAGACAGTTTTCAGATAAGGTCTGTCCTCCAGGCCCAGGGACATTCTTCAGATAAGGGCAAGTAGGGACAGGAACTTCTGCTAGAAAGAGGGAGCTTCATATTGCTGATCTATTGAGATAAGCTAACAGGCCATGAGGAGGCTGCCACCTCTGACTAGGCAGGAAACATCTTCCAACTAATGATTTTGAATAACATGTTGTGAGAATCAAGGAAGTTAATGTTCTCTGTATACAAGACATGTGAAAATTTGTGGGAAAGTAAGATATATAATGATGCCCATTTTTATTTTTTCACATCTCTTAATAAAGTACAAGAGGTAAATAATGACCTCAGAGATAGTTTTCTAACTCCAGAAGCAAATAAATAAGTATTTCTAAGCTTTTCTAGGAAAAAGTATCTTCTATTCAGCAGGTATTAAACTCATATTGCCAAAATCCAAATGAAAGTTCCATCATAGAATTTGAAGACATACCATGAAAGCTTAAAGGCCAGCTTAGAAGGATGTCATTAATTAAATTGAAGCCCTTGATTGTGGTAACATGCGGTAGAGATATATGGGAGGGCCCAAATGTGTCTGAAGACATTAAACTCTCAGTTTCTAATGGGGAAATATTGCCTGGGGAAATAGTCTTGACTTCCTCATTAGAGGATGCAACAACCCTGCATTCTGCAACACTGCAGTTAGTGCAGTGTTTGTTGCCCGCACTAACATTGTCTGAGTGAATCAATCCTGTGTTGCATGTTCATCCTACAATGGAATAAACTCTAAAAGTATGTCAATAAAGCAAATATTGATGCCTCACAATGCCTATAAGACTATCTTTGCCTCTAGACCTATAATCATGCTCAAGACCAAGTGATGCCGATGAGATGAAGTAGAAAATGTGAACTCTCAGTACAAATACTATGGCTCAGTAGTGTAGTGGGTAGCCATTCCAGCTTGGATCTGGAAGTTCCAACCCCCATTGAGACTCTGGCAACTGTCATGCCTACGAGGCGGGGTGAGGGGAGGCACCGGGGGACCCAAGAGTTGGATGGGCCAGCGCTCGCTCTGGGCGCTCTCTCGGTGCCGGGACGCTGACCAGTGCAGATTGACTGTGTAGGCTCCGGAGAACACCGCTGGACTGCATTACACCTCCCCCAGACCCTGCGACCTACCCATTACTTAATTTGTGAGTTTCGCCATTAAATAAATATCCTTTTAACTACGTGGAGTGGCCAAAATAATTTCTCCAATACAGTAGAACTTCATTAGTTTTCTAATAAGAGAACATAGGACAAATGTGGAAACAAAACTAGATCAAAGTTTGTTAATATGATACCATTAAGAACATGTTTAAATATTAAATTAGCCGATTTAAAAATTACAATCATATTATTGGATGGGTGAAGCATGGGCCAAAGAGGGGCTTACTGTGAGTGATATAGAATATTCTATGAATTATTGCTGATTAAGAGGTCCAAAGGTGCAAGTAAAATTTAATAATGTAGTAGATTTGTCATTCAAAATAAAATCTTTCACAAAAAAGAGTCTATGTTTTATCCCTTTCACTAGAAATTTAAGAGACAGATTCATAAAAAGAGTACAAGCATATTTTTAAGATATCTGTCATTTCTCTTTTTTTGTATGTAGGTAGATGAGGCTATATTTGATGAATTAAATGCAGTGCAACTCTAGAGAAAAAAGGATTGTGTATCAGCACTAAATGAGAGTAGAACATATTTATTGCAGTGAACAATATACTCAAAGCAATATTCACAATGATCTGGTTTATGTAGATCTCTGGAACTGGCTATGAAATTTGCCAGAGACAGAAGTGAAGTAATTTGGAAATTTACAAATTTCTTCTTTAGTCTTATAAGCAAAACAAAAGCCTACTTTGAGAGCAACAGATAATCAGTTTGTTAACCGTATACAAGTTTGAGCTACCTTACAGACCACAATCCCTTAAATGAAGTGTCCTCTTGACTAAGGGATTTGGTAGGAAATGACAAACTTTATCATTAACTTCTCTCTTACCCTTTCCCAAAGGAACCTATAACCTGGTATCTAGTATAAAGTTATCCAGGTTGCAATTGAGTTTTTCAGCACATGATGTTACCACCGAGCTCCACAATTAGAAAGTTGCTGCTGTGATTCACCAATGGGAGTCTACAAATGTTACAATGTCCTTATCTCTCACTGGCCTCTCATGTTTGATCAGGTCTGCTAGATCATGTGTCCCATATCGCAGAGTGGCCTGCAAAGCAACCTAGATTTGTTCAAAAGCCTTCTACTCTTGGCCTCTATCATAGGACTACTAAAAACTTTACTGTGGTTATAGTTTTCAATTTTTATTAGATTTATTTTTCATCTTCTCATACACATTTGTTTATCAGCAAGCCCAGATTTGTGTTTTTGCAACATCTGGATCATTCAGCATAACGTCATCAATATAATGGACCACTATGATAACTTGTGGGGAAAAACAGTGATCAAAATCCCTGGAAACTGTGTTGTAATTCTTAGGTGAGTGTTCAATTTATCCCATAGTACTGTTTCTGCTTACCTAAAAATACCCACTAGGCACTAACATTATATGCCTACCACATATGAGTTATCAGCATTCTTACTCATTTAAACTTTCAGAATATGTTGAGATCATTTGAGTCCCAAGTACTAGACTCACACACTTCATTGTATGAAACTACTTAGTGCCATCCATTTTCAGGGCTACTTGATTATCACAAACTTAATCAAGTAGTGATCCTGATTGCAGTTGCTGGACAAGATTCAGCTCCTTGCTAGTGCAGATTAACAATTTTCCTGGCATGTATTGGGCAGCTATTGATCTTACAAATGATTTTTCTCTCCTACCTGTCCATAAGGACCACCAGAAGCAATTTTCTTTGAGCTAGCATGGCCAGCAGTACATCTTTACTGCTCTAATACATGAGGTTATTAAATTTCCAATTCTGTAAGGCAACCAATACTATATACATATATACATATACATATACATATACATATACATATACATATACATATACATATACATATACACGTGTGTGTGTGTGTGTGTGTGTGTGTGTGTGTGTGTGTGTGTAAAATCAAAGGGAATTTATTACTTTGGTTTACACAGTTTTGGCATAGTTGTCCAAAACTCCAACTATGTCTTTCTTCATTTTGAAAATAAGAACTGTTGCTTGGTCCATAATGCCGAGTGCCTATAATTCCTAATACTGTGATGAAAGCCCAGAGGAATCCTAATGTCTTCCATGAAAATCAGAAGGCTGAGTAAACTTGGCTCCATTTAGAAAAATATAGCATCACCTGCACCACAAAGTAGACTCAGTCACCAGAAAGAAGTGAGGACAAGTGGGCAGAAGATGAGAACCTTTTCTCTGATGTCTTTATGTCTGAACTACTGCCTGGATGGTGCTGCCCACTCTTGGATGGCTCACCACTGTCCAATTAAACCTTTGAGTACATAGTGTTAAAAATTCACCCAGCAAAAGTCAAAATATACACCCGAGATTAACAGTCATGACTACCATCTCTGAACTTACACAGTGCTTTAGCTACGTCATATTTAACATACTATTTCTTCTAAGGAACCAATTTCAAGCTGAAGATTTTCTATGGAGTTACCTGTCTTTTCATGTTTCCTAACATTTTAAAGCAGTTGGCTTGATAGAGTAGTGGCATAGGCCTTTGTACTTACAGCACAAGCTTGGAGCAAAAGCTTGGAGTGCTGGAAAAGATTCTCCAGAAGGCTAAATATACAATGGATCTATCATATGGTAGTGTTTCACCTATTGTCAGGGTTCTGGGTTCAGACATCAAGGGTTGAAAAGAATGGGTTTTGTTTCTTTGTTTTGTTTGTTTTTTCTGAGTTTGCTTTGTGAATTAACTGTGGAAAATCTGCCCTCTTTGGCCAAAGAGGAAAGAGTATGTGTCTTGTTGAATAACAGACATTATGGAGCAAATATTTGTTCAGTTTTGTACTCATCCTTGCAACTCAGGCTTAAATATTTCATTGCCACCTAAAATGTGAGGAAACTCGTGCAACTGAGCATCTGCTTTTGTCACTGTACTATAACTATTCTAGGGCTGGAGAGATGGCTCAGCCGTTAAAGGCTAGGCTCACAACCAAAAATATAGCTATTCTAGAAATTTCATATAACTGAAATTATATGTAGTGTTTACCACCTGGCTTCCTTCCTGTAGCACTATTTTCCAGAGAGGTGGGATTCATCCATACAGTTGCATATATTAGGAGCATGTCCCTTTTCAGTGCTGGGTAATGTTTCATTGTGTACATGTTCTCCACAGTGTTTATGGGTCAATCACTTGATGGCATCTGGGTTGATTCCACTGTTTTAATTGTTGAACACTATTGGTACGGCCATTCATCTGAAGTGCTTTTGTAACTGTTATCTTCTCATTGCTCTTGACTAAATAAATAGGATCATGAGTCCTTGATCATAAAGAATTGAGGGGAAAATTGTGCATCACTTGTTAGTTTTCTATTTTTAATTATATATATATGAATTTGCTTTAGAAATTAATATTTTTCTTTTGTTAAATTTGTTTGTTGACAACTTTAAAAAATGGATAAAAATCCTTTCCTTAAAAAAGGTACTATAATCTTGCTTATGTGAGTATCATATAAGCAGAATACATCTGTTAAATTAGTGTGATGAAAAATAATGGCGGACTCTGTATGGGTTATAATGAAGGAAAAAAATCATTTACTTTATGGTGCTCAAAAAATTAAAAATAATGGAGTGCCACTACACATCCTTCAGTGACACAGGAAGAGAATGCTTGCTTTGTGATGTTATGCCCTTATGCTCTTCTGGACTAGAAGTTTCAGTTCCAAAGGGATCATTGAATTGATAATGGCCCTCTGGCAACCTTGGAGTCTTTATCATCTTTATTCAAAGGCTATGGCAGGAGTCATGCTGTTAGGAGGTTTGATTGATACAGATTATTAGGAGTTGGCGGGGGAGGTTGGGTGGTGTCTCCATATTGGAAGTAAGGAAGAGTTTATATGGATTGAAGGAGAACCTTTTGGGTTCTTCTTCATGTTAATAATTAAGGCCAATTACAAACTACAGCAGCCATATCCTAGAAGGTTTATAAAGGTACCATAACATTCAGGAAGGAATATATATGTCATGCCTCCAAGTACAGTTGCAATACCTGCTGAAGTGCTTGCTTAGGGTTCACAAAATACACAGTGGACATCCAATCCCTCTACTTAGCCAGATCACCCACATTTTTCACTAGAGTCTAGTAGGGTGAATATTCTTGATACTCATGTCTACATAACTTCCCCCAAACATCAGACATAGCCAACATCCCACATGCAGAGTCCGTTCCAATTCTGGCCTTCCCTGCCTGGGCAGGCTCTAACCACTAAGCATTTCCCGGGATCCATCCTACCTGCTCACAATGTACAGGCAAGCCATATAAAATCTCTGTGACCAGCCAGAATGTGAGTATCCTTTGCCAGAATCTTGCTGGATGAGTCTGCCTAATTCTGATTTCCATGCATCATCCCCAGCCCCAAGATCTACCTCAAACTCCAGGCTTATCCCAGGGTACTCATCATACATGGTAACTAGACCCCTTTGTCCAAGTGATTTCATTAAACTCAAACAAATTCAACCTATAGACCCAACCTGGCCCACATTTTCTGAGTTCTTCCACCACCTGCTTTGTCTGTATCAAACAAAGTACTAGCAAAAGAAATCCACACATAAAGACTTTATCACAAAAATAGAAACAATATTAAATATCAAGCCAATTCTCCCCACTAAAAAAAGAAAATCCATCAACCATGCATAATTTTCACCAATGAGAATTATCAACACAAACACTAGGACATGAAATTTAAAATTTCCTCAGAGAAATCAAATGGTTAAAAGAAGAAACAAAGAGACAACAAAGTATAAGAGAATGAACTTAAAGAGAATAAATATCTGGGTAACTCCTAAAAATATACAAACATAATGCTGATTGATAGAAATGATTAAGACAACCCAAGATTTGAAAATAGAATTCAAAAAAGTTATAGAAACATTTAATCAGATTCAAGCTAACATGAAGATAGAGTTGAAAAACTCAACATTCCAACTAGAAAACTCAAGAGAAAAATCTTATAAGTAAAATGAATGAAGCGTATGATAGAATATCAGGATTTGAGGTTAAGTAGATTATCTAGACCACAGAAACAAAGAATATGAAAAATTTAAGAAAAAGAAGAGGAGAGGAACATACAGAAAATATATGACATCCTAAAAAGACAAGACTTTGAATTATAGAAATAATGAGAAAAAAAGAATCACAGATTAATGGCATTGATAATATCTTCCATAAGATGACAGAAAAAAGAAAGGAAAAAAAAGAAAGAAAAATTCCCAAACTAAAGAAAGACACAGCAATATAGACATAGGCAGTACACAGAAAAGCCAATAAACATGAAAAAGAAAGAAGATCTCTATGGTATGACATAGTAAAAGACTATGTGAACAAAACAACAAAAGTGTACTGAAAGATGTAAGAAAAAAAAGAAAACAAAACACAACCAAGAATAGACAAAATTTAAGGAAAAACCTAGCAGGATAACAGCTGATTTCTCAAAGAAATCTTTGAAAGCCACAGGAGCTTGTAGGAATTTATTCCAAACCCCCAATGACAAGGAGGGACAACCTAGACTAATATGCCCAGCAAAACTCTCAGTCATATTTGAAGGAAAAAGAAAAATGTTCCATGACAGAAACAGCCTAATATGTGTATATCTATCTATCTATCTATCATCTATCTATCTATCTATCTATCATCTATCTATCTATCTATCTATCTATCTATCTAATATATATATGTTATATATATAAACAATCCAAATCTAAAGATAACACAGATAATGCAGTAAAGATTATCTCTGATTCAACAGATAAATAACCATAAAAAAGAGAATGTAGAACAAGAAATGAAGCTGTAAATATTGAAACATAAGGCATCACTGAGGACACAAACATCAATACCAATTTAAACAACACAATGACTATAATCAATAAACATATTAATAATAATATTAAATATTTACATCTTTAATCATCCAGGCTAAAGATAGTGACTGAATCAATGAATCAAGAAAAGCCACCTATCTATCCCTTGTGTACAATCTTAGCTTTAAATAAACAAGCATTATCTTAGCATGAATGGATGGATAAAGAACACTCTAATCAAATGGGACCATAAGTTAAACAGGTATCACTCTCCTAATATCTGAGGAAATATACTTTAAACTAATACTTATCAAAAGATATAAAGAAGGACACTTCATTTAAATAAAAGGAACCATTAATGAATAATACATAGCTATTAAGATACATATGTACCTATGTTAGAGTTGTGTAGTTTGACCTTCTTGTAGGATTCCCAATAGTGGGAACAGGGGCTGTCTCTGACTCTGTTACCTGCTTCTGGGACCCTTCTTACTGGGTTTCCTCATCTAGCTTTAATAGGAAAAGCAGTACCTAGTCTCACTGAAATTTGATATGCCATGGCTGGTTGATATCCATGGGAGGACTGCCTTTTTCTGAAGAGAAATGGAGGAGGTCTGGATGTGGTGGGAGAGGATTTTGGTGAAGTGACTGGGAGGACATGAGGTAGAGGAAACTGTAGTTGGGATGTAAAAAAAACAAAGAAACAAAAATATATATTGGTATGTGTGTATCAAACTCTAGTATACATAATTTCATAAAATTTATCCTAAAGACACAGATTAATATCAATCTATTTGTTTTCAGCACTCCAATAGACAAACATCTGATCAAATAATGAGTTAAAACACATGAGAAATATATGACACTATACATCAAATATACTCAACAGATACCTATGGAATATTCCACATAAACACCAAAGAATATACAATACTCAGCCTCATATGAATACTTCTCTAAAATATATAATTCTGCTACACAAGACAAATAGTAACAAATGCAGAAAGGTCGAAATAATTATTTGTATTATATCTGTTGACAGTACAATAAAATTTAAACAGCAAAAAAAAATCTCTGGTAAGATCACAAGCACATGAAAATTAAATAAATTTAATTAATTAAATAAATCCTTGCTGAATGAAGGATTAATGGTTTAAAAAAAGAAATAATACATTCCTTGAAAGTAAATGAAAATGGAGTGTAACATGACAAAGCCTCTGGGACACACTACAAGCAGACCTATGAGGAAAATTTACAGCTCTAAGTGGCTACATCAAAAAATCAGAAAGAGAACAAATAAATGACTCAATGATGGAACAAAGAAACATTGAAAATCAAGACTCAACAAAAACCAAGTCCAGTTGGTAGCATTAAAGAATTAAAATCAGAGCTGAAACTAATGAACTCAAAACAAATAAAACAATAGCAAAAATCAGTGAATCTAAGACTGTGTCCTGTTTGTACTTGTGTTTATGAAAACTATTTGTTTTGCCCATTAATTCTGTATTTTGTTACTTTTCTAAATACTAGTCAGTACGAAATTTTTTCTGGTCATGTCTTTAGTAGCTGTTATGGATAAAATGATATCACATTCAAAAATTATAATTTGAAATCCTCTTCAAATTATTTTTACTCCCTTTTGGTACCTTGTCTTTCTTATTGCTATAGCCAATATTTCAAGTTCTATAGTGATCAAAAAACAATGAGACAATATGATACCTGTGTCTTTCTCTAAATTTTAATAGAAGTGCTCATAGTTTTACCTCAATTAATATAATGTTGGCTTTAAATTTGTTATATATAGGAACCATTTATTGGTGTATGTTAAATCTATTCCTAACGTTATAGGAGTTTTATCATGAAGAGATGTTGAGTTTTATTAAAACCCTTTTCCATATCTTTTTAAACATTTTTATGATTTCTGTCCTTTAGTCCATGTATGTAACTGATACATTAGATTTACCATATATGTATTATATCATCCTTATATCACTGATTGTTATTGAATTATTTTTAAGAATATTTTAATGAGCGTTTTCCATCTGTATTCATCAAGGAAATTGTTCCATAGGTTTCTTTTGTTGTATCTAGGCTGTTTTTAATATTGGAGTAACATTTGCCTTCATCAAACAGTTTTGTCATGATCCTTCCATTTCTACTTCAGGCAATTGACTGAGAAGCATTGCTCTAAGTTCTTTAAAAGTCTGATAGATTTCATCAGTGAATCCATCAATGTAGGCTTGAATTTTTTTATTTGAGATTTTTTTACTACTGTTTCAATCACATTGCTTATTACAGATCTGTTTAAATTTCTTATCTCTTTTAATTTATTTTTAGTAGGTCATATCCATCTAGAAATTTCGCAATTTCTTTTACATTTTCTAATATAGTAAAGTGCAGACTTTTACAGTACATGCTATATTGATTTGGAAGCCTCAGTTGCCTCCTAACAATAAAATGTAAGGCGGTAGCCTATTCCCGGTGATGAGATTTTTCTGCAACAATCTCTGGCTTTTAGCAGCACTTTGATCAATCTAATCAAGTAACTTTTTTTTCAAATGATTTTAGTTTTATACTTTTAAATGAATTTCAACCTGGTAATCAGATTTCCTTAATTTTTTTATGTCTTATTGGTTTTGCTTGAGATTCTCCAACCTTCTTCTCTATCAGTTTACCTAACCATTTATCCTCCTTTCTTAAACATTTCTACCCCCATCTCAATCTTCATCAGAGCAGCTTCTTTTTGTATTTGATAGAGATTAGTGCAGACACCCACAAATTGTCAATGTGCAGAGATAAGACTACAGAATGAGCGAAGTAAAAGTCATTTTAATTTACTTGTTCATAGTAGCTAAGAATGATGAAGGTTTTTTAAATATAAATATTTTTTGGCCATTTATATTTATTATTTTGGAACTTACAATTTAAGTTCTTAGCCTATGTTTTTTAATTTGTTTGCTTATTTATGCTTTGTTAAAAATTTCTTTGTATATTCTAGATATTAATCCACTATTTGACATAGAGATGTGAAGGATTTTCTTCCTTTCTGTGTGATGTCTCTTCACTCAATTCAGTTTCCTTGGTTATACAGAACAGTTTTAGTTTCATGAGGTCCCATTTGGGAAAAGTTGACTTTGCTTTCTTAGTGGCCAGATTTTCATTCAGAAATTTCTTTTCTGTGCCTATATCATGTAGTGTTTTTCTCCTATAATTGTTTCAGAGCTTCTTTTATTGTGGTAGTTTCTTTGGTCCTTTGAAGATGATCGAGTTCTTGCTTCACATTGTATATATAATGAGAGCCAGATTTTCCAGGAACATTTTTGAAAAGAGTTTATAATCTATAATGTGTAACTAGGAATCACTGTAAAAAAATTCCAATGTCTGGAGAGTGTACATTTATTTATTGGTCTTCAATTCTATTGTACTGCCATACATGTCTGTTTTGTGCCAGCCAGTACTATACCAATTTTATTATTCTGAATTTATAATACAATTAGGTGTGATAATACCCATAGCATTAATTTTTGTTTGCTTTTTATTATCTGGTATTTGTGTGTGTGTGTGTGTGTGTGTGTGTGTGTGTGTGTGTGTGTGTTTCACATGCATTCTAAGATTTTACTGTTTTTTTTTTTTATTTCTGTGAACATTTGAATTAGGATTTTTATAGGGAGTGCACTAAATTCAAGTTTTCTTTTTGGTAAAAGTCACAGAGAACTAGGGATTGAGAAATCATGCCTTAACATGACACAAATTATATATAACCAACCTATATCCAACATCATGCTAAATAGAGAAAAACTCAGTGTTCACACTAAATCAGGAACAAGACAAGGATGGCTACTCATTACATTCTTATTCATTACAATTACTTAAGTCTTAGCTGTAACAAGACAAGACAGGGAAATAAAATGAATATAAATAATAAAATAAGTTGCATGCCTTAGATGGGAAAGTTTTGTCCTTGTGACTTTGATATAATAGTTTTTTTTTTTTTTTTTTTTTTATCAGAATGGTATTCTAGATTCATAGGTTGGTATTTTTCAGCTTCCTAACTGTTATTCTCTCCTGGCTTTTCAACATTTCCAGAGAGGTTTACATTTTTGCTGAACATTGCCTTCATGTCTCCCTTTTTGTTTTTTTTTTTTTCCTTTTGCTTTCAATGTACATATTTTTCTGCATATTTAGTGTTGTAACTCTCATATAACATGAGAGGTTCTTTACTCAAGGCTGTTTTCTCTTCTGAATTCTTCCTGTAGAGACGTGTATCTCTTTCCCTAATTTGAGAAATTGTCTGTTATAACTCACCAGTAGTTTGATAATGAGATTTTATCAATTTTTTTTGTTGATGGTTCTTATTTTTCACAGTGTTTATTCATAGTGTCTCATATATTTGAAATTACAAATGTATGTCCTTCTTAGTTTATCACCTTCATTGGTAAGGCTTCCCAATCTTCTACCTTCTATTGGTAAGGTTTTATACAAATATTTATCTGAGTTATTGAAGCTGTATTTATACTATTAGAATCTAGTTTTTCTTTGCTATTTATAATGTTTTCTTGAAATGCACATGCTGTTATATTTCTCATTGTTGATCTCTTGGGATTAAATCCTCCTTTATTATCTGAATCCTCCTTTATTATCCTTAACATACTATAATCATTCAAATTATTTTTCTGAGATTTAATCTGAATCACTGCAATTAGAGAATATTATTATAGGATTAGTAATTTTTGAAAGAGTTAGGTTGTCTTGTTTTTCTGTATGTGTTTATATCTTTTGGACATTTTCATACCTGCTATTAATATATTTGTTGAACTGACTGTTATTTTTAATCATATGTATTCTTTCAGTGGGAGTTTTATAACACACAAAAGGGACAAGTAATTACTATTATCTAAATATTTTCTCCTATGAGACTAGTATTCAGGCCATTAGTACTTGATCCCATACTTTACTGAAATTAAAATATTACCTGCAAAAATAATAACTATCAAAATGCAGATGGACTATGAAACTACAATAATACTCAAAATTTGTTGTCTCTGGGATGATTAACCTTGATTGCCTTCTTGCTGGGGTTTACAGTTGCCATGAAAGAAGATATTTGGTCAAGTATGTTATAAACATTATCTAGATTAGATTAATTGAAGTAGAAAGATCCAATCTAGCAGTACTATGGTTAGTACTGCTTTGTAGAGAAGTTTCATGAAAGAATTTTATAAAGGTTTTCAGATTACAAGTATTTACTTATCTCTGTTGCTGGACAGTTGATGAAATCTGGTTACCCATCTCATGCCCTTGCTTTCCTTCTCATGTGGGACTGTGTCATATAGAGTAACCAAACAAAATCTTCCCTTCTTAAGTTGCTTTTTTTTTTGCATACCTTTTTACCAGAAATGAGGAAAGTTCTAATAGAGAAAATTGGTGCCAAGAAGTTTGACTGTTGGGGTAATAAAGATAATGGTGTAGTTCTAGTTATCTGAAACAACTTTGTGGAAGGATTGTGAAATAATAATTTTTTTTATTTTTTTAAGAATTTTTTTTCATTCATTTTACACACCAAATAAAGATCCCCGTTTTCCCTCCTTCTGCCCCCCAAAGACTCCCTCTCCCAACCCACCTCCCACTCCCACCCACAAGACGACAAGGCCTCTCATGGGGAGGCACATTCAGTAGAGGCAAGTCCAAGCCCTTCCCTCTGGCTCCAGGCTGCAAGAGGTGTCCCATCATTGGTAGTGGGTTCTCACAAAGCCTATCATCCTGAGTGAGGTAACCCAGACTCAGGAGAGACAAACATGATATGTGCCCACTCATAAGTGGATACTAGATATAAAGCAAAGAGTAATCAGGCAACAACCCCCAACTCCAGAGAAGCTAACTAAAAGGGAAGACCCAAAGAGGGACAAATGGACCACCCTGAGAAGGGGAAATAGATGAGATCTCCATAAGTAAACTGGGTTAAGGGGTGGGCAATGGAGGGTAGGAAATAGATGAGAACATAAGGGAATGGGATGGTTGAGCTGGAACAGGGAGGGAGGGGAATGCAATGAAAGAGATACCATGACAGAGAGAGACATCATGGAGATAGAGGGAAACCTGATGCTAGGGAATTTGCCAGAAATAACAACTTCTGTTGAATGATATATTGTTTGTGTTCTGACAAATAACACTTGCCTGGAGATCAGAAAGTGAAGCTTATTAGCTGGTTAGCCACTAGTTAACCATAGAGGCCAGTCAGGGGTGGCACATACTTTAATCCTAGCACTTGGGAGGAGGAAGCAGAAAGATCAGGAGTTCAAGATTGAACCACTCTAAAAGAAAAACAGAGCCAGGCAGTGGTAATGCATGCTTTTAATCCCAGCACTAAGGAGGTGAAGACAGGAATATAAGATGGGTGGAGACAAGATCTCAGCCCCTCATTTGGTCTGAGGATTTATAGAGGTAAGAAGTTTATAGTGGCTACTGCTCTGCTTCTTTGATTTCCAGGCAAGCTTTATTTGTTATAACACAAACAAAAATCATACAACAAACTTCTAGATAGAAGAGTCCAAGAATGACTTCTGTGGAACGTAACAGTCCACTTTGATGATAGCTTGAAGGACAAAATGTCTGAGAGAAAAACAGTCGATGGAAGCCTGGATGGTGAGATTTCAGAGGAACACTAACTGAAATGATAGCTGAAATGTCGGCCTTTTCTGTCATATACTGCCAAATAATTTAAAACGCCATATCATTAGATATTGACTGAGGGTAAATTTAAAAATAGGAGCAAATTTATTTGCTGTGGGAAATTTAAACATGATAGCATTCAAGTTATCATGACTAGTTTTATGTCAACATGTCCCAAGCTAGAGTGATCAGAAAAAAAAAAAGGAATATCAATTAAGAAAATCCCTCCATAAGATCTGGCTGTAGGGAATTTTTTAAATTTCTAATTAGTGATTGATGAGTGGGGGCTCAGTCCATTGTAGGTGGTGTCATCCCTGTCCTGTGTTTAAACAAACAAACAAACAAACAAACAGGCTGAGGTAGGCAAGATGACAAGCCAGTAAGCAGTACCCCTCTGTGGCCTCTGGGTCAGTTCTTGCATACAGGTTCTAGTCCTGTTTGAATTCTTGTCCTAATTTCCTTCAATCATGAACAGTGATATGGAAATATAAGCCTAATAAGCTGTTTCCTTCTCAAGTTGTCTTAGTCATGGTGCTTCATCACAGCAGCAACCCTAACTGGGACAAAAGTCTTGCCATAATTTTAGGCAAGGCTACATCATTTGCTACACAATTTCTCAACAAATAGGTTCTACTTTGATTTCTTTGTTGAAGATTTGTAGTATTGAATGGTTACAACAAAATTCATATTCCAAAGGCTATACATCAAAACTCGAAGGGAAAGAATGAAGAGGAACCTTAACTCAGCAGCCAGTGTGGCTGGTGTAGAGGGTCCAAGAAATCAAGGGTATAAATCATGATTGTGGAAAGGAGACATGCCCTACATCATTGCTATGTCAGCACACTTCTTTGTGGTTCAGGTGTGGGACAAAGTTTAACATGTAGAATGATCAAGATACTTTGCATGGGAGTCATTTATAAGAAGGTAGGGTTAGTTTGCGATTACTTTGGTGCATCTTCAGAAACTGTGTCCAATGCTGATAAATGACGTTAATGCCCCTTTTCACTGATCTAATGAAAGCAAAAGTCAGGAATGCTAACCAAGGTTTTGATACAATTCAAACATCCTCAGTTTGGTCGAACTAAGCATTTCCATGTCTTAGTTCCCTACTGAAGCGACAAACACCCCGACTGAATAGCTTAGAGAAGAAACATTTTATTGAGGTTGCAGCTTCAGAGAGTTCATCCACGACCATCATGACAACAAGCAGCCAGGTATGGTCTTAGAGTAGTTGCTGAGAGCTTACATCTTGAGACAGACACAGTCCAGAGGCAAACATGGATAGCTGACTTGGTATGTGTTTTTGAAATCGCACAGCCCAACTAGAGTGACAAGCATCCTCCAGGGAGATCATACCTCATAATCTTTCCCAAACAATTCCACCAACAAATGAACCTTTGATGGCCGTTCTCATTGAAGTCAGTCTATTCCACTCTCTGGCCCCTGTAGGCTCACAGCCATATCACAATGCAAAATGCACTTAGCCCAACTTCAAAAGTCCCCAAAGTCCTTTACTCTGTCAGCATAGTTTTAATATCAAAAGTCCCTTTCTAAATTAAAGGCAATCCCTTAATTGTAACTATGATAAAAATTTTAAAAAAGCAAATGGAATATACATCAAAAAGAAGGAAAAGGAGCAGAGTGATGAAATACTGTTACAAAACAAGACTAAAATGCAGTACAGAAAACTCCAAATCATATACTTTTATGTCAGGTGTAAAGAGCTTAGAGGAATTTCCCTTAATTTGCTGACTACAAAATCTCTCTCTCTCCCTCTTTCTCTCCCTCTCTCTCTCTCTCTCTGTCTCTCTCTCTGTGTCTCTCTGTCTCTCTCTGTCTCTCTCTCTGTCTCTGTGTGTGTGTGTGTGTGTGTCTGTCTGTCTGTCTGTCTGTCTGTCTGTCTCTCTTGTGCTGTTTCTAGTACCTGTATGCAACTTCCATTGGCAGGTGTCCCAGTGACACTGTCATCTCCAACTTCTTGGAGTGTCCACCACAATTCAGCCTTCATTTTCACAGCTGCATTCAATATCCTCTCAAGGATTCCATAAAGAGACATGCCTGGCCTTTGCAGCTTCCATTAACTGTGTAGGAAAATTTCACAACTTCTTTACATCTATATCTTTTATACCTCTAAAGCCAGAATCACATTGTTGCTGCTTCCAAATTTGGCTGTGACTTCTACCCTGAATTACATTTACATAAAATTTATATATGGTTGCCTTTTCCATGGAGGAAACCCATTGAACCTTTTTCTTTCATTAACTCTTTGGGGTCTTGCCCCAAGGGCAACACTAGCTTTATTCCCTTTCACATAGTTCGTTTATGTATTTCAGCCCAAACCTATACTTCAAAATTAAATTTTCTGCTGTTCTTTTTTCTCTTCAAACTGTATATTTGTGTTTTTTTTCTGCCCTGTTTGAACTTTATCACTGTTGACCTACATAAGAGTGATCAATATTCAAGCTTTGGAGTCAAAATTAGACTATCTTTAAAAACCATCTGCCAATGAAATTAGTCTGAAACTCTTCACCTTACCCTTTTGCAGATTCTTAGGAAAAGGACCAAAAGCAGCCACAGTCTATATGAAAATATCGAAAGAAAGATCTCTAGCCCAGTTGCTAATATTTTCCCCTTCTGAACCCTATTGTGTTGGCCCCCTACGTTTTCTCATTGCTCTCATCACTATTGACTTCAAAGAATCTATTAGAATAGCTCCTTAAACTCTACTTACAACCTTAAACTGCTTTAATAGTCCACAGTTCCAAAGCCTTCTAAATTCCTCTAAAATCATGTGCAGGTCTGTCACAATAATACTCATACTCCTGGTATTAAGAATCCTGTCTTAGTTCTGTCCTAATTTTTCCCAAACAGTTCTACCAATTGAAGACCAAGTATTCAAACATGAGCATATGGGGCCATTCTGGTTCAAACCAGTACATCCCATAACTAAAATACTTTGGTACCCAGAACTCAAGTAACATATTTTTCTCTAGATTTCTGACTTTTCTTCATTTATGAACTCCCAGGAATGGCTATCCATGAAAGATGTTTATCTACCACCTGTTATTCATTTGCCTACTTGCTGGTAACTAATGGCACTTGTCAAGTACAGGTCAAAAAAGGAACTTCAACCTCCTTCACTATACTACCTTTCTCTATATAACTACCCAATCTTGTAAATTTACGAGGGTCTCTGATTCTTGTAGAGACTTCTTCAAGATTTCTCACATGAAAACATACATAGTATCTAAACTATTTGTTCCTTTTTCTGCTTCTTATTGCCTTATTGACAGTTACAGCTCATTGTGCTCATCCAGAGGGAGCTAATATTAACTATAAAGATAGGAAAAAATGAAGTTTGGTAAGGAAAAGTGCATGAATAAACTTAAAGTTAGGACAAGACAAGGAATGTGTCAATGATTATATATTAGTAATTTTAAAAGGGATTGGAAACCTGTGCTCTGCATGAGAAAATAGGAGCAGTATCCCAAAGGTATTAGTTTACTCATCAAAGGCCACATCTTATAAAAATGAAAATTTACTTGAAAAGATAGATTCAAAACTAAGAATATCAATGAACTTGTTTGCTCAAACACTACATATTTAATGTCTTCCCTGCGTCAATACACAAAAGCCCATGCAACAGTGGTGTAAAGATGCTAGGCTCTATAGAAAGAGTACAGCAAAACTCAGTAACATTGAGCACATGGCATCAGTCTTGGAGGCAGAAAAGAGTTATCAATCAGGGGATCATAAAGTTTTGCACCATGGTTCTACAATGCTTCTGAGGTCAGAAAATGTGTAGTAGAGTCAAATTCCCCAAAATAAGTCTCTGAATGGCCTCTTCATGAAGCTATGAATGTGGAGCCCAAGATGCAATAGAGTCCCAAAGAAGTACCAAGATGTCAGGGAAGTCAAGATCATGGGATCTCCTTTATGGAAAATTGGAGGGATTTAGTGGAGTGGACCTGTTTTAAGACATAGAGTATATGTATTTCAGGCAGTAAAACTGAAAGGATGGGTTATTTAACCACTCTGTTGCCTAGATAAGATAATATATCTCAAGCTCCCAATGCCAGAGACAGATCTGTAGAACTTGGTATTTCCTTAGTAAAGTTTGGTCTTAATTCAGTCTCATCAATCTTTACTATGACCACAGTGTTCCCTTTGGGAATATAAGGGAGTATTCTGTTCCACAAATTTGGGATAGAAGTAAATTTTCTTGAAGTAGTAGGAGCTTACATGTAAGTGGTGGCCTGACCAATCAGAACAGACTTTGATTTTGGAGTTGGAGACTGTCATAGAACTGATAAATGCTATATAGTATTTTTGGTTTTTTAGGGTTTTTTTTTTTTAGTAGAACTGAATGTTAGATGTTGTTGAACCTAAGACACAATGGATAAAATGTTATTACTTTAAAATGATGTTTTTTTTTTCTATCAAATTGAAAAGAATAAACTTGTGATAATCATGTTACAATGCAGTTTTCTCACAGACCAAAAGTAGTGAATCTCATTGTGAAACAAGATCTAAAAGGGGTGTTGAAACAACAGAACATTTTAAGTCAAGACATTCATTGGGAACTGAAATAACAGAATGTTTTAAAGCAGAAGATCTTTATGACAGTGGGTATTAAAAGGAAGGTAAAAAACAAGATGTTTAAGGGAGGTGAAATATTCCGTACTGCAGGGGAGCTCCTTAGGCTCAAGAAGTAGCCAACTCAAGGGATTAGGAAGGTCCCTGAAACAGAACATATAATACTAATATTATTATTAGTGTTATTATTAATCATCATTATTAATAGTAATCAGTAAGGACAGCAGAGAAATAAACTAAGCTGTTTGGAAGGAGCAGAGACAAACTAAATTGCCTGGAAGAGGATCAGACCAACTGAGATACCTAGAAAAGACACATCCAATCTGCTGAATGTTAGGGTATTGGAGAAGTCCCACAAAAGACCACCATCCACATAGGCAATCAACAAGAATGTTTATTATACCAGCATGCTGGGCCCAGCCATCCTACACAAAGGCAAAATGGCAATGACCCAGAGAGGGTCATGTGGGCTCTTTTTGAGCACTGCTAAAGGGAGTTCCTTGGACAGTTTGGTCATTTCAGATAGTATTGGATTAAGCAAGTGGCAATCATATTACTGCATTCTAATTGGTTACAGCTAGTCAGAGGCTGGCTAAGGCTACAGTTTTTCCATTTGGGGGCAGACATGGACAAGTTCCAGGCTTTGTCCCTATTTGGTGATTACATTGAGCTTTTGTGGCTCAGGAGGCTCCTCATCCTTGTTGTCAGTGGCATTGGAGATTGACTATCCTTTGTTTGTGGTTCTTCCTCAGAAACTTCTTGCTCAGTCCCACGAAGCAGAGACCCAGGCCTTGTTCTTAATTGAGTCATTAGGATAGGCTGTAATGATATTTGCCTGGCCCTCTCAGTGAGTTCCCTCCAGTTTGTGCAGTGTACTCCAGGCTTCAAGATTTTATGAGATTTCACTAATACTGTGATAGAATTTGGTGATGCAGCTGCCTTTGAATCATTTCTATTCTGTACGTAACTCTTTCCTTATACCCCTATAGTTAACCCCAATAAAATTCAGCAGTTCAGAAATTTGGATTGGAATTTGGTGATATTCTTACATTTGTCTATTGTCAGTCCTGTATGCTGGATGAATAGACATTTGTCCAGTTTTCTACAGAAATAAAGTCACAAAAAAAAAATTGGCTATCAACTTGCTAGCATTAGAATCACTGTGAAAAAAATTTTAGTGGTAAACCTATAATGAATTATGGGGTAAGAAAAATTCTGATGGGAAGACCTGTCTTAAATGTGGATATAATCATTGCATATCTTAGAGTTCTGGAATGAATAAAAATAAATTGAGCTATGACTGGAGAGATGATGCTCCAGTGGTTAGGAGCATTGGCTGCTTTTTCAGATGATCAGTTTCAATTCCCAGGGCTAATATAATGGCTCACAATTTTTATTTCCAGATCAAAAGGATCTGACAGCCAGTTCTGGCCTCCTTGGACAGAAGGCATGTGTCTAATGCACACACATACACAGAGGCAAAATACCTGTACACCTAAAATCAAATAAATAAAAGTAGTAATAAAGTTAGCTGGCACAACTATTCATTTCTTTGTACTTTTGACTGTTGGTACAATGTGATTAACCTCTTCTGATCTTTTTTCCTTACCTTTCTGGCTACAATGGACTCATGGAACCATAAGCTACAATGGGTCCTTCTTCCTTCCTTAAACTTACTTTGTCAGGTATAAACATTTTCATTTGGCATTTATTTGTATAGTCTATATTTGTACTTACATGAATAATTTGTTCCACAATTCTAACATGGATACATAAATATTCAATTTTCATGCATACTAATTCTATCATATAGTTTCTTCTACATCATTTTCTCTTTTGAGACTGAGTTTCGTTTATCTCAGAATGGCCCCAAACTTAATGTTAATCAAAGCTGACCTTTGTCTTCTTATCCTTCTGCTTGCATTTCCTAAGCGTTGGGGTTACAAATACACACTTCCATACCTGGCATCTGTGGTGATTCCACGTAATTTATTTTTCTTATGGTTTGTTATTCCTTCATTTGCTGGGCTTGGCAGTTTTAAACTTTTTTTTTAGTAGTTTTAAAATAGCCTGAATTCTATATTGTTACAGTTTTTATCATTGTATGTATTTAAATATTCTAGACATTTTTTTAGATATATGGTTGAATTACTAGAAATTACCCCGATGCTTTGATTGTTACATATAAACATTTTCAGTTAGGGTCTATTATGTTTGAAAAAGAAATGTCCCTCAGAGGTCCATATCTTGGATACTTGGCCCCTAGCTGATACTAGTTTAGGTAGCTGTGGAATCTGTAGCATGTGTAGCTTAGCTAAAGGATGTAGTGACAGGGCTTTGAAATTTTTGTTTCAGGTATCTCTTTCCCCTTCCTTGTCTATCACAGTGTGAATACCGTCTTGATCACATGATCTTACTTACCATCATGATATGAGTTTCCCTACCATGCATTACCTACTCTGAAGTCCCAAAACTGTTAAAAACTGAATCATGAACCAAAAATAAGTCTTTCTGTCTTTAAGCAATTCTGTCCATTATTGTTGTCACAGTCACACAAAAGTCACTAGTACAGGGTAAAAGCAAGTTTTAATTTGGGTTTAATTACTCTCTTCTACTATGTTAATCATTGTAATGCTTTTCTCAGCATTAATGAGTTATTTTTCTTTGTTCCCACTCTTTTTCTCCCCACTGTTTTCAGTGTATTCAAGACATTCTTTACTCAATTGCTAGTGTTTTTCTTTTCCCAAGTGTGTTCAAGACATTCTACATCTCAATCGCTAGTGTTTATCTTTTCCCAAGTTTTGGAGAGTGGCAACAAATGAGCTGTTGTATATTTAACTGAATACTGGCTGAGAAGCCTTGATGTTCCCCTGAGTTCTTTCCCTTCAAAGTTCTCTTTTCCAGGACCCTGCCTTGTGACTATAGCTTGTTAGTCCTCAAAAGCTCCCATCTCACTGTACTCCTTATTGCAAATTTGTGCTCTATGCCTATTTTCATTTTGCTGTGAAAATCCAAAAACTCTGTAAACAGTAGTAAATAAGAACAGTCAAAAGAATTCACATACATTCAAGAAAATTTACTAATAGAATTGACTTTTTGTATAAATTTAGTATACATAAAAACATATCTGTTAATTTAAGGTTCATTTATATTATATATTAAGCTTTAGTTTACTTGGTAAGAATTCAAAGTACAAAGACATCCTCTGTTCATTTTTTTTAATATGTCATGCAAAGAACACTGAAGATTTTTCATTCTGTCAAAGATATTTGGATTTGGCTAGATCTTTTTGAATGAGACATACACATATAAAAATAATGAGCGCATGTGTCTGTGTGATTTTGTGTCTGTATGCATATAAACATATTAAAATATTTGAACATCTGTATTAGCAGAAAGTTGTGGTTTGGGAAGACATATTAAAAGGAATTAGGTCAGGTAATCTTTGCAAGTTTCAGCAGTGATCAGCAAAAAACTTCAAGTAATGCCAAATAGAAAATAGTTCAGGTGCTTTAGGTCATGCAGTCCTTGCCCCAATTATTCTACTATCCCATCACAGTGAGAAGACAAATACATGAGGAATAAGTAGCCATGGTTGTGAACTACCTGAATTTACTTTTAAAAACAAGCAATGAGCTGTGTTTGATCTATAGATTAACGTATTTTTAAATTTAAATATTTTTTGAGAATCCATGCATGAGTGCTACATACAACATTTTCATCTCTCCCTATCCCTTGTCCAAGCTCTTCTGCTATCCCACACTTCTCAATATTATGACCTATCAGGGGACTCATCACCAGGGAGAAAAATGATTCTTTCTGTCTCTTAGCTGCCAGTGACTGCCTTTACATTTTTACCTAGTGATGGGGCTTTGTGAAATTTCACTCATATATATTTAAATATCAACTGATATTATTATTTTGGTAACCACGCTGCTGAGATTTTATGGGTGCAGCTTCCTCTCATGTCATTGTTGTAATGGTCTCCATCTACTAGGGAAAAAAGGGTCCCTTGATGATGGATGAGAGCTATGTTTAACTGTGGGTATAAGGATAATAGAATACAATTAGAATTTATATGGGGTAGGGTAAATGTCAACATTAGATTCTCCTGAGAGCTAGGATAAAATGTTAGCATCACCAGGGCCTGGCTCCCTATGGATTTTCAACCATTCTTAATCATATTTATCTTCATTTCCCCTTCTCTAATACCTTCTTCCACATCCTTTGTCTAAGATGGCCAATTTTCCCATTTCCCCTTTCACTCAACTGTCCATCTCCAATAGAAGGGAACTTGGGTTTTTCCTTTTCTTAGCTATTGTGGATGGAGTTGTAGGAACGTGGATAAGCCAAGATCTTTGGAGAAGGATGTTGGGGTTTTCAAGTGTATAACAAGGCTCATAGCTTGGCCATTTGATGTATTCACTATTTATGAGATGGAAAGATTTTGTAGCTCATATACGGGTCATGATTTCTAATACATTATTAGAATTATAATGTATCACAAATATATACAGTAGACTAACCAACTTTTTTGGACTGTTTAAATCTTAAAATCTCTTGGAGGATTAAATGCATACAGGATATATTTTTTTCAAGTATCATTTTGAATCATGATTTCCAGTAGCAAAGGCAGTGTAAGTGTCACATATAACCACAACAGTACAATTTATGGATCTTATGAAGAAATTAATCCCTTCAAAGAACAAGGCCGGTTGAAAGTTTTAAGTTATTTTGGTAAACTTTCTTCACTTGTCAGAGGGGTCCTGTGAATATTCTGAAAAATTGCTTTCCTAATTCTCTCTCTCTTCTCCTTAACTGCATCTTAGTGGTATGTACATATTGTTAAAAGAATTCTGAGGGCTTTTTAAGGGTAAATCTGTTTAAAACATGTATTGCAACCACCTTGAAAAAATACAGCATTTTTGCATGCTAATTAAATTTTTCTTCAGCCTGAATTAAAAACTGACATATATCAGTTATGTAGACTTGCCAGAATAAAGGTTTAAAGAACTTAATAAAATTGATATGATAATAAAATTATGAAATTTGACTTTTTGTGTGTGTGTGTGTATGTGTGTGTGTGTTATACATGAGGTCACAGAAAACCTTTTTTAGTGAGTTCTCCCCTTTCAGTCTGGTTTCTGAGAATCAAAGGGAGTTGTCAGGCTTGGGAGGCAAGTGTTGGTATCTCCTGTGCCAACTCATCATCCCAGGACTTACAAATTTTTTTTTTTTTTGGTTTTTTCGAGACAGGGTTTCTCTGTGTAGCTTTGCGCCTTTCCTGGAGTTCACTTGGTAGCCCAGGCTGGCCTCTAACTCACAGAGATCCGCCTGGCTCTGCCTCCCGAGTGCTGGGATTAAAGGCGCGTGCCACCAACGTCCGGCAATTTACAAATATTTTAATGATACGGCTTTTTGGTTCCAGGTTCCTTTCTTTCAAACTTTCCTGTGTTCTGTTCAATATATAATGCTCAAGGATAGAAGAATTAACAGAATTAGCATTGGGAGGCAATGACAGAGCATTCTTAAGTAAATGCACACATTTCATTTTTTGATTCTTCTTTCTAACCATGACATCAACACAGGTAATCTGCTAAAATTCATTTGATATAGTAAATTGACATGAAGAAAGATTTCAAAGATCAGGGGCATTCACAAAATTAACATGATTATGGACTAATATACTTGATATAATGCAAGAAAGTTTAACACACAGCCATTTTTCTTATATTGAATTGATGACATTCTGTTACTTTAAATACCTTTGTGCCATGATTTTCACACCTTTATTTTCACTATACTTTGGACTAGACTTTAGGATAGTTACAGTCAATAGTGAGTGAACGAGTCTATAAAATGTGGACTATTGTATGGTACAATGGAGAAATACTCAGAATACTGTGGCAGCATACAAAAATGGGATGCACCAATCTGTCTGAAGAATCAAGAAATGCTTGAGTACTTTGTCTGAATTTTGAAAAACAACGATATGCAATGTAAATCAAGATATACTAGAGTCGGGAAGAAAGATGCTGGAAGTCAAAAGGCTTAAGCATGAGAGTGCTCATGATCATTCAGGCTACTAAAAGCAACTGAATGTGACCGAAGCATACAACAGATGAGTTGCAGGTACAGCTGAAGAAGTAAAAGAAAATATTGACTATTTGATTCAGTAATTTCATAAAGACATGAAAAACAAGAATGAGTTTAAATAGATCAATGTTGTGGCTGTTTTTACTAACAGAACACTTTTAAGAAATTTTCAAGAACTGCATTGGAAACATTAGGAGCCCATTAAAAGTCTATTGCAGTTAGGCAAACAGAAGTTTTCAAGGGCTGTAAGGAAAACAATGTTTCTAAGAAGAATTCAGTGGGACAAGGTCAAAACATTCAGGAGGAAAATCAAATAATACATAGAGTTTCTTTAAAAATACTATTAACAAAAGTAACACATGTAAGTATTTTCTGTATTCTGTCCAGTATAACCAGACTTTAATCCTCATAAATCATCATACTCAATAGGTATTATTGGAGTATGCTTCTCTACTTGTACACTTAGAATTCATGGCTAGTTCAACTAAAGCTTAGAACACAAAAAATATTTCAATGTGAAAAACTTTTAAGATTCCTTTTAATGCAAACATGTCTCCTATGGACCATGGTCTCTTGCAAATATTGAAATACTAGTTAAATATTAAACAAATTGTTTGGGGACAGATGTATGTATATGTATCTACATATTTATTTCAACAATAATATCCATTCTATTGTGTTTGAATGTGATTATCAATATTTTCACAATGAAATGTACTTGAGCGTAGCACACAACATTTCATAAATATGCTCAAGTTACTCCCAATTTAGTTGTTCTTAAGCAAGAAGGGAAAAGTATAGTACACATATCTCACATATGTCATCACCATCCCCACTTTTCATTTCAGGAAGACATGTGATGACATAAAAAGGAAATAAGCTCAGAAAAAGGATGATCAGAATATTTCTTGGATGAAGAGTGACTCGTGAACTGGAATATAGGCATCATACAATGTACTCGTGATAGATGCAGGCTTCGAGAGTACAGCTTTAAGTACGTGCTAGATCCAGAGTTTGTTTTGTCAACTGGAGAACAAACTTAAGCATGTGTCCATCCCCAAAGGCAAAAATAGCACCGAGGGAGGTGCACATGATGAATAATTCCTGATGTCCTCCAAAGGGGACAGATGGTGCTAATGGATCACTTATGGTAGAGTGTAGTGTGCTCCTGTGAAAGAGTTGTTTCAACTTTAGCTAGAATTCCATTGTGGGCAAAATTAATGGAGTGTGTTTTAACAAAGGAAGCATGTGAGAAGTTCTGTGTTTAAGATATCTATGGTTACTTAGTGAGGTAGAGGGTCACATCTAACTTTAAGTATCAATTATTAATGAAATTATGGATTCAATGTAAATATTGTATAAATATAGTATCCATAAAGTAATAATATTTTTATTTCACCCATGATATTTCCTCATGTTTGAATACAATTAGCAATGCCTTCAATGCATGTGAGCACAGTGCACAGCACTTCATAATTATATTCTAGTCCCCAATGTATGTTGCTTCTAAGCAAGATGGAAAAAGTATAGATTTTCTTTTCTATGTTTTTATATAAGAGGCATTAGGGAAAGAAAGACCAATAAATCACTGGAACCTGTATATCTCCTATATAGAGAGAAATATTCAGCTAGCTGTCAGAGCTCGTGCAGCCAACCTCAAATGAGCTGACCTACTTCCCATCTGGTTCAGTGTTCCTTTTCCATCTCAGTTAATTATACCTTAGGAGAAGACTCATATTTGTTTATATAAGAAAGAAAAAAGAAAACTCTCTCAGTACTGAATTTCTTGTGATTTTTTCTTATTTTTAAATATAAAACATTTTTTTTCCTTTGAAAAAGTGTTCTTTTAAGTTTGCTTTTCATTTCTAACTACTTCATTTTCTGTGTTGGAAAGGAAAAGTCTTTCAAATTGGGGAAATGGCAGTCAAGCCTCCCAAGTTTATCAATGTCATTTTGCTCCCAGGATACACGATTTCCTTTTATTTCCCAAATGTCAAAAATATAGCAGAGAAAAAGCACACAAGCTGATAAGAAAGCATTCCAGTGTCTGGAGAGAATAACATCTCTTCTGTTCCCAGAGCTGTGCTTCTTTCTTCATCTCCTTGTGCTGCTGCACAGCCATCTATGGGATGGGTGTCATGATTTGGCCACTGTCACATTAGCATGAAAGGAAGAGTTGGCATTTCCTCTGGAATTACTTGAAGACATAGTTAACAATATTAGTGAGTCAAGGAAAACTTTTATCACATACTTGGTATAATTTATTATCTCCCATAGATGCAGGCTTCTAATGTCATGTCTGGGTTAGCACAATGTCATCCACAAGATATAAACACAGGAAAAGGTATAGGATGCTGCAGAATGACCAGTGTTTGCATAATTTATTATTATCAATTACATATACTGGAATAATGATTATATTAAATAAAACAGATAACATTTCTTTAGTAGAGACGAAGAAGTAAGGTATAACATAAATTAATCCCTCAAGTTCTATGTTTTAACAGTCTGAAGTTTTAATTAAACTTGCATTTAAAGTCAAATGCAGGTGGAATAACTTTCCACGTTTGACTTTAAATGCAGCTTTTGCAACTGTCCCAGATCTATACCATTGTGAACCACAAAAAGCACGGAGAAGTTACACTGTTTTACCAAATACATTTGTGAAAGGAAGTAATACTTCTTTTCTGACACCTCATCTTAAGTTAATAGCCATTTCAGGTGCAAACAGCTTCCAAGGCACATCTTTGTTCTATGCCTGCAGAGATGCAATAATTTCATAAACTCACAGCTGTGTTTATGACACAATTTTCTAACTATTATAGTTCTCAGAAAGAGAGGTTTACAGACTAAGACAGAGACATAGCAATTGAAATTTTAATAATTTAAGTAATAATAACAACTTGAAACTTTTCCACCAGGAGTGTAACTCAGGTAACTAGCCCAGAGAGAGTCCATAATAAAGGCTTGGCTTCTGTCTCATATTGATTATTTACATATTGTCCTGCTGTGTGATAGACTTGCTTATAACAATTACTATTTGTCTTTGTATCGTTGGTGGTGATATTGTGTTCCCCAAAATTGTGCACTCTAATAAACTTATGTGGGGTCAGAGAACAGAACAGCCACAATATTAAACATAGAGTTTAGGCAGTGATAGCACATGCCTTTAATCCTAGCATCCCAGAGGCAGAGATCCACCTGGATCTCTATGAGTTCAAGGCTGCACTGGAAACAGCCAAGCATGGTGACTCACACCTTTAATCCCAAAAAGTAGTGGCAGGAGGCAGAAAGGTATTTAAGGCATGAGGATGAGGAACTATAGCCTGGTTAAGCTTTTAGGCTTTTGAGCATCACAGTTCAGCTGAGAGACATCCAGTCTGAGGAAACAGGATCAGCTGAGGAATTGGCAAGGTGAGGTAGCTGTGGCTTGTTCTGCTTCTCTGATCTTTCAGCATTCACCCCTATACCTGGCTCCAGGTTTGTTTCTATTAATAGGAATTTTTAAGATCATTCTCTAATACTGGTTATCACCAGGAGTAATATTCAAAGACTGTGTTTTCAGAGACAAATTTATTTAGAATCTTGTGGAATTTACAATCTGTCCTCCAAAAGCATTAGTGTGAGGTTTTGAAAGCTATCAGTATAGTTTTTTCCTCATCACTCAATAGTGCGGGGAAACAGTATTTCTTAGGATCACATTTGCCATGACCCTCCTCCTTGCCATACACCCACTTTAGAGTGTATCACAATAAATGAAGAGTACAGAATTATCTGAAATTTCCCTATACAGGTATTCTGTTGATTAATTTATCACTGAAGAGACTGGTGTGGGAGATAATCCTGGAGTGCACAGGTCAGCCTAAGCCTTGTTCTGAATGGGGTTGTGGGAACATGTTACTGTAGAAGAGTAAGAAAGATGCAATACTGTTGCCTTCAAAAATCAAAAACAGAGGAAGAAGCTGCAAGCCAATGCCAACAATCAGGCACCAGAGAGTAGAAAGAAAAGTGTCTACTCAAAGAGCTCCAAGAAGAAAGGCGGCTTAGCATTTTGAGAACTATTAAAGACTTCTAACTATAAAAAACATAGTACATACAGTACTTGAGAACTATTGTAGACTTCAAGAACTGTAGTACAAGAAATATGCAACGTAAGCGACTTCTTTGTGGAAATTTGTTAGAGAACAATGGGATGCTCACAGACTATCTTGTCCATATCCTAGAATGACAAATTTCATATTTCACAAAGTTGCATATTGTTCAAATTTTCCTTAAACTTGTATATCAATTTAAGCATGTGTTTGTATTTAATTCAATATGCCATTCTTTGGAAGAATTTCAAATCTGATAATTTTTGCCCATCCAATCATAAAATAAATGGTGATTGAGGTAGGAAGCAGACAGAGGATTTTGTATACTGATGATGGGTATCATTGCTTTTAGCATCATTCATTTGAATAAAGTGTTCTGTAATTTATAGTAGACCTGTGTGTGTGTGTGTGTGTGTGTGTGTGTGTGTGTGTGTTTGTAAGAGGCAGAGACAGATAGAGAGATAGAAGAGATAGCAACAGAGACAGAGAAACACACACAGAGTATGCATAAATGTGAATGAGATTTCATATACCCATGACCCTATCTTAGGATAGAAGAGGACATCTGATATCATATTCTGTCTTTATCTGCCTTTATTCCCCTAAGACAGAGTCGCTTACTGAAAATGAAGAGAAGCTGACAGCCAAGTCCCAACAGCACTCCTACCTGTGCTCCATTATCCTGGAATTAAAAGCAAAGGGATCCACACTCTGTCTTTTTATATGGATTCAGGAGATTTTAACCCAGATCTTCAGTCTTGGGGAGCAAACACTTATCAGATAAGTCAGGTACTTAGTCCTCCTTTTCTTAGTCCTCTATTATTGAAATATGTGGATTCTTATTTTCCCATATATTCAAGTCTAGATGAATTCCTAGTGTTCTTCCTCAACAGATAGAGTCTTTGAGATGAACAAAGGTGTTTCTGAAAATTAGCCACATACTATTAAAATGGTATCACCAAATAAATGACTTATTGCATAAAATGATACATTGTAGCTAGCTAATTAACATTTAGCCATAGCTGACTTGTTCTCTAGCAGCCTTTTCTTTCTGAGTTATTGGGAAAGACACGATGCTTTTGTTACTTAATGCCCATTGTAATTAGTTTACAATGAAATATTGATTTTACATTAGTGAAGATAAATGCTATAGTATTGGCAACTGAATCTTGCTTTTATAAAGAATGGCATTTTGTAAATAAAAAGACATTGTATTCCACTGCCCTGTCACTTTTGTGCAATTAGTATATGTATATTATGCTCTAGATATCCAACATTTACTGTAATAAATGGTAAGACTTATCATCAATGCTCTACTTGGAGAGTCCTGGTAAACATGTTTACCACGGGATCAGATGAACATAATTCTATCTTCTTACACATCAAAGCATATTACATTTGTAACTATTTCTGAGGACTTGTCCATAGGGAACTTGCAAAACTTTTAATGGCATAATACCAAACTTTCTTAAGCTTTCTGAGTTTTTCTGATAACTAATAACTGCTTATAATGAGATTTTTATGAATGAATGTCATGATATTGAACATAGTAAGAAATTATTAAAGAAATGCCTTCCCTAGATTTTTTTTGTGTTTCTGCTTTTGTATGTGTCCAGAGAAATGGACATGTGTATTCATAGGCATGTTATGCTTTCATCTGTACTAAAATGGTTGCCAATGAAAATCAAGAGTCTTTTTATCAAAAATTGAATTTTAGTGATATATATATACTCAATTCATAATCAGCATAGGTACTGATGCCTTACAATCTGCATTGATAGAAAAATCTTATGTTGAGAACAAAAATGCACATGCTTAGAAATTTGAAGTATTTTACAATAATAGCATAATAAATATTGTCTAGATCTTATTTGTTTTAAGATTTTTGACTTGATGTAAGATGGCTCCCCAAATAATATCTATAAAAGGCTATGGAAGGGGGTCCAGCCCTTTGATAACTTTCTCCAGAATTCCAGAAATGATGCTATTGGCAGCAAATAAATGTGAGGGATGCTTTAGTAAATCTACATATATGAAACTCTTTAGTTCATATACTTTATTCTTCTGAGTCAGCTTTCTCTCTACATAGCTTCTATTCTGCTCTTATGCCTTAGCTCCTTTTTGCCTAATTTCTTTCTACATTTGTCTGTTGACTTCTCTATTTGCTATCTTAATTCTCTCATCTTAGTTCTGCCCTATCTAGCTTCTGATCCATCTAGTTCTCTCCTGTCTTATCTCCTCTCCCATTACCTTATTCTCATCTTGTTCTTCCCTAACTGGCTCTTCCTCATCTTCCATCTCATTCCCCTACTACTCTCTACTAGCCCTTCAACCTAGTTCTTACCAACCTCAGTTCATTCCCCTCCAGTTCTTACCCATCTAGTTCTATTCCCTTTTATCTTCTTTATCTTGTCCTCTTGTCTCTGAGGTCTGGTTAATGAAAGGTCACCAAGCTTGAATTCCCTCAGTGTCAGAAGGAGGGTCAATAAGATCCACACAAAGGAGCAGTAATTTTTTTGCCATCATCTGCAACCCAAAAGTGATTAATGGGGAATAGAATCAACTGAGGGCTATGTTTATATCTGAGCAAAGAGGATTTTATGTGCTCAACTATATTCTTAGAAATGGTTAAAGTATAAGGAGTCTATTATTGATGAGTGAAAATAAAACTGCCTTATTTTCCTTTGGTTCCTTATCTGTCCAAGCTATCTTGGCTACTGTGGTTTCTGGCAGGATAGAGAAGTACACTTGGTGGCTGGGCAGCCTGAGTCAGCTTGGTGTACCTGTAAGTAGAAAACCTTTAGTTCTGAGTTAATAGTTAAAGGTAAATGTAAAACTAGAGATAAGACTTTGGAAAGGGAGAAAGTTAAGTTTAATTAGTGCATCCACCAGGCCTTCTCAAACAGATAGTCTGTTTGATGGAGTCTTTTCTCAGAGAGTACAGATGGATGTCTGATAAGATACTTTCATCTGTCCGGGGATGGTCCTGGTCAGATGCTGTTAATGATGATAATTACAGGGAGACTTGAACTGTGTTTCTGGCTGTGTATAGATGTCAGCACAGAGGGTTATCTAAATATTCCATTAGTAGAGGGAAAATGATGCCCAGTGAATGATAGAAAAGCTATAATAGAACACAAGAAATTTATAGCAGGAAACAGCTAATATTCAAAAGCCAAAAATTACCAAGACTCCTTCAGCCCGGGCTTTGCCTCTAGAAGGCCCTCAGCTTCTTCTAGTTACAGCTTTGTCATAATCAGCTGAATTCCTCCTTTATATATTTTTGCCTGGTCTGCAGGAAATATCACCAGTCTTCTTTGATTCTTCATTGCATATGTCTGCTTGCCCAATAGCATCTCTGTGCTTAATAAGAAGTCAACTTTTACAAATCTTCAACTTGTGTTTCTTCCTTACAAAGACTATAACTGATATTAAGCTTCGATTTATGCTGAATAGCACCACCAAAGCATGGCTACAACTTATATATTCTTCCCTCTCCTTAGCACAACCTTATTTTTTTGTTGGTTTGGTTGGTATTTTGTTTTGTTTTTGTTGTTGTTATTTGGACAAGGGGAAATTATGTTTATTCACAGGGAAGGAGGAATAGAGAGGTAAACATGACCAAAGCTTTGGTGATCAGGACATGGGGGAGACAGACCTCACTGTGTGCAGGCATCACTGAAGAGACACAGATGAGATTTCTCTTTTGGAGATGATGGAAAGCTCAGAGCTATCAGAAGCCTTCTTTACAAAGAGCTGTAGAATACAGTTTCAAAACTCATTTTCTGCCTTCTGGGTGGACTCATTCAGATTGCTTCTGATGCTTTGCTACTGCTCAGATGGCCTGACACACCTGGATGCAGTTCCTGACCTAACAAAGACCATCATGGCCAGCACTATCGGTGTTTTGAACAAAAACTATGGCTACTTCATGCTGGGCCACCCTATGTGTGTCCTGGAAGGATATGTTGTCCCCTAAGTGGGAGTACAGGCTTCTGGTCCCTGTCCATCATTTCCTGGGAGAGGTGGCTGGTGGTCTGCAAGCCCTCTGGCAAAGTAATATTTAATGCTAAGTCTCCTGGGTCTGAGCATCTTTGTGGAGGGCTTCCCCAATCTTTTGTGGGAGCAGATACTGGACTTTTGGCCTGAAGACATCCACGGTCCCAGACAAGTTCAGTGGCACTTCTTAACCCAGGGTACAGTCTTATTCGATGGTCATCACGGTTATTTGCTGCATCTTCCCACCCAGCATCATAGTGCTATGCACACCATTGTTTTATTTCTTAAAAATCTGGAAGGCCTGATAATTCTCCCTCTACCTTGTATAAGAATATTTATATTCAGTTCTAGTTCTTGAGTATGGGCACTGGGATTTTGAGTAAATCCATGTGAACTTATTAAGGGTTCAAGTAGAAGATGATATATAATTAGAACTATGAAATATATTCTCCAAGAGCAAAACCATGTTAACATGATGATAGCAAGTCTTCTAAGTGCAGGTCAGGCACATAAGAAAAGAAGCATGGTCAAAGGCGTTTTTGTTGTTGTTTTTCAACTAATTGTTCTCTATTTTCTGAAAGCAGAACCTCTTGAGATTTTTTAGTGACTCCTAGAATGTTTATCTTGTGAGGAAGAAGGGGAAACTGTGACCAGTATGGAAAATAAATGAAAACAACTAATAAAAATTTAAAAGTGAATGTTCAGCTTGCTGGAGTAGATTGCTGGAGATTTGACCTTTTAGGATGTAACCGTTTTAAACATCTTATTAACACCTTACTGTAGGAGCTAATTAGCCTACCTGATATAGACAAATACTTCTGAATATTTACAAAAAGAATTCTATGGATTCTGCTCTTACCATCCTTTACTGAGATGTCATATGAGGTCACGTGTTCTGTGCACTGGGAAAAGTTTTGGAGAACACTTATATGTCATGTCACAGATACCTGCACCACCCAGCTGCCTATCTTGTCAAGAAAGTGATAGATTATTAATCCTTTTTATGGTCAACCTGCAAAGTATACAGTATATCAATTATTTTGTCTGACCTCACCAGGAAAAAGAGCACCTTAGTACAGAACTGCCCTATTGGACAAATTTTAAATTTTGACCAAACAAAATTTAAGCTTAAGTTTAGGGTGATGCGTGTGTGTGTGTGTGTGTGTGTGTGTGTGTGTGTGTGTGTGTATACAAGCACCCCTCTTTTCTCTGTCTTTCTGCCTTTCTCTGTCTGTGTATCTGTCCTTCTCTGTCTCACCTCTCTCTTTCTCTTTCTCTTTCTCTGTCTCGCTCTATCTGTCTTTGTCTCTGTCTCTGTCTTTGTCTCTGTCTCTGTCTCTGTTTCTCTCTCTCTCTCTCTCTCTCTCTCTGTATGTGTGTGTGTGTGTGTGTGTGTGTGTGTGTGTGTGTGTGTGTGAGTGTGTGTCTATATAGAATGTGTGTCTGTATGTGTGCATGATGCAGGCAGGAGTTTGACTTCTGCTTTATTCAATTTTTCTGCACGTTATTTTTTAAAAAGGGATTTTCACTGTATCCAAAGATCTCTGAGTCATGCACTGGTTGAGCAGTTGAGCAGAAAGTTCTACTGATCCTTGGATCTTGCTACTTATGCCTTAATAGCAATGAGTTTGTAGGTACATGGTGCCATGGTATGATTCTGTTTTCTACAAGGAATAGGGACTTGAAATCAAGTATTCTTTGCATGCCAAGCACTTTACTGACTGGGCCACCTCCCAAGCCCTATAAGTTGCTGTGTTTAAAATACACGTTATTAGTATAATCCGTGATATTGGTTGCATTGAGCAACACTGAGAGTAGGCTAAAATTCTTTGTCAGTGAAAAACACAGCATGGATCTCTAACAGCTGTTGAAATGCTGTATCGAATTTGACTCTCAGCAAAACACTGCAAAGTGCATGTACAGAAATTCAGGAAAGAAAATTAAATTTAACATTTTTTTTAAATTAAAGATATTCACCAAGAAACTAGAGCTAGTAATCCAGAATCATGTACCACACCCAGGGTCTCCTCACTTTGCAGTTGCAGTCTCTTTCTTTTTAAAAATTAAGATGGTTTTTCTGATATAGAAAATTCATGGTAGTCAACTTGAATACTATTTAAAGTTATAAGGAAAGTTGAGATTCCTGTCATTATAAAAGTGGATCACATATTTAATATAATTTGAAATCAAAGCAATAAAATGTTACCAGTCCTATGCTTTTCTATCTCAATTATTAAATCTAGTATCTAAATGTCAGCAAGTATGCCCTTTGTGTTCTTAGAAGAATTACATCTTTTATTTCTTGCATAGTTAATCCAGTCCTTTAAGAGAATCATAAGTAGATTATGGAAGAACAGAGAACCTCTCTTTCAGATATGGTAGACTATTAGAAACAACATTACATGTGGTATTGGAACGCATAGATACCTTATCCCAGTTACCTAACGTTAATCCCAAATTGCAATGAAAATGACCACTGATCCAAATCATCATGGCCATATTAAATAAAGCAGCAAGCTTTTTTTATATTCCTGTATGGAGTCTGCCTTCCCAAAAGACATGGTTCAAGAGATCAGCCTTGGATGCAGAGAAGATAAGTTTTGTTTTCTTTGGTTTGTTTTATTTATTGAAAATAGATTCTTCTCTCATATAATACATTATAAACCCAGTTCCTGCTGCCTCCAATCCTCCTATCTCCCACCTACCTTTCCTATCCCCTACCCTCTGTTTCCTCTTTAGAAAAGAGCTGAACTCCAATAGATAACAGGCCAAACCAAAATACAATAAGACAAGGAAAATAAAGATTTTTATACTTCAGGTGTTGGGGATTTCCAAATGGAGGATTTGGCAGGAAAACGGGTGGAGTTTTAGAAGGAGAACACAGCAAAATGATTCTAGCGAGGTGGACATAATAAAGTAGTCATAACAAGGTGGCCTTAACAAAGGTCATCATCATAACCCTTTGAAACAAAGGTAGGGTTGCAAGATGCCCATAGCCACCTCCTGAAACAACAGGATGGCTGCAGGGTAATCATAACACCTTTTTGAAACAAAGACATGGATTGTGTCTCCTGGAGCAGGGAGTACAAAACCATTTTTAGTTAGGATTACAGGTGAGGCATATTCCAATCTTTGGGAAGCAGAGATCTAATCATAAACAGGAATGAGTCTACTTTATCTTTACTATAAGATTCATTTCAAGCCCAAGATGAAGGCATACTGGTTTATCACTAACTACTTGTGCTCTTTTAAAATCAGTTTATCCTTGTTGAAACTCTCTTGTATCATTGTAAAACAAAAAATAACAATCATGACCTACTTCACAGGGCAGTGATGTTCTCAAATTCATTATGAAAATGCATAGTGATCTTTATACAAACACCTTTATCCTTAAAACCAGCTGAACACACTCAAAAGGAAATTGAAGTAGGGCTAGTGGTGTCTATAACCTTGCTTCCAGGAACTTGCCAGCTCTGTCAGTGTGAGGATGTCCCTGGTTGTCTCCTAAGATGTTCTAGTACTATTTCTTTGATAATTATCTTGAGGAATTCTGAAGGAATTTTAAAAAGATGACTTGATATTTAATATAACCACATCTCTTTTTTAATTTTTTTCATTTTACATACCAACCACAGATCCCCCTCTCATTCCTCCTCCCACTCCCCTGTCAACCTTCCCCATCTCCTCCTCCAAAAGCGTAAGTCCTCCCACGAGGGGACAGCAAAGCCTTGTACATTCAGTTGAGGCAGCTCTAAACACCTTCAAAAAGGTGTTGTGCATCAGGGATGAGCAAGGTTTCCAACCATAGGTAATGAGACTCTGAAAGCCAGCTCATGCATTAGGGATAGATCTTGATCCCACTCCCAGGGGAAAAAAATATACGCATCTCTTAATCACAGACATCATTTCTATCATTGTTTGCAATTATGACTGCCAATGTGATGAATAGCCATCCAAAATACTTTTAACTTACCTTCTGAAAAACTAAGTGCCTAGTATTTGACAACTGTCTAAGAATGTCATTTTAGCAATCTGCCCATCGCACAAGATAAAAAGGCAGACAATGCACTGTGCCCTGTGCCTTTGTTCTCCCTCGACTTGAATAATGTCAAATGCAAAGCTGCACATTACTTCATTATATTTAAGAGCAAAATAATCTGGTGTTATCAGCTTAAGGGTATCTGTTCTCAACTCCATTTTACCTATGTTGACTAATGTTCCAAATAACCATTATGGAATTTGTGAGATGTGGCTCTCTTTTCCTTTACTTTTACTCTTTAAACATGCAGTTCTAATTTGAATTGCTGGTTATTAGCTCCACTACCGTTGTTTTCTCTTGGATATTCTTTAATTGGAATCCTGGATGGGAGATAATAATAGCTTTCTGCTTGAGGTTGAAATGATTCCCTTTTCAGCCTTTTGTGTGAGCCTTCTGTTTCTGAACATACACTGTAATAATGTATTTATGAAATCTATATCATCTTTTGAAAGGCTAAACTTAGCAAAAGCATTTCAGGTGTATCTGGAGACAGTCTCCTTGTCCTGTGTGGCAATGTTAAGGTTTGGAATAATCAATTATTGCTCTCTCAGGGAAAGCAAAAGTGCTGAAGAGTCCTCAGGCTCAGCAGGAGCGATTTCACTTATAATGAAGAAAATTGCATCCAGAACTGACATCTCTTGCCTTCCTACTGTTTCTCTAAAAATATATAATATGGTAAGGTAGATTTGATTCAATGGAAACAATATTTTAACCTTGACCAACAGAGTCCTAATTAAGTTTTAAGAACCAAAATGAAAATTGTATGTGTTTTTAAATGCCTCATTCTGAGTGGTTTCCATATGTAACATGTTGAATAGTCTAGAACACAATAGAAACAGGCATGTGGGTCTAGATACCTGATGGAAACCACACTGCTATCAGACTTCACAAACAACACCATGAATAGGTTTTACATTTGCATTTTAAATGCTTGGTATTCTAGGTTTCAATTCTCCTGCCTGCTTATGTGCCCTATGCCTTCAGAAAAGTAATGGTGCTGTGCATGAAGACGTATTGCTAAGGTGTTAACATAATAGACACCAGAAGATGTCATTCTCTATACGGGTCATGCTTTACTTGCACAGAGAAAGAAAGGGGGAAAGAACATTTAAGTAATGAAGATCTACGATCAAACTACTCAGATAATGTTACACTAAATGAATGGCATGTTAGAGAGTCTGGTGAAATTTAAACTGGACTGACTGCTAATAGATTTCTGGAGTCAGTAGCTAAGCTACTCCCTGTTTTGGAGGATAGGTGTTCTTGTATGCCATTTATAAGCTTGTGCCATTTATAGTGCTCATAAAACTGTAGAACCATAAAATATCAAAGAAGTTGTACAAAATCAGCCTCCAGGCGCAATTTAAAATCAACTGGTTAAATGAAACTGCATTGGCTTTTTTTTTAAAAGACACACCAGAGCCAAAAGGAGGTAAAAAGTGGGATAGCGCTTACTCCTGACTCCTTAAAGGTTGTGATTTCATAAGTTAGTTCTTCTCTATTGGTCCTTAGGTTATATTCTCTTCTGTATCCATCTGTGAAGGGAAGAAATTTATTTGAAAACTACATTTAAACATAACATTTGGCCTAAATCTGCTTTGCAGGACTGGTGCTGACTTTTCCATTTCAGCTGATCACTGAATTCAGGGTACTTCAAAACAGGGAAGCCAACGTTCTATTCCAGCTGTACATTTATTCCTGGTTTCCAACACTCAGAGTTCTGTTTAGCCATTGTTCTTATTGTAAATGTTTTTAGAGGGTAAGCTATGACTACAGCCCCAATCTTCATTTGCATTTTGATAAGTGTAATTATCTCAAAATATGAATGTTCGTGTATGTACATCATTTCACAAAAAATACTTACAGTGTGCTCTAAAGTAACATAATCACATCCCCACAACTAGTCACCCAATTTTCTTCAGATTATTTGTTGAGTTTCAATATGGGAGTTTTGAGAGGATTAAATACTCAAATGATAAGAAATGTTTATTCCATATGATATATTAATTTAAATGGATTATTGACAGCTTTATTGATGGACAACTAACCAAAAGTGTACGTACTTAAGAGAGGCACAATATTATTACTTGGTTACCCATTCAGACTCACAAGCACTCCTATTTTACTAGTTACCACATTTTGATGTATGTGGGAAGAATTTTTAAATGTTACTTTCTTAGAGGATTGAGTGTCTTCTTTCTCTAGGACTGGAGCTTCATATACTGAAGTTTTGGAACCTTTAACCATAATCTCTCCATTTCTCCCACCATCAGTCCTGGGTAACCATTTTTTCTTCTATATTCCTGTGTGTTCCATGGTTATATTTTCCACCTGTAGGTGAGAATGTTCAGTTTTAGTCCTTCACAATCTTCTCTATGCCATGCAGCATAATACCCCTCCAGCTCAAATGATTCTCAGAACCACAAGTATATCCTTTTAAGGTGTCCAAGACCATGTGCTTTTATGTGTCACACTTTCTGATTTTTTTTTTGAAATCTAACTTTCTTTATTCTTCCATTGGCACATGCCCTACCCCATATCCTGCAACCCAGAATAATATGTTCAACACTAGGGTGGTTTCTAAGATATAAGTATGGTTGCATCTAGTTTACCTATTGTATGGCCTTTACAAACTTCCTAGAATTTGGATGGCTGGATTCATATAGTTATATTCTCTTTTTAACTTTTTGTGAACTAGTATATTGCTGTCTGCAATGGCTGCATTAATTTATAGCCTCACCCTCAATATGTAAATCCACTCTGTTCTTGACATACTCATCAACAAGTTGTAGATGAAGTTTTCCTGTGCCTGGTCCATAGCTGCCCAGACCCAAGTAAACACACACAGGCTTATATAAATTAAAATTGCTCAGCCATTATCTCAGGCCACCATATGGAGGACTCAAAACATTTGAAGAACTACACCACCAACAGACATGATATTATGGAAAGGAAATTTCTCATCGTGCCCCGTTCCTAGAAAAGCTCATATGGATAGAAGCTTTCATATCACTTCAAAGTACATATATCACAGCAGATTTCTAGCCCTCTGGTTCTTCAAATCTTTGATGCTTCTCTTTCAAGATGTTCCTTGAGCCTTGAGTATAAGAGAGATGGTAAGTCTTATCCACAGATAAGCCCCTATTTGATTATCCAATATAATACTAAGTGGTATTTGGACCATTTAACCATGATCTGTCCATTCCTCCCACCATCACTCCTGGGTAACTATTTTTTTTCCATCTATATTCCTATGTACTCCATGGTTATATTTTCTACCTGTAGGACATCATAGATGTACATGAAGAAGAAATGGACTGAACAGGATGTATTTTTATATTTAGACACACACACAAATTATATATAGTATATATATATATACTAATATAATATATATATTTAATATATACTTACTAATTATGTTATATATAATGCATATACTAATATGTATACTAACATGTATATACTAATATATGCTAATATATTATACATACATGTTGTATACATAATATATGTATACATATATATATATATATATATATATATATATAGTGTGTGTGTGTGTGTGTGTGTGTGTGTGTGTGTATGTGTGTGTGTGTGTTGCAATAACAAAGAGAAAGAGGCCAAGATTTCAAGATGAAGCATGGGAGGGTTAAATTAGAGAGGCTGGAGAGAGGAAAGAAGTGGGAATAATCATATTATATTGTGGTGGTATTCTAATTGTACTGAAATGTGATTTTGATTGTATGTTAATAAATAAAGTTGCCCAGGGGTCAGAGCTATTAGAGCCATAGACAGAGTGTGGCGGTGGTGGCACACGCCTTTAATCCCATAGATCTCTGTGTGTTCAGGGATACAGCCAGCATTGGAGACATATGCCTTTAAGACCTAGGGGGCTGTACATTCAGGCAGTCATGTGTTTGGGTTTACAACCAATGAGAAGGCAGAACAAAATACTATAACTAGACGAACAGACAGGAAATAGGTCTCTTTCGGGAAGCTGGGACACCGCAGGCGGAAGGGTGAGATTTTAGCTCTGAGCTCTGACCTCTCGGCTTTCTCTTTTACATTGTTTCTGTGTTTCTTATTTAATAAGACGGTTGGTTACATCTATATTATATTTTAATTTGCAAAACATTTAAAGGGCCTTAGATTTTGAGATAGATGTGTGGAGGCCACTAGAGAGTTGGAAAGAGACAATGCTGAAATGTATGGAACTTTTAAGTAATAAAACTTACTAAAATTCAGTTTATTTGGAGGTATCTTAAATGCTATTAAATCATTTTTCCATCATAGTATTCCAAGATTATAATACGTTTAATTACAATCTTATTACTATTATGGGTAAAATTATTAAATATTATCATATCCTTATAGAATCAAATTTTATTTTATAATCACAGTAATCATTAATGGAAAACATAACTTATTGTCATGTTAATATTAGATGAGACTAGTGCTTTGACAGTGTTCCATGGAAGTAATGATACTACAGTTCATGTGACTTCAAATTTATTATAAAAATAACACATGGTGTTGTAGAAACACTTTGGCTTGTTCCTTGAAGTGACTGTATTTCCAGCTGATTGGAATTTTCATGAAAAGTATACTTTGAAAGAAAATTCCAATATCTAGAAAATTACATACTGCATATGAAATATCTATGATTTGGAATCTAGTGTTCTGTGAGTCAAGATTAGATATAATCTTTTATTATTTGAACAGAAAATAATCTTTTTCAAATATTTAGTTCTTCATACAAGAAAGGTGAAGCTTTGCCATCAAAAGAAAATGAAAGCAAAACAAAGCATATGTGTGCAAAAGAAATTTATAAAACTATTTCCATATCTTTCTATGACATTTAGAATACCTCAAAACATTAATTCCCCAGTTTTCAAGTTTGATAGTATATAAACTAATATGAACGCATTTTTTAATCATATATCACATGAGCATATTTTAGTCACTCTAGCCCTTCAAGAATCTTCTATTGTGATACCATGAAAAAATAAAAGTAAAATTACAGCACATTTAATTGGGCATAGTGTAGCCTATGTAAATTATTTCAATCTGACCCATTCCGCACCTCTCAAAAGAGCTAAAGGTGCCTGCTATGTGGTGCTCCATGGACATCATCTTTCTCTTGCACTGGAACACAGTGTGCTTTAATGCAGGTTGAACAAGTGAACAAAAACTTTAAAACTTAATAATAAGAAGCAATGAATTAAAGAAATAGACTGATGCTACATTAGAATGTGTAATGCATTTGTTCAATCAAATTATATTTATCCTGTATCCTTGTTCCTCCATCAACATATTGCAACTAGGTCATTTATACAAATGTGACCAAGTTGGCTCTCTGTGGTATGTCTGAGTATTAGAGCCCTCATAAATTCTCATTAATCATAAGCCTTTGGTGAACATGATAAACTTAGAAGACAGTTCTCCAGCTCAGAAAACTTGTATACTTTTGCCATTACATTCTAATGACTACAATATACTCTAAAATCAAGTTTATGGTCTTTGATATTGCTAGAATGCCTGAACTCACTTATATTCTTTATATCAGGATCACAAAAATGACAAACACAGTATACAGTTAGACACTAACATTGAATATTGAAGAAGCCTATTCAAGTACAAATATTTCAAATCATGGCAGTTTTCCTATAGAGAACTCATTAAATACTCTTTATTGCAGCTTCTTTTACTTATATTGTTAAGGCTCCTGGTCAACCAATTCACTGAGCTCCATACATATATCTAATATGCTTAGTGGTTTTACATACTTAAGAATCAAATTCATTGATCACGAATAATCTGCCAATTTGTGCTGTTTATCTAGTTCCTTTTATTGACTGTAGAATCACCTGGTGCCTGTGGTCAGCTCTGGAAAATTCTACTATACACAGAAGGATGAATACTATCATGTGTGGCTGTGATTTCTGAATTCTACCTAAATTCCCTCTTTGTTATTGAGTAAGTTGTGTCTCTGGTTATAAATTCAAAAATCTGCAGGGAAGTCTTAGCATGATCTGAGTTTGAAAGATGAAATACAATGAGAAGTTTTCTGCAGAAGTCAAAGCCATTGGTGAAGCTCTGAGAACAAAGGCATCTGTGCAGTAGTCACATGAAATTCAAAATTGGGCTTGTTTCAAAAAAGAGGAACCATCAATCCACCCTTCTGCCTACCTACCTACAGACAAATGCCTCTTATGAATTCCTGAAAACCTACTGATTCAAAGTCTTTAGTTAGCATTAAAGCAGTGGCAATTTGCAAATGTTTTATACACTAAGCTTCAAAAACAAATGCTGACAAAATATTATATAATATATAGATAGTATGGCAGAATAGAGCTATAAAATTATGTTTGGGGATGCACTTTATAAAATTAATAATCTATACTATATTATTATATTTTACAATGTTTCAGTTATTTAATCATTAAAATTTTATTAACATTGTATTTTTATATGGCTACTTTGATAATTACTCCAGACTTTAGAAAATGTTTTATTTGATGAAAGGCCCATTGTACAGGTAAATACTATTAATCTTGACAATAACCTGTAGCCACAGAGGCCAGAAGCCCTAAACAAGAACGTAATAGTGTTATTTTGCTAAATAGATATAGTATTAAATTGTCTTGTAAATGCTTATCCCTGTGCCCATAGGTTAGTTCAGTTTTCAGTCTTCAACAGAGAAATTCTGTGTGTGTGTGTGTGTGTGTGTGTGTGTGTGTGTGTGTGTTTGTGTGTCTGGGTGTGTGTCTGTGTGGTGCGTGTGCAGTAGATAAAATTTAATAAAGAAACTCATGTCTGGTCAAAATAAAAAGATTAAATGTCAATTGTATATAGGAAGGCTACTGATTTTTTTGAGTTGATCTTGTATCCTGCTATGTTGCTGAAGGTTTTATAAGCTTTATCATTCTGGGTGGAATCTTTGGGTCACTCAAGTATACTATCATGTCATCTGCAATAGGGAAAGCTTGACTTTTCCTTTCCATTTGTATCTTAATTCTTATGTTGTTTATTGCTCTGGCTAGAACTTCAAGTACTATATTGATAGTATGGGAAGTGGACAGCCTTGTCGTTTGTTTTAGTGGTTGCTTTGAGTTTCTCTCATTTATTTGATGTGGCTGTTGTTTGCTATATATTGCTTTATTATGTTTAGTATGTTCCCGTATTCCTATCGCTCAAGATTTTATCATGAGGTGCTGGATTTTTCAAATGCTTTTCTGATCTATGAATGATATGTGGTTTTTTTCTTGAGTGTTATATGTGTATTACATTGATGACTTCGAGTTGAACACGCATCCTGGATGAAGCTATTGATCATGGTATATTGTTGATGTGTTCTTGGAGTCTGTTTCCCAATATTTTATTGAGTATGTAAGAGCCAGAGACTGAAGAAGACTTGGACAAAACAGTGTTGTCTCGACTGCAGGACTATCACACTAATGAATTTGCAGAATCTGTGATGGTCTATTACAACCTATACAAGATCAAGCTAAACATCCTTCCAGCATGTTGGTATGGCTCTGCATGAGCCATGATGCACAGCTGAGGAGCTAATGAAACATGATGGCTGCTTGAGGAAAGACAATCATATTTTTTTAGGATTGTAGACCCTAGTACATTATTAACTAAGCTTTGTGCTGGTGGGTAATCTTATATCCATGAACATATGAGCAACACTAATTTGAAAACTTAGGGTGTGAAATGAGGAGGAATATGTGGTGGAGAAGAACTTGGAAGGAGTTGTAAGTAGAAAAGTGGGAAGAGGTAAAAATGATGAAAACACGTCATATATATACATATATTATATGTATATGTAATATATATGAAAATAATATATTAAAAAGGAGACCACTACAGAAAAACACAGCCAACTAAAATGTGGAGTCGTGGCTCCCAGGCCCAGTAGATATTTCTATAAAACACACCCACACCTAAAGTTCAAAAAACATTGAGGATGAGGGAGCAGAAAGATTCTAAGAAAGAGGAACAGAAAGAGTTTGATATAAGATTGTGTCTCCAGTAATATCAGATGCAATGCCCATAAACCCTCATCAATATGAACAACAAAATGTGAGCTGAACAAAGATAACACTAGGGAAAAGACAAACTGGATGTTCTCAACCCTATGCAAAGAGCATAGGTAACTGTGGAAAGCAGGGAAGGAAGAGGTAGCTACCTGAGGGAAGAACACACCAATTGATTGACCAATCAGTCCTATAATATATCTACAGGAGCATTATATAAACTAAACAAGTGATATATAGGAATATATATGTATCTATACACGTGCATGCAATAATATATTTGAAAGAGAATGGAAAAGGATATATGGGAGAATTTAGAGGGAGGAAAGGTTAGGAAAAATTTTATAATGAAATTACAATCTCAAAAATCAACAACAAATAAAATATTAATATTCAATGATGTTTCCAAAACCCAATTTGTTGTATAATACTTTGAGGACCAAGAAGGAATAATGGCATACAAGGAATTCACAACGTGTACAAACAAAATAAAGTTTGCAATGTTGTTGGAAAGATATCTTAAAGGTTCATAATATTTGCTGAGAAATCATGAGAACTAGAATTCAAAGCTCAACACCCATATAACAAGCAAGAATCCCATAATTACCTGTCATGCCACCTGAAAGAAATGTTACACTTCCCTCTGGTCTACAACTTTATAAGTATTCATACACACACACACACACACACACACACAGAGAGAGAGAGAGAGAGAGAGAGAGAGAGAGAGAGAGAGAGAGAGAGAGAGAGACTAAAACAAATCAATTTTTGATTGAAAAGAACAAATGCCAGCAGAAACTAAAAGAAGGCAGGAATTTACTTGTTTAAATTGACAAAATATATGGGTAATATGGATGAAATTATTATTTAATGGAATGTAGACCAACCAGATAAATTATAGGATGAGGTCTAAGATTTAGTATATATTTTCTCTTCCACTTCTCCATGTAAAACCATGGTCTGCTATTTTGCACTATATTATGAGAACATTTAGACTATGATATGAAAGGTAGAGAATAATGAGAAATTCACTGGAGAAAGGACAATTGATATAACTTTGTGTACAAACGAAGGCTTACCCTCTGCTTCAAAGCCCTTTGTTATGTGTCCTCCTTCAAAGGTGGTCAGATATATCAGATTTAAACAGAAAATTGTGGAAATTGCATTATCTTATGTGGGGAACAGACGAAGTGCAGACTTAATATGTATTTTTGACATGAGTATGGCCATGTCAAGGACCCTGATGTCTAAGACATATGTGAATAGAAAAGCCCTCCCTGAGACAAACTCAGAGGAAAGACAAGATCTTCCACTGGTCAAAGGTTAGCTACTCTCCTTCCTCCTCATTTTTGCCGTGTTTAATAAATGTGCTAATATTCAGGGTTGATACTTGTGCATTTCCATTAGAGACATGACTGTCACAATGCCACATTTTCTGTATGTGTGTTCATAATTTCTATGTGTCCACTGTGCCAGTCACTACAATGCCAGGGCAATGCAGGTGTGGCACCCCTATAGCTTGAAATGCATTTTACACTTTCATTGGCCATATTATTGTCACCTATTCTGATTTTCAAAAGTTCTTTGACTTATGATTTATGCTTGATCATATTCATAAGCATTAACTAAATATATTATGAAGCACATAGTCAATATTACCAGGACAGCATGTGCTCATGTAAGTAGATATTGATAATACAAAGGATAGAAACTGCAAATATGTATACAACAATATTTGTCTAACATATTGTTTAGTGTTACTGATGTATTGTGATTCTGAAAAGACTATGCATAGGTGTATATCAGGAAGCAACCACTACTGCTCACAGTAGGAGAATCAGTAGCAAAATATTCCTCCTTCTGTCTTGTCCTAACACTTAGCCAACACCAATGGACAGTAGAAGCATTTTATTTTTCCTGAATTAATGTCAATACAATCTTGTAGTCACTAAGAGAGGACAACCCATGGAGGAGAGTCCCATAATAATCCTAGGGCACATGAAGGAGAAAACTATACAGAATTTAAAAGTTTTGCAAAGGTAAGGACACAAATGGCAGAATTTTAGGGGATAGAGGTGTTGGAATTAGAAGGAGATATCAGAGTTTGAGTTCTAGATTGTGTGTCTCACACTAGGCTTTCTTTCAATCCATTTATGGGTCATAGAGCTGTTCGTGTATGGGGGCAAGACTTCACCCTAACCACATCTACTATAAGTGCCCCATCTTCAAAGACCATGTGTATCCTATGAGTGGAGCAAAGACTTCATCACACTCATAGTATCTGTAATGTTTAGGAAGATCATGACTTACTTTAGGAAAAACACTATTTATATAATAAGTAGAAATTACTTAATATTATACTAGAAAATAATAATAGCAGGTTTTACAATAGAAAGTTCTTCCGAATATAACTTAATCCTCAGAAGAATGGGGGAAAAACAATACTCTTAATATAAAATTTCCAGTGCCCAACTACAAAACAATCATAATGTTCAGCAATGATTCCAAATGAACAGACTCAAATGAACTTTCACCATATATCCTCCAGCCTAAACAAAATAAGAAAATAGAATCATAACCAGAAATTACATTAATGCTAAAATAGCAGAATAAAACATTTAAGTTAGTGCAAAGTCTTGCCAGTTTCAAAAGAAAAGATGGGAATAATGAAAAGGTAAATTAAAAGTATATAAAAAGGCTAACAAATTTCTTAATTACATATTCTCTAAGTGAGCAGAGTAGGAATTCAGGTATTTCAAAACCAACCTCAGTAAAAAGAGAAAAGATGATGGTGGCTCACGCCTTTAATCCCAGCACTCAGGAGGCAGAGGCAGACATATCTTTGTGAATTCAAGGCCAGCCTGGTCTACAGAGCAAGATCCAGGAAAGGCGTAAAGCTACACAGAGAAACGCTGTCTTGGAAACACACACACAAAAAAAAAAAAAAAAAAAAAAAATAGAAAAGCTGATGAAACAATGAAATGAACTTTATAACATATTTATATTATTACCTTTAAATTTAGAGAAAAAATAGAGTCTCAGCCAGCTTGAAAGGCACATCAAGCTATTTAACATGTGTAAGTGCAATTGTAGAAAAGAAGAAATACTATGGCATAATGCTTTTGTACAGTGGTTTAATAAAATACTGATTGGCCAATAGCCAGGCAGGAAGTACAGGCAGGGTGAGCAGACAAGGAGAATTCTGGGAAGAGGAAGGGCTGAGTCAGGAGGTGCCAGCTGGACACAGAGGAGACAAGATGACAAGGTAGAACTGAGAAAAAGTACCAAGCTACATGGTTAAACATAGATAAGAATTATGGGTTAATTTAAGTGTAAGAGCTAGTCAGCAGTAAGCCTTAGCTAATGGCCAAGCAGTAGTAATTAATATAAGCTTCTGAGTGATTATTTTAAGTGGGCCATGGGACTGCAAATGCCTGGCAGGACCAGAGAAACCATCTGAGTACAAAGGACGGGTGGCAGAAAAAGATATGAAACAATAATGACCTGAATGTTCATACTGTTAATGTAAAACAAGGAAACAGATTAAAGAAATATAAAAAATTCTAATCAGGTGAATTGTAGCAGGAATCTTAAAAGTTCTTATTAATAAAATCAAGCCCGAGGCAAGTTATTGGGGTCCATGCTGGTAGATCAGAGAGACAGAACAAACCACAGCTATCTCACCTCGCCAGATCCTCATCTGGTCTCTTCTCCTCAGACTGGAGGCCTCTGAGTCCTCATCCCAATGGCTCTCAGTTGAACTGCTGCTAGAAGCCTGAATGCTTAACCAGCCAAAATCTTCTAGTTTTTGGTCCTCACGCCTTATATATATTTTGCTTTCTACCACCACTCCCTGGGATTAATGGCTGGGTTTCTGGGATTAAAGGCGTGTGTCACCATGCTTGGCTATTTCCAATGTGGCCTTGAACTCACAGAGATCCAGAGGGATTTCTATCTCTGGAATGCTAGGATTAAAGGTGTGAGTGCCACCATTTTCTAGCCTTTGTATCTAGTGGCTGTCTGTTCTCTGACCCCAGATAAATTTATTAGAGTACACAATATTTTAGGGAACACAATACCACCACAGTGAATATGCATTTAGTAATTTGCTGTAAGTATAGAAGAACATAACCACACATACACACATATACATTTTCATATTATATTTCAGATTAATTTTCTCTGGGCTTTAAATATACATTTGGATCATAACTTCATATGAATAATTGAGGCTGAATAATTGGACCTCTTAGAAGGGGAATGAAAGAATAAGAGGCCTATGATGGTTTCGTGAAATAGTCTAAAATATTATTCCTTAATAAAGTAACTGGATCACAAAGAGACAAAGAACTAGAGCCAAAGTTAACACTTTTATGTGGCTAGGATTTAGTAAAATATTCCTGCCGCATATTTTTGGTTCAGTTAATCATATTCTGTAGATAGGATATTAATGTATGTATTGGTCCCATAGAAGTGATGATTGTGTCTATTCCAAGCACACAGTAGGTCCTATGTGTTCTTTCTCCCTACATTGAGAAGAAATGACTCAGACTACTATACTGTTTAGGACATTCCCCTGGGGAGCTGGTGATGGTCTGTGCAGTGGGCTTCAGCTTTCTACCTCTTATGTTCTAGGCTTGGAGATGCAGCTTTCTGAGTCATTTCAGATCCTTTGATTAAACTTTCACCAATATTCTTGCAAGTAATCCTGACAAATTCATTATTTCACCAACTTGGACTTTGGTGTCATCCTTAATTTTCTCTATCATCAGTTGCTCTCTAGAGTAGGTAGAAAGTTTTCCCCTAAAGAATGGCGTCATACAATAGCATGTATTTAATAAAACAGCAATCCTTGAAACAATACCATACACATTCCTGCAATGGAGCCAGATGCTTGTATGCACTGAGTAGGATGGTACTTGCTACTCATTCCCTGAACTTCCAGTCAGCTCAGTTTGTTTAAGAGTGATTCTTAGTAGTCTTTAATATTTATATACTCTAGGGGAGGAAGGGACCTAGTGAATCTGGTCACTTTCAGGGACTTTCTGAAGCTATTTTAAATTGTTTACTTCCTGTCAAAATGATCTGTCCTGCACTAGGGAATGTTTTACTCCTCCTATTGTTTAATCTCCCTATAAATATCCTGTTTCTGGATAAGAGGAAAGGTTTTAATCTCTGAGGAAACTACAAAATAAAAGCCATTATTGGTCACAGTCCAGTATTCTTTCTGAGCTTGAAGCTATAGTAATTTTCTGATACCTTTGTCTCTGTCTATCTGGCCTATGTAGGGCTTTGTTTTTGCTGAGCAGGCAACCTTCTTTCTTTGCCAGCACTTCTTCCTCCGTGTCATTTATGATGACGCTTATATAGTATGCCTCGGATACTTCTTTGCCTCTAGGGCCTATCTGCCTTAGCACCACATCACAGTTGTTTTTCTGTTCCCTGGTAGTAACTCAGTTAAAAAGAAATGTTGTCAAATAAATAAAGCACTAAATCTTCCCTGATACACAAACTTGTTTTCATAGAGTCTTCCTGGGAGGAAAAGATAAAATCAGTATCTGTAACAAGGGAAGTGTGCTATTTATCTAGGATGTTACTTTTATAAAAACTAAATGAACACATAGGTATAAGAGAACAAGGAAACCCCAACATAGAAAATAAGGATGGTGACCTTCGCATGAGCCATTCATAATTATACTTTGTGCCTTAATGTTGAATCCTTCTACAGCATTGGTACTTCTGCAACAGTGTGATGGGGAGAGAGGCATAGTAGTGAGATATACAAAATAAAAGAGATCTACAAACACTGAATCTTATTTGAAAGGAAAATTTAAGAAATATTAAAGTAGTAGTATAGTGTGTTTTGAATTTATACCATAATATAATAATCAATCATCAATAGACAAATATTTTTTAGATGACAGGTTGTGTTTTCATACTTTCAGTAATCATTTATTAAAACAAAATCTCAGAACTGGAGAGAGAGCTGAGGAGTTCAGAACACCCAGTGCTCTTTCAGAGAATCTGGGTTCTCAACACCCACATGGTAGTCACAGCCATCTTTAACTTCAGTCACAGAGATTTGATCCCCTCCTTTGGCCACTGCATGCATCTGCACACATGTGGTACACATACATGCATTAAACATTGATACATATAAATGTAAATAAATCCTATTTTAAAAATCTATTCATAAAAAATGCAGAAATTTGTACATGAAATTTTATGTTACCATTTTCTATAACACATACATTTCACTTCTCTTGGGAACACTTCATTTACTGTAATTTAATTATTCTACATTTTAAACATGAAGGAAATGATATTTTCATAGCAATACAACTGATGAACAAAGGTGAAAATTGTATTTTTCAGCTTCCTACAAAATAACATCAGAATTTTAAATTATTGATTTCACTATAAACATAAGGTCAGAGTTGAAAAAATTAAATAAAAAGGAAAGAAAATAACTGCTTCTAGGTATGGTGGAGAAGAAAGTTGATTGTAGATAAAAGGGAAAGCAAAGCCAGAGGCAGGGACATCTGGGAGAGTCCAGAGTGATCATGACCCTGAGCCTTGTGAAGAGAGGGGACAGAGAGAATCAGGTGAGGCCTCCAAGAAAACATTACAAAAGCACATGTAACCAAAAAAGGTTACAGTATGTAGGGAAAAGCCTCTGAAGAAGGGACTGCCCAACTCCTAGGCTAGAAAGTTGAGGGTAGATGAGAGGGCAGGATATGCCACCCATACCCTGTGACAAGTAGGTACTGAGGGATTCTGGGAGAACCTGGTGGCCACGTTCAGACTGATACATTAAGAAGGCACTTCAGCCACTTGTCCTAGGATTTCAGACTTAATGAGAGTACTACTCAATTAAATATTGAATAAATTATTTGTATTTAAAATCTTTTATTTTTATTAAAAATAATAAGATATAGCAACTCAATTACCCTAGTGAATTCCTGTCATGTTGGAGCAATTTTATGAGATTGTACTATTTGGCTAAGAAAACGTTATGAAATTTAATAGCTCTGAAACCACTTCTGAAAGAAAATTTGAAGATTTCTAAGAAACATAAGTTTTAGAAATCTAATCTGTGATTACAATTGACTATTTATCATTAAAAAAATGTAACCACAGATTGTTATAAAATTGTGAACTTATTCCAAAATATAATTTTCTTCAATTGTTTTACTCAGTGTAAATAATGAACACAGCAGATGGCTCTGATAAGAGGGCAAAGGAGAAGTTCCAACTCAACGCTCTAAGGAAATACTTCCAGTGAGAGATGGCAAGAGATTCTGAACTTATGACCATGTGGGGGTGCATGGTAAATATACTTCTAAATTAGATTTCCTTTCAACTCCCTGCAACCTAAAATCATGCTTGTAATTAGGCAATCATGTAAGTAAATCATCAATTGTCTTTTATCCAGAATTTGAACTTTTGGAAGAGAAGATAATATTTTACAAATCCATCTTGAAACTACGAATAACACAATGGAGAAACAAAAGGAAAACAAGTTAAAAAAATAGGGAAGCACTGAGTCCATGGACTCCCTTAAACATCTGCCAAAGAAATAGAGGCATAAAGATAATTATATGTAGTTACACATTTTGATGTTCTGTGAATTTATTTTTATAAAGGAGCATTAACATTCATGTCAATACTTTTGAGCCAAGATTTGTCTGCACTATGAACCTGTAGTGAGAGATGATGCCATAGGCCCCTTCCTTTTGTCCTCTGAGGGCAATTTTGTGAGAAGAGCAGCAAAACCATGCACATTCAGTTAATATGCCCCCCCCACAAAAAAGTAAACTTGACAACTTAAAATTGTTAAGTCACACTCATCTTCATTTCCTCATTCAATCCTCACATCAGAATGAGAACTTTGATATCCATTTTACCATTTATTTTAGGATGAAGAATAACTGAGTATAGGTGGAATTTTCTGTGTCTCAGTAGTCACTCCCAAATATCAGCTCAGAGACTTATTATTAATTATGAATGTTCAGCAAATAGCTTAGACTTGTACCCAGCCAGCTCTTACAATTTAATTAACTCATTTATATTAATCTATGTGCTGCCCCAAGGCTCCTTTACCTCATCTATGAACTTCCATGTATGGCTCAAGATGCCTTACACTCCACCCTTCTTCTTCTCAATATTCTCTCTGCCCCCAAAATCCTGCATACTTATGGGCCAATCAAATTTTTATTAACAATGAGAGCAAAACATTTTCACAGTGCTCAAAATTAATATTCCACAGAATTTGCCAATTTTTGTCTAATTAAAAAGAAAAGTTTTAAGCCGGGCGGTGGTGGCGCACGCCTTTAATCCCAGCACTCGGGAGGCAGAGCCAGGCGGATCTCTGTGAGTTCCAGGCCACCCTGGTCTCCAAAGTGAGTTCCAGGAAAGGCGCAAAGCTACACAGAGAAACCCTGTCTCGAAAAACCAAAAAAAAAAAAAAAAAAGTTTTAACATTAGCATTGTAAAACTATATATGAAAACAAAGTTATCAAATAAGTTCAGTTATAATATCCAGTCAATTTATAGTTGGTAAAATAGAGAAAACACTCCATCAGCTGTCCTCTCCTGAAGAATCCAGAGTTTCATACCTAATTTACTTTCTACCACAATTAGGGAACTGTAATTGTAACTATCTAGTTTTCAGCCTCATCAAAGACCTGAGAAGGATATAATATAACCTGAGTAAACAGAAATTGTAAAGCAAGCAATTTCTAACATTAAAAGATTATGGTAAACATGGCTCATACTACTGGTACCTCTGCCATGAAGCTAGGCTCTCAGGGAACCAAGCAGGGTGCAGCCAGCTACCAAAGTAAAGGGAGATGTCCTAGCCATGCCGTTTAGCAGTTTAAAGACTCATTTGGTCAAACAGGTTCAGATGGGAAAAAACTCTAAATGGGTTACAGTGTGTTTAAAAATGTACAGAGGCTTGGGAGAGAAAAGAAAAAGGGTATAAACAGTTATAAAAAGAAATATATAGTTTTAAAATAACAAGTAAAGCCCTTAAAAAGGAAATAAAGTAATATAATAGAAAAAAGCCATGTAAAGATGAAAAATAGAGTCTGGATTGTGTATATTATTGTGTTATATTTGATGTTTTAGGCTGTTAAGAGACACTGGATTATAATAGCTGCTAGATTAAACCAATCTACATATTTTACAAATATCTTGACTTCAAAATTTAAGTCAAAAGGTGTGTTGCTTTGGGGTAGACTTTATGCTTTTATTTCCACAAGAAGTGAGAGACTATGTATTCATTTCATGTTGATATGGATGAGGTTTGATTGGGGAAGACCCCCTGAAAATTCTGTCTACAAACATAAGAAATAAACCTAGAAGAACTACAAGACAAGTGATGTATATTTTACCTGCTCAAACATAAAACCAAAAATCATCTTTGGATGACTTGTGTATAATGCACAGTCATTGTACAGACAACACATAGTCTAGAAAATGATGCCCACATTTCCCAGAGATGGAGTATGGATCTGTTTTGATTAGTCAATGGATTATGAATGCTCGTCATTATTTAGGTGAGTTGGTTACAAGTTGTGATTGGTTATATTTTTTAAAAAAGCTAAACAAAAGAATTAAATTCAAAGATCTCTTTCTAAAGGAAAAAATATAGTATATTTTTCAATATATAAAAATGATGAGATAACAGGGTAGATTATTGCATCTGCTTTAATACAGAAAACAACTATTATATCAAAATATTTTACATTAGTATAGATATTTGTTTATTGATACAAATTTAAAGTTAATTTGGTTATACTGTATATATGTTTTTACCCTTGTTTGGGTATTGTGTTTATGCAGCTCATTTAAAAATGCAAAGTATAATTAAAAAATACACATTAATTAATAGTTATCTAAAATAGTCAAACTTATATTAGGTATGTTCTGAAGGTTACATGCAGATAAATTTAGATATATAGATGGTCTTCAAATACTTCAAAGACCTATGGAATATGGCATTTAATATGTTTAATAAACTGAGGCTTTTTATAATAATGAGACACATCTGTTCATTACAATACCATCTATTTCACAGAAGGATAATTGGCATCAAAGAACCTCCATATGAAGTTTGCTTTCCTCATGGCAAAAGCTAGCCATTGGGCAAAGAAACTGCCCTTGCCTCAATTGCTGACAGTATGCTATCCAAACTGGATCAACAAGATGCAAAAACAAACAAACAAACAAAAGACTGCCAAACTTTGCCAAGGCAAGGTAGGATAGTCCTTCAAAATCCCTGTTTCTGAGCAAATTCTGTCAGATATATCAGACCTGTAGGTCAAAGTTCCATCCTTCAACGTTACTGAAAAACTAGGATGATTCTCCAAAGAACCAGATATCCCTGTCATTAGGTAACATTTTAACTTTCTGTGGTCTTTGACAGAGTCGAAGACTAGATAGTCATATTGAAAGTTATGATATCATTAGTTATGATAAAAGGCAAATTAGGTATAAACTTTAGACTCACAAAGATAAATAATAGAGTATTTTTTTTAATTTGCCAAATAAAAATGTACTGGATATTTTAATTCTAATTCTTACTTGATAACTGTTTTTGTTATATATAATTTTACCATATTAAAGTTAAAACTTTAGACAAAAAGAAGGATGTAACACAATTCTTAAAATCGTCTTTTAATAAAAAAAAAAAAAAACAAAAAAAAAACAACCCTCAGAGCCAGAAATTGGGGTAAATGCTGAAAGATCAGAGAAGCAGAGCAAGCTATAGACACCACTATTATCTTATCAATTCCTCAGCCTAAAAGACCCTCAGCCTCTAGGCCTCTAGCTGAAAGGGACACTTCTGCTGAAAAGCCTTAGTTTCTGTCTCTTCATGCCTTATATACCTTTCTCTGCCCACCACATCACTTCCTTCTTAGTGCTGAGATTAAAGGTATGTGACTTCCCAAGCAAATGCATGGTATCTCAAGTGCTGAGATTAAAGGCTTGTGATTTGCAAGTACTGGAATTTAAAGGTGTATGGCACCACTCTCTGGCTCTGTTTCTCTCCTAGACTGAGTCAATCTCATGTAGTCCAAGATTGCTTTGAACTCACAGAGATCCAGACAGATCTCTGCCTATCAAGTGCTAAGATTAAAGGTGTATGCCATCACTGTCTGGCCTCTATGTTTAACCTAGTGGCTTGTTCTGTTCTCTAATCTTCAGGTAAATTTTATTAGGGTACACAACATGTCACCACAGGGGAAATGTGGAATATTCCTTTTACATTGTGTGAATATATGTTGCTGTGATTGGGTTAATAAACAAGTTGACCGGTCAATAGCTGGACTGGATAAGGTTAGGTGGAAAAACCAGAATAAGGACACTGGGATGAAGAAGGATTGAGTCTAAAGAGTCACAAGCCAGATGCAGAGAGGAAAGAGGGGATGTACGATGAAAGACACATGCCACATGACAGAATGTAGATTAATATAAATGGGTTAATTTAAAATGTAAGAATTAGCTAGCAACAAGCCTGAACTATTAGCCAAGCATTTGTAATTAATCATAAGACTCAATCTGGTGATTTGGGAGCTGCTGCTGGGACACAGAGAAAACCTATAACTGAGAATAAAAGATTCTTGACATGACCAAAGCCAGGCACTAAATATTGAAAATACAAAACTGGATCTTGTTTTCTTCTTGCTCTGTCTCTCTCTTTCTCTGTGTGTGTGCATATGTTTTTGTGTGTTGTTGTTGGTGTTTGTTGTTGTGTGTGTGTTTGTGTGTGTGTGTGTAACAGATGTGTAGAAGTATTAAGAACCCCATGGGTTCTTGAAATTAAGTTCATCTTCAGGTTGGTGGCCAGTGCATTACCCGCTGAACCATCTTACCCACCTTAATCTTACTGCTTAATCTTCCAGGTCTCTTTTTTGTACTTGGTAGTGTTTTCAAGTTTTGAATTATGCTAATATACATGTGAATATATATCCATTATATTATATTTTCTTAATTCATAAAATTTATTTCCTTAAATATATCAACTGCCTTGTGACTAGGGTCACTTTACCTACTGTGTGATTTTCTGTTACATGCATATTACTACATATCCTTCTCATTTCTCTTCATACAGTAAGTATATAATAGAGGCTTTGGCCTTAATGTTTGATGCAAGTGGCATTCCTTGGTCTCTCAGTTTTATGGACTGAAATACTTTTATTTTAGAACATTTTCATGATATTTAAGAAGTCAAATATTTTAATGTATGAGGAAACAATTTCTGTTTAAAAGATACAGGGTGGCCTATGAGGCTGCTAAATTAATTCTGATTCTGCTCTGGTAGAGTGCACATTTCTGAACTAGTGGAGCTATTTTCTTGTTTCTACCATCTGGAATTTGATAGGACTTTTTAGTCTTCTTGGGGCTTTAATGATATTCATGGAAAAACAGGGTGCATTTTTTAAATCTAATGAGGTGTCAGCTTCCTTAGTGACTCATTTTCTCTTTTGTCCTTCACTATTTTCCATTTCCTGCCTCTGAAACAATATAGACTAACCAAAGCACAGAGGGATATTATCAAGAAAGCATTTGGGAACTTAAACCACTTAACTAAAATTGAAAAACGAGATTAAGCATAAATTTTAATAACTACTTAATATTTTCCTCAATTTCCAGTTTATATAAAGCCATTTACATCACGAAAGATTGTGTTTATAGCAGTGTTCGCCGGCTGCTGCTTCAGTACTGTCAATGTTTACCACTCTCGATCTCCCAGTGCCCCTGTGAAACAGAACTTAGAAAACAGATACTTGGCACATCTGATCTAAGTTTCAAGTTTGTTCTAGTCACTTTATTCTCCGTACTTAAATTTACCTTCATTCACTTTTAATGTACTGTGCTTCTTAATTTTCTAGTAATTGATTCTAGAGGGCAATATTTTTATAATTTATTTGATTAGAACCAAATAATATGGGCTTATCTTAACCATTTTACTTTTGTGTGCTTTCCTCTTTTTCTACACACACACACACACACACACACACACACACACTGTATATACATATATATATATATATATATATATATATATTTCTGAATGACATAATAACATTATTGTCAATAATTAGAATTTTTGTAAGTAGATCCATAAGATTGTGATGAAACTGAAAAACACTCTCATTTAGTGACGCTTTTGCTGCAACAAGGCTGTAGCACAATCCATCTTTCAGGTATTTGTAATAGTGGTGAAATAAGAAAATTTGCCATCATGGATTAAATATGCTTTCTGTAAAGCTATGTTTGAGTTTGTAATAATAGCAGCCTCATTGTTTGTATTTTTCTGATTTAATCCTGGGTTATTATATCTGTGTGACTACCAAATGTAAGAAAAATATAATATTAATATTTCAAAAGTATAAAACATGAATTAAATAATATTAAAGTGAAATTAAAAGTGATTAAAGACTAAATACCCCTCTATCTACCATCTTGATTGATTGAACAAAGTGACAGCAGCTGTTGTGGGATCTAATTCATGGAAGATAGTGAGACTAAGGAATGGTTAAGAAAGGCATGTATTATACATAGTCAATCATTTTCTGTCCTGACTGAAGACCAGAGATCATCAGAGAATGCCACACCACTATCTATATCTTCAACAGAAACCTATCTCTAAGCACCATGAAAAGTATGGTTGCTATAACAAAACACACTCACATACCCCCCCAAAAAAAAAAAAAACAGCAATGACAAAAGCAGTGTTAACAGAAAAGGCCACACTTGGTGGCAATGTAAAATTTACTATTTAGATCTGAGTGGTTGGAAAAATTTAAAAAGTGTGTATTACTTACTAATGGAAAGTAAATTGTTGTCATTAAAAGGGACTTAAACACATTTAGAAGCTCTTAGGTTACTGTGCAGACTACATCAGGGTAGACCTGGCACAAGAAATATGCCAGAAACAAAGCAGGCAGAGCAAGAGGTGTGGAGTATATTATAGATGTACAATATATACATATATGTAGATTCTCCAAGATGTGTCCTACAATGCTTACAGAATTATGAAATTGCTTACTAAGCATGTCTCAGAATACATATCTGTTGGGGTAGAGCAGCAAAAACTTTGTTATTATTTCTGTTATGCGTCAGGTTGTCATCCTGATTCCAGTTTGTGTACTGAACTGGCCCACTTCTTTAAGAGAATTTCTCATTTTATAGTTCCAAATAGTTTGCATTATTATCAAGCAAACACACTTGAGTTATTGTTATAGTTTCCTCTTAATGGCTTTAAATGTATAGACTTGGGCCTTATCTTAGAAATAAATTGTTTTTTTTTTCTTACTTTTGCATCTCTACTTTATAGTTTCTTTGTGAATTCTACTATTTAAGGGTTAAGTTTTCTGGAAGACCACTATTACTTGTGATTTCAAAAGGCTTATTACATGCTTCTCTTTCTTTGGGACACTTTTTATCCTTCAAATACAGGTCTAAAATGTACTAACCTTCAGTTTATCTACTCTGTGATGTGCTGTACAGCATCATGCTTGTTTTTCCTTTGAGAGTTCTATGTGAGATGCACCCTTAAACAAAATTATGCCATTGGAGAAATTAAAAATATCCTATAACCAAAAAAGTAAAATACTAAGTCTTTGGGATAGAGCTAAGGCAGTCCTAATGGAAAAGCTTGTAGCTAGGCATGCTTCCATTAAAAAGCCAAGGGTGTAACCAACCACTTCAAGGCCCATTCAAAAAAATGAAACCAATACTTGACAAGTTATCTGGGTCAAGCACCTGTGGCTAAACCCTAGGAGAAAACCTGCTACAATTGTGCTAAATGGACATAGCCTTAAATTACTTCTAATGTCTTTTTGTGTTCATAAATTAGTGCATCTCTCATAACTCACGAAGGAAACTTCTTTTTGTATAGATGAGAATTAACATTGAGATTCACAACCATTCAAGGTGTGGAGAGTAAAAGGCTGTAGAGAATTCAGCTTCAAATGGGAACTCTATGCCACAGCTCTTTCTCTAAAGTCTCCACAATAATCATAGAAGAAAGAATGAAAAAATTTCAAGATCCAGAGGGAGTAGACAACTAAAAGGAATCAATGTTATCAGGACACAACAGGGCATTTGCATAGTGTTTGTGACAGTATGTACCAGGACCTAGACAACCCCAAAGCAGATAAAATTTGAGAATGGAGGGGGCAGGTAAACATGAAGTCCCATCCCTTACTGAGGAGCTAGTGACAACCATAACTTCTCAGAGAAAGAAAGTAAATTTTCTTTGAGAATATGATCCCTGGCAGGTTTTCCAAATGTCATTTAGTAGTCCCATACCCATGTTATATGGGAAGCACAAATTAGACATGATGCTCTAAAAACAAAAGAAAACAGAAGATAAAAGAGAGGACATGAAGTGGAATAGATAGAAAATAGGGAATGCGGTCTATCTGGGTGTTATTAGGGAAGGTATGAATATATTAAACAATACATTGTATGAAATACCCAAACGATTAACAAAAATATTTTGAAGAATATATTTAAAAGATTATATACCAGAACCAGTTTATTTAATTCTAGAAATGAAAATGTGACTAAACATGTGCAAATAAATAAATATACTATATTGCATAAATAGACTTAAAGACAGAAATTATATGATTACCTCAAGGGACAAAATAATGGCATTTGTCAAAGGTCACACACCTGCTTGATAATGTGCTGATGCAATTAAGAATAGAAAAACATACATCCAGAGTTAATAAAAGCTGTATGCAGCACACTTACCGGCAACATTACACTAAATGGGATTAAATAATAAAATAATAAAAACCTTGAGAGACTTACTCATGTCTCCTTTTTTTCTTTTTTTTGGCCATTCAGTTCTTTATTAGACCATCAGGTGTTTTAGACAGACACAGTATCACAGCTTTACAGAGTTAAACAAATGCAACATAAACAGCGAAAGAACAAAAGAAAAAAAAAATCCTGCATTGTTACAGGTTTTATACAATGTTGAATGCTTTCTATATTTTTGGAGGAGGTCTGGCTGGCTGCTATGGATTCTCCCATGAAGTCTGGTTACTGCATTGTAACTTGGCTTTTTTTTACTTTTGCTGAATGCCATTTATTGAAGGAGGGAGGAGGTCTTAAACACAGCTTACAGCACAATGGGAGAACCCAGGAGGGCAGAAGTTTGCTACTGATGTTTTACAATCTTGCATCTAAACTGTTAACACCCAATATTCAGGATACACAAACAAGGAACTTCCCTTAAGTATTCAGGAGGGTGGAACCAGGCAGGGAATTAGCATAGCGAGGATATCAAGGTCAAGGTCAGCAAGCAAGGCAACAATTACCCAAAACAGGGGCCAGAGCCTTACAGGTCCCCACTTTTACTAAAAAATGAGCTTCTGACTTAGGTTTTGTGGGATGTCAGCAGGTTACCTTACCCGTCCTGGAGACGCCTGCCCAGGCCACACAGGCGCTCTGTCTTAGGTTGGGCGGCCACTGCTGCTACTGTTTCTGGGATTACCATTTCATAATTGGTTACTACAGCCAGCACAGTGGAGACCCTGGCAGCAAAAGTAGCTACCACATTTAGTTAATCTTTCATTCTATTGGGCATGATAAATTTAATTCAATAGTTATATACATTTTGATTGGCTTTGAAAGTTATGAATTTATAAACTCAAGTTCCATTTGCTTTTGGGATACCATCTTACAAGGACTCCAGTTTGCAGTAAGGCTTGTTAAGGAAGGGAATGGCTCAGTTGCCTTTAGCCTACTGACTATGGGTGGGTTAGGATTTCTGTTAGTCTTTTCTGTGTCGAACACACAGATTGCAAGCCCAGCGCCACTTTGAGATCTTTGGCAGCAGTTAACTCTGCAGCTCACACACGATTGCACCTGTATGATAATGAGTATTCAGAGACTCATATCTCTTTTACAATATAGTTCTCCAAATCATATTGACAGCAATAGTGAAGAAAAAGAATTGAGCCTTGCAAACAATAAAGGAATTAGTCAAAGTATACTGGTATACTATGAGGATTCTAGGTACTACACCAGAAGAGTTTTAGGTTTGACAACCAATTTAGTAAATTATCAGAATCTAAAATCATTATATATGAAGCAACAGATCTTTTATTACTAATGACATTCCTGCAAGAAAGAAATAAAAGAAAAATGTATGTCCATTCTTAATAGTTACAATGAGTAAATAAACACATAATGAACTCAATGAAAAGTCTCTGAAATGAGAATATTCAAATTAATAAATAAGCTGAAGAAGATACAGGATGGAGAGTCTTTTGTGCACCTGATAAGCAGAAGTAATATCACTGAATATAGCTATATTATCCCAAGTGATCTAAACATTAAGTATAACACCCATCAAAATTTCAATGTTACATTTTAGTGAATTTAAGAAAATCCTTTCTAGCTACCAGGTCCTGGGCTCATTGCATGAGTTAGCTGTTTGAAACCTGGAACGTATGCAGGGACGCTTGGCTCAATCTGGGAGGAGGGGACTAGACCTGCCTGGACTGAGTCTACCATGTCGATGGATCTCAGTCCTCGGGGGAGGCTTTGCCTGGAGGAGGTGGGAATAGGGGGTGGGCTGGGGGAAGGGGAGGGGGGCAGGGAGGGGGAGAACAAGGGAATCTGTGGCTGTTATGTAGAACTGAATGGTATTGTAAAATAAAATAAAAATATATATATATATATATTGAAAAGAAAATCCTTTCTAAAATCCATTTGAAAGTAAAAGTAGTATGGATATCCCAGGTGACTGATTATCAGAAGAAAAAAAATAATGCTAGAGAAATCACAATAGCTGGATCTCAAACTCTATTACAGAGCTAGAGTGACTATAACAACATGGTATATATACCAAAAAAGATGGAACTTGTAAAGATCATGGGGGAGACTGGAGTATATAAAGACTTTATTTGTGCCATCTGGTCAACTGAAAATGAAAACATAGTTGTGATTAAAAATAGAACAGAACTAATAAAATGACATATTTGCTGTGATATTGATATTGTTCAACTGGAGATGTCAAATCAGCTTTTATTAACAAGGGGGTAGCATCACTGAGATAAAATGTTCTGGGATGTGTTTCTCAAGGGTCAACACACAAAATCTGTGGTCCAGAGGAGCTATGTCAGTAACTTTTGCTGGTAGCTAACTTATTATGTGAATGATTTTCACAGGTGGTACAGGCTTTGAAGGCATGAAGGTGTCATTGAAAGTAGCTTAAGGCTTAACACTGTTAGTAGTAGGATTGTAGTTCCTAAGAGCAGTCTACAAAAGTCATTGGTAAAGTTGTAGCTTCAGTTACAATTGAAGCCTCAGGAATGAAGAAATAATGTAGATAAGTTGAAGGATGGCATGATGTGGTAGGGTTAGAATTTCTGAAGAGAGCCTGGCAGAGGCAGTTGGTGAAGTTATTGCCTGTTTTCAGTAGAAACCTGAGAAAGTTTAAGATACTAGTACCCTGGGATTATTGCCAAGGACAGCATCAGTTTAGGAGTAAAGTTGTGCTGAGCCTAGGAAACAAGCTGAGTGCTATGTAGATGGCTGTCCCTGCTCTTTAGTAGAGATCAAAAGAACTTGAGTGCAAACCCAAATCAATGAGCTTCACACTGTTGGACTTTGGTTTTACTTTTATTTGATTCTGAATATGTACTGGTTCTTCCCTTATAGAACAGGAAAATTATCCAAATTAATTTTTTAATCTACAGGAAACCACAGTTAAGAGACTTTGTAATTTTTGAGAAACTTTGGTATTTTACATAGATTTTTTTCTTGTTTATTTGTTTATTTTTATATTTTTTAAATACAGTATATTTTAGGGATGTTTAGTTATTTTGGTAATTTCAGAGAACCTTTGGAATTTTGGAGGGGCTTTGAACTTAGAAAGAAACTTTGGATACTTTAAAGAGACTGAACTTTTAATGACTGTGAGACTTTGAGAATTTGGAGTTTTTTATATTTTCATGTCAATATCAGCATAACATCTTGGGTGTAAACAAGGAAGGAAAGGTTATGACTAACTGTAATGTGTTTGTGTGTCAAGTTTTCAACAAATCAGTTGTTCTGATTAGTGTTTTGTCAACAATAGCAACAAGCTAGACACTTTCAGGAAAAGAGAACTTCAGCTGAGAAAAATGCCTCCCTAAAACTGGCCTACAGGTAACTATGTTGTGTATTTTGGTAAATAATGTTTTATGTGGGGGCAGCAGCCCACTGTGAGTGGTGCCAACCACAGGAGAGTTGTCATGTGCTGTAAGAAAGCAGGCTGAGCAAGGCATTAGATAACAAGCCAGAAACAGGCTTCATTGTCACCTTCCAGGCTTCTGCCTTCAATTCATGCTCTTACTTCCCTCAGTATACAAAGACTTGTAAGCAGAAATAAACCCTCTTTTCCCTGGTCTCCAGTTGCTTTTGGTCATGGCATTTTACCACTGGAATAGAAACCCCAACTGAGATATTCATGCAAACGTGCTCTAACTACAGTAAACTTAACCTAACTTTCTCCACTGAATATTTTATTATATATAATTTTACTCTCTCTTCTTTTTTTTATTATCTGCAACATTTTCCACTTTTATAACAAAGTTATTTGAGATGGAGTACTTTTCAAAGAAAAGGTGTGTTTTTAGCTCATAGTTTTTGAAGTCCAAAATGATGGCACTAATTCCTACTTAACTTCTTATGAGTGTTACTTGTAATATGAATAAGAAATAGTCAAAGGCCTAACTAGGAAATACAAAGGAGAACATAAGTGAAAGAGAAAGTAGATACCTGCTTCACATGATAACCACCAGGTCTTGAGATAACTAACTCATATCATTGGTTCTGCTATTAAAATCTCTGCAAAACTATGATCCCAATTATTCAAGTATTTCTTAATGGTCACATGCAACATTGGGGAATAATCTTCCATAAACTTCAGTATGGATTAATGATATTCAAACCAAATAATTGCTATACAAAAGAAAGCAGAAAAGTCCAACTGAGTTCAGGAACTATGGATTAGACACGAAACACTCCCTCCCTCCAAGGCTCCTGTTTTGAAGACTTGGTCCCCAAGTAGTGAAACAATTTTAGAATGCAATGATAACTTCAGCAGTTGGAATCTAGTTGGAGAAATAGGTCACTTGTAACATTTTGTATCTTATACCTAGTCTTAGTTTTGTACCCTGCCTACTGTCTGAACCTTGTCTTCCTGACTTCCTCCATGTGCTTCCTTCATTATGCTGTTGTGACCAACAGTTGTGTCCAAGCTACCATTGGTGGAATTATCTGATAATCTTTTCTTGCTTAAGTAGCTTCTCTGAGATATTTTTTCACACTCAGCAAGCCAATGGCTTTATAAGCATCATAGATGCTCAGGTTGCTCTTATACATCTATGAAAACTTTTATTTCCATGGAACATTTGATGTCTGAGCATTGCCCAGATGCAAAAACTCTTGTGAACATATTCACTCATGTTTTAGTCATTGGAGAGAAAATCATGTGTAGAATTATTTCAATTATTTAATAAAGATTAGATAAAGTCATTATCTCTGACAAAGCAACCCAGAGCAACAAACTAATAAATAAACTAATCTCTGTAAGTATTTATCATAGTATAGAAAAAAGATCAAAATCAAGTGACTTTTGATTGATTAAATTATTTTTATGTTTCTTGCTCTCGATAGACCATGATTTAAAGGATAATAATTTTTTGTCCTTTTCTCGCTGCTTAATGAGTAAATTGACCAGGTCATGTAAGTTGTCTTACTACTTGGGTTTGCAGCTGTCACAGGAATTACCTTTTACTCAAATGCTGATTAATCCAAAGTGAAATTCATCTGCAGAAGCTTGGACTCAAGGAAACTGAATAGCTAGTATTAGTTACTATTTGACACGGAAGGAGCCCTGATCAGTGTAAGAAGTACAACTTAGACATCATCAGAGACATAGCTCCCAGGAAAGCTAATGGAGCAGAGTGATATTTCAGTAAGACATGAGATAGGTCTACTTAAAGTTAGAGGTCTTTATGGTAATGTTGCAACTCGGTGTGAAAACATTGAAGATGGTGCATGCTATCCCTCTAATAGGCAAAGTAAATTCTCATATGAAGAAGCAGGGAGGTTTTTGTTTTTTTATCACAATTTCACTTGAATTAGCATAGCAACTGATAAAGATTTACCCTCAAGTTCCACTGAGTTCTAGTTGATATGAAATTATAAAAATTATTTCAGAATTTATCTGTACTTGGTGTTAGTGATTGAAACACTATCGTATTTGGCTCAAGAAATTAGTGCTTCTTTATGTACAAGCCTAGGATGCACTTACTATTAGTTTGGGCAAATAACAGAAGTGTTTTATGTCTCAACATTCATCTTCAACACCTAGGTAATGTTATTCACATCACATCTTTCTGAGCATATTAAAAGGTACCTGAGACAAGGACTGAAGCACATATATATTTAACAAATAGCTACAACACACAAAACATTGAATATAAAAAATGTCTTCCAACTAATATTTCCTTACTTGACTGTAAAAGAGAACCTAAATAACACAAAATTCTTATTTCCAGCTTGCTTCAGTTGAAATTAGACAGTTAATACTATGTAAGTTTGGGGTGGGAACAAAGGTAAGAGATTCTAAAATATCTGTAACATGAATCTTAAAGGGTCTTAATTAATTAAAAAAAAACATGGGAGCCAGATATTGGTGTAAATGCTGAAAGTTCAGAGACAGAAAAAGCTACAGCTAACCTCACTTTGCCAGTTCCTCAGCTGAACTTGTTTCCTCAAATTGAAAGCTTCTGAGTCCCCACCAGAATGGATCTCAGCTGAACTGCTGCTCAAAAGCCTAAACGCTTAAAAAGACTCTAGTTCCTATTCCTCACACCTTATATAACTTTCTGCTTCCTGACATCATTTCCTCGGATTAAAGACATGCGTCTTTTCTGAGCAAGACACGAAATCTCAAGTGCTGGGATTAAAGGCATGTGTGCCACCATTTTCTGGCCTCTATGTCTATCTGGTGGCTGTTCTGTTCTCTGACTCCAGATAAGTTTATTAGGATGCACAATATATTGGGGGACATAATATCAAACAAATATCTCTGATAGATGAGGCCAGCTCTTACTTGTATCCTATGCATGCTTACTTGCATTTTTCATGTCTCAAATCCTGTACCAATTTTCATAGTAGCATAATTCTGATAAAAATAGAAGGCATATTAGCACCAAAGAGATCCAACCTACAAGTAACTATACTACAAATTAATCAAAGCAAATTTCTGATATGTGTAAAAATAAATAAGCTCTATTTTAAAACACTCGATAAGTAAAGTTTTATGTTGTGTACAGTTAAGTGAAAGCCAACTTGGTAAAATGACTAATGTCAATATTGCTTTCCCAGAAAAACAAGACCTCTGTCTGCAGTGATAACGTCTTCACATTACCAATTAGCAAGCAGGAACGATGCCCCAACACTTAGCAGAAAACTGTGATAGATATGTGGTGGCAGCATCTTGCACTGACAATGTAAATAATGCCATAGTATTGCAAGTTACCATTAAATACCAGGGAAGTGTGAAATAAAGATTCCAGGCACCGTACAGACTTCTTGGTTATTTTCTCTATAGAAAAGCAAATAAAAACATTTCTAATTTTGTATCATATTCCATGTAAAAATCTTGATCCTTTTCTTTTACTGATTTTTAACTATATTTCAAACTTCTGTATATTAACTGTGTCATTTTATCCATAATAAAATTACAGTTTTAGGAGCTGGAATTATTCTTAGTGAGAGTCAGGTAGGTTTTCTGTAAAACCAATTAATTTGTTGATCTAGCAAAATGTAAATATTCTAATGTCATGCAGTCTACATGAGGTGAGGAGTCAATGTATATTACCCTTCCTCTCCTCAGTGATGTGTCAGAGTTCTCATCTTGGCCTCATCCTGCATGTACAGACACAGTCTGCATGAACAAAGACACACTGAACAGTAAGGCCTTCCTCAAAATGTAGCATATTTTCATTTGCCATGCTGCTGAGAACATCTCAGCACAAGGGCTCAGTGAAATATATGCATCTCAAACCTAATCAAAGAGCTCCATTAGTAGCTTTCATGAAAGGGTTTGAATGCTGTTAATATAATATCTTACTGAATATAAAACCAACATTTGATTTTAATAATTAAAATTTTAATAATGGATTTTTTAACACATGGCCCCATCATGTAGCTATAGCTAGTCTAGAGCTCACTGTATAGACCAGACTGGCTTCAAACTCAAGATCTTCCTGCTCTGTCTTCTGAGTACTGGGATTAAATGTGTCTACAATCATTCCTAGCTCTAATAATTGCTTTTTAAAGTTATTTTTCAGAGTGTCATCTTTCAAGTCTACCTGAAAAGTGGATAATTGAATTACCAAAGTCCCATCAAACACTTATTTAAAATATTTTGTACCATACAACATAGCATATATTTGCACATATCCATGAATGTTAGCAGAGAAAGAATGCAAGTCCAATTTCCCCAAAATTTACTGGGTACATTGATTATGAAAATAAGAAAAGTCAGAGTGAATGTTCTTATGTTCTATTTTTTCATTAAAAATTATATAAAATTATTTTCTTAGATTTCTAGTTTTCACAAGATGTACTAACAAGGTCATGGTTATCTTATATTTAAACCAGCTCAAATAAGATATATATATATATATATATATATATATATATATATATATATATTGCTTATAATGACAGTCTCTAATAAAACCAGACATAAAATTATAAATGGTTCTTAAGAAATATGGAACAAGACAGCAGAGTTTATATATTACTTTCTTAGGTTACCACTATGAAAGGCTTTCCTAGATTCATTACAGAGAGGAAAGCCCGGTGGGACTGGTGCATAATTTGAGGATGGGAAATACTGCCCATATTCTAGAGAAGTCAAAATGTCTAGGCCTCATGGAAGAATCCTGAAAAAAGAGAACTGAATAGAATAGAAAGGTCCCTGGAGATCAGTGCACCTCAGCAGAAAAATGACATTGAATAAAGATTAGGAAATTCACAAGCCAGGGGAAGTCATCTCAAGATATTAGAGACTAGTGATGCATGTGCACACAGGAGCGGGAATAGAGCCAAGAACAGTGTTAATGCTCACCAGCCAGACTGGAAATGTTCATAAAGCCTTGGGGAACATACCCCAGGGGATCTGCCCTTCTGTTTACCTAGGCTGCATAGTGTGTGTAAATTGTCTAATATATCAAAATACCAGGACCCAGAAGATCAGTCCTTTTAGCTGAAACTGTATTCACAACAAAACTGAAGGCTTTTCAGAGAATTTTACTAATAATCAGTACACAGAGAAATAGAATTCCTGGTGTTGATTACCTCTGCAAACTATTAGACTTCCAAACACTCACAAAAGGAAACCTGGACTCTAATCAACTAAAACCAACACAATTATCACAAAATTTAAAGGACACTGAAACACAACAATTATTTTTAAATTATGCTCAAAGATTAAAAATATATGAGAGAAAAAGATATATATATATAAAATGTTAAAGATTTCTTTCATACCCCTCTAACAGAAATGATAAAAGGAAGACAAGCCCACAAAGACACACCTTTAGTACACAGGAAACTATAGTTAATGGAAAATGCACAAAATACTTTTCCTAAATAAAGATAAAATAGATCCCTTTTTATTTACACAAAATATGAAAAAAAATCATCTCTTACAAATTTTTACTGAGAAATATTATCTTTAGGAAGAACTTCAGTGGCAATATATGAAAACCTGGGTCTAGGCAATATAATGAGGTGATTAGGATTCAGTCATAGGACATGATAGAGCTCCAGAATTCAATACTCATGGCTGACAAAATCAGGCAAGAATCTAAAATAAATAATATTATGGATAAATTATGATTTTTTCTTATTTTTTATGCTTTTTAAAATTAAACATCAGCACTTGTGCTGCTATGAATGGGAATTGGAGAAATACAGAGAGTTTTGACTAGGAAAGAGAGAGGAATAAAAGAGGAGAAGGTTGAGAATTAAATAAATTAATAGTGTTGAAAGACAATAAACATTTTAAAGGCTTTCTAAAAACACACATAGTCTCTCTTTCTCTCTCTTTCTGTATATGTGTGTTTGTGTGTGGTGGTGGTGGTGGTGGGGGATGCATGTAGTCCAGAAGCACAGAATTTAGAGGAATTGAACTGGAACACACCTAGAAGTCCCTTCTCTGTGGACTAGCTCTCATACTATTACAAGGTGTTATGGAAGTTGCTAAGAGAGAAAAGCAATCAGTAGTCTACCCAATTTTAAAACCTATGAACTGTAGTGGGTAGCTGTTCCAGCTTTGACCTGGAAGTATTACCCACCACTGAGGCTTCCAGTAACTGTCACACCTGCCTCTGCGGTGGGTTGCCCCTGAGGAGGGCTGCCCCTGAGGTGGGCTGAGATGGGAGCCCTTAAGACCTGAGATCTGGATGTGCAGGCCCTCTTTGTTCCTAGTGATCCTGGATGTTAGACTGTAGCCCAAGCATAATTCACCAGAGAACACTGCTGGACTGCACTTCACCTCTCCCAGTAACACTTCACCCTGTAACCTATCCCTTTCCTTGTTGTAAGTAACCCCCCCTCCCCCCGTTAATAAACCTCCCTTTTAACTATGTGGAGTTACCTTAATAAATCCCAATAATGAACTACAACAATAACCAGAAGAGTAAGATATCCTCAGTGGTGTAACAGTCACCTTTTATCTTGGTGATAGCCAATAGATGTCAAATTAGCTTAAGACCTAATCAATAGGAGGGAATTTGTTCCTGGAACTGTCAAATATAGTCAACTACTCATGGCTTGAGATTTCAGAATAAAAAGGGGAACCAACTATTGCCATTTTCCTAAGCCAATATAATTCTTAACTACATTTTGAATAGTTTCACATCCCAAGATAAGTCTAACTCTCAATCATCATAAAAGTTGCTTCTTTTGACAGAAGATGAAGACCATATAGAAATCTACAACTGGTCAAACCACAGAGAATAAGTGACTGTGGGGTGTTAAGCATCAACTGGGAAAACTACAATGTAAATATGTTATGAGAATAGTACCATGAAGTAAACTCTAGGCCCCAACTACTTCACAGATGTGCTTTACAGGAGAATAAAAGAGTTGAAAGATGGTCATCTGTGGCACAGACCTTCATAAAATTAGGGTTTATATCCTGACTGTAGAATGAAATTTTTCTATCTATGAAAAGAAGATACATGCCTACCTCAGACTGTTACTAAATTAGTTACTTTGGAATCTAAAATGGGGTATAGTTTTTTCATGGCCACAATGCCAGCATTCAGAAGATTGGGACTGTTGGATCAAAAATTGGATGCCAGCCTTGGCTACACAGGTGACATTTTGATCTCCCCAAAAATATATAAGGGAATTAAATTCTATGTTTAAATACAGTTCTTTTTTTGACACTGGAAGCATCCAGCAAGCAGTAGACATGTTATTTCTAAACGTGTCATCATTACACCCTCACAGACTTTGCATTCTACCTCTAAGTCTCTCTTCCAAAATCAATTGTCTGACTATTTCCAACAGTTTCAAATTACAGCTACAAAGAGTAGAACCCCCCGCCCCAAAATGTAATATGGCATCAGTTCGCAAAGATTCATGAGTTTGAATGTGAGAAGTGTATAGCTTATAGCAGGGAAGGTGGGATGCAATTACTCATAAAGTGTGAGCTCAAAATCCAACTCATTCACAAGCTTTTTGGACCCTCAGATCATTACTATGTTATTTTTATTTTTCCCTTCAAACTTATTTGCTTCCTGCGGGCGGGGGGGGTACACATTTTTGGAATAAAACATTACACTTCAAAATCACTTCATGAGTTTGACATATATTGTGAGAATTGGAATTCCCATCTGTTTTTACAGGTTAAAAAAAAAATATGGTTCAGGATGCCTGGATATACTTGAGTATGAGTCTATCACCTTCTCTGTTTAAGCCTTAGAAATACATATTGTGATTCTTTCATCTTTGGAGTGATGAACATAAACCAAATTAGTTCCCTAAAGAATTTTAAGACATTTCTGTATGAAGTATGTGAAAGTTTCCAGAAGATATAAAGTTAATAAAAAATAAATTTATATGCAGATCATTTCAGTACTGTTTTTCAGTGAGTGCCCAATGTCTTCTCTTTATCAGTAGAAAGCATGATAAAAAGAAGTCTGGTACGATGAAAAGTGTTAAATTATAATAATGAGATCTTGTTTTTAGGTAAAGCTCAATATTACAAAGATCATATGGCTCTTCTCATACAAGCTAAACATGCACGATATATCATTATTTCTCACTGTTATAAACTTGACCTTAAGGGTGTCTTTGGTATGTGTTGAGGATGAGGATATTTCTGAGTCATTACTGACACTATAGATAAAACCCTGCTTTATTTTTATTTAATTGTGTGACTTGATTTTTCTTCATTTGTGATTTTACTGAAATATCCTTGTGGACATTCTGGTAATACAGTAACAGTTATTACAAACACTCAATATTTAACCCTTTATAGCCAAGTTATTTAATATATCATCAATCCAAAAGATGTTCCTAAACATTTTGAGTGTTTTTGAAGAGGAGAAATGACTTAATGAAAACCAAGTTAGCACAATTTATATAAAAATCTGAGGATAATAAATTTTGTAGCATTTCCAATTTAAAATGTTTACCATTAGAGGTAATGTTGGAGAATTTTTTAATCAAAAATGCCTTGAGTAAAAAAGGAAAACTAAAATATTATGTTAGTATGAAGTTTGTTGGGACTTTTGTGAAAAGTTTTACGATATTCACAGTTTTTTTTTCAAGAAAGTAGAATATGATTTATAATTGTTGCATTAACTTTTTCTTGAGAAATATAAATACCTGTTAATTTCAACAGAGCACATAAAACAAACCAGAAAATGTATTCTATGCAAGTCAATCTGAAATAACTAATGATTATAATTGGGTTTACACTTGGAATCATGGGTGAGTGATTATTTACACTTTTGGAAGATTTTATCATTGAAGAAGAATCTCTATTCCCAGAAATTGGCTCTTGTTAACTGTTTATATAGCATTGATGGGGGTCAGATCTCAAGTAGAGTCTTATGAAACAACTGATAAGTCCTCCCTCCCTTCCATAAAGGGATGACAGAGTACTAAATCTTGTGCAGTACTTGTATTTCTTAACATGATTATAGATTGAGGAAGGTAGCAACCATTACTGCTTGAAGGATTAGGTACTATAGCACTCTACATCTTCTTCCTTCTCTAATGTTCTTTTTATATCCTTTTCCCATAATGTTTCTTGAGCCTTGGAAGAGGTAGTATATGTACATATATATATATATATATTCTATTTAAGACTGAAGATTTAATAGTCAATGATTTACAGAACTTTGACAGCAGTAACCACAACCTGCACCCCTGCCCATGACTTATAGTATCAATAATCTATAAGTGTAAACAAAAACTATTAGAAAACAATTTTATAAGCATCTTTCATATATTTATCAAAAACAAGTTCTATGGCCTTCTTAGTCACAGTTTTTGCATTATAGTGTCAAACATGGATTCCCTTCTGTGAATCAGAAACTTGGGGTTCTCTTGCACACATAGTAATTATGCCACTATTTCACCAGCTGGCACACCTTTCCTTGTGTGTTAACAATATAACATGCAGCGTACCAAATTAAACAAGGTAAGTCTCTTCTTGCAGCAGGAATAGTACCCTTCAGCAAGACAAAATCTCAGCCAGCAGGGAATGGTTGCTCACCTCAGTTCTTACTTTATCCATGCTTTATACCAAAGCATGTACTCTTCAGTAACAGGTTTTTTTCATCTAGTATGCAGAAAACAGCTACATCAAGGTTTCTATTGTTGGTGATGCTTGAAGACCCTCTCTGGACAGAGACTCTTAGAAGTAGACTACACTGACACTGTATTTTGTGGTTTCTTGGAAAACCTTTGTCTATCCATACAGGAGATCTTCCTTCTAGGTTTACCCATTGTTTTGATGTTTACAGAATGTTGTAGCTATATCACTCAACCTTCTCCCTTTTATGGAATTAAAACTATTCCCAGCTGCTCTCATATCCACAGCCTTGCAGATGTCTCACATTCAGGGTTTAAGTCTTTCCCAATGCTAGCAGTAGAGAAACAGCCTATTCCATGCTTAACATGTTTTTCTGCATTGGGATGTTATTAAGGCTTCAATCTGTGTGCTGAATCATGGGATTTCTTCTTCTGTATTAATCTCAGACATGAGAGCTCATTTTCAATATGTATGCCACAATCTCTTCCTCTTCATTGCCTGATTCTTCACAAGTTTGGGAAGCCCAGGAAGAACTCTCTAGCAAAACATTTACTGGTATTTTTCTCTGCTTGAACCCTGCCAGCTCTAAGAAAGAGCAAGCCTACTTCTCCTTTTTACTGCCATTGAAACAGAAGCTACTGTGACACACAGTACCCTCATGTACTTTCTCCATTGTCATTCTTCCCTTACATGAACAAGTTCTTTCTGAGAAGACAGCTGAGTCTCAGCTGCGTATCTTTCTGATCAAAGAAAGAGGAGGGTTTATATGAGCAAAAATTGTTGAAACCAAGGTTGGATAAAGCACAGGGACAAATAGCCAAACGAATGGAAACATATGAACTATGAACCAAAGGCTGAGGGGCCCCCAACTTGATCAGGCCCTCTGAATAGGTGAGACAGTTGATTGGCTTGATCTGTTTGGGAGGCATCGAGGCAGCGGTACCAGGTCCTGGGCTCGTTGCATGAGATAGCTGTTTGAAACCTGGGACTTATGCAGGGACGCTTGGCTCAATCTGGGAGGAGGGGACTGGACCTGCCTGGACTGAGTCTATCAGGTGGATCTCAGTCCTCGGGGGAGGCCTTGATCTGAAGGTGGTGGGAATGGGGGGTAGGCTGAGGGGAAGGGGAGCAGAGCAGGGAGGGGGAGAACAAGGGAATCTGTGGCTGTTGTGTAGAACTGAATAATATTGTAAAATAAAATAAAAGAAAAAAAAAAGAAAAAAGAAAGAGTCCCACAACTCACACAGTCTGCTTATGGTCCCATCACGTACCAGCTCCTTTCAGCTTTTTCTGTCAGCTATTTTTTAGGTATCCCTGTAATTTACATGACAGGCCTCTTTCCTCAGTGAGGTGTAACACACCATATCAATGAGGAACAGGGCAACCTGGGATTCTCTCCTATCCCCCCTCTAGCCTCAAACAGCTTAGTTTCAGTTATCAATTTCATCAACCACATCAGGGGCAATGAAACTGCTTCTATCAAACTTACTTTTTTACTGTTTTGAGTTCTTATCTGGGCAGCAAGTGTCATAAGAATGTTTCCTGGGCAGGCATGAGTTAATAACTATTCATCCCAGATAGGACATCAACAACAGACAAAGAAAATCGTTTCACTTAAGTCCATCTTGATAAGTTTGATTGAGGTTATAGGTTTATGGAAAACTTATAGGTGACTACACCACTGAAGGAGTGTATCCCTCCTCAGCTATTAATTAACGCCATCTATCCTGAGAAGAAGCAAGTCCTCCTGGGCAGCTTTGTGAGAATAACCCAAGTTAACCGGGAAACTGTTACTGCACTTCCTCATTAGTCAGTCAGTAGCCTTTGGAGCTTCCCTCTCTACAGGGAAATTTTAGGTGACCTAAAGTTGTCATGCTTTACTGTTAGTAAACAGACTTGCTCTCACTTCCAAACAGCAATAATCATGCCATGTCTGAGAACTGTGTTCCACAAAAAGAGTGTTAAGCTACATTTTTGTTTTCTCAGTGTTCTCAAATCAAAATGTACATAAAAAAGTATCCATTTCATATTTCCTTAATAATCACAGAGGTTACATTTGCCAAATATTGCACTAACTCTTCAGGTTATCACTGAAATCTACTTTTTCTATGAAACAGTTGCTGACCTCTGAAATGTGAAAATATTACAATATTGAATGTGCAAATAATTGATATCTGTTATGGGTTAAATGAGTGTCCCTCAATGGTTCATGAGACAAAGGCATGATATGAATGTGTCACTATAGAAAGATGCTAGAATGTTTGAGATACAACTTATTCAATGGTTCTTATATCCTTTATATTTTACCCTAAAAGAGAATTGGAGAAATCCACTTTCTCGATCTTTTCTGCTTTCTGGCACATAAGCTGAACACTTTTGCTTCAACATCTGTTCCTCCATGATATTCTGCCTCATCAGTGGCCCGCAGTTCTGGAGCCATATGAGCTTGGGAGAAAAATTTTAAAACCATTAGGCAAAATAACCCTAACATGTTATAAGATAACTGTACTGAATATTCATTGCAGTATATATTCTCTAATGGACATTTTACTATATATTTTTTTATAAGTCTTTTCAGGTTGTTTTGTCGGTTTAGTTTATTTGGTTTGGTTTTACTATTTATTTCTTTTTTTTTTTTTCTTTCTTTTTTTTTTGTCTCATAAAGGGCAGGTAAGAATAATCCAAAGAAGAGAAGGGACTAACTTCTAGACCTTAGTTCCTTTAAGAAAACATGATATATATTCTCTCCTAGATCTATAACCAGATTTGTCATAAATATCCACCTTCAGTCATTGGCCCATGGATTTACACAGTAAGATTCCCCTGTGGGTGTTAATCTTGTTTGTCAGTTTCATTATCTTCATTTTAGAAATTAGACATGACTTAAAGAGATGTGATTGGATATCAGGTTTACAAGAGGTGAACTTATCATGGTTAATATTACCTGATAATTTGATGATCTATGGAATTAACTAATTGACACACCTCTGAGGCAGTCTCTTGAGGATGTTTTCAGACAGATTAAAACTGTAGGTGTGTATCTACCATCAAAGTAGGTGATACTTTTCTAACATGTAGTCCAGATATAAACAGGCACAAGAAAAGAAACCAATTCTGTCTGCTTGCCTATGCTTTCTGAGACAGTTGTCTATTGCTCCTATTGCTACCATCTTCCACTGGTGTCAAACAACAGCTTCATCATCTTCCAACATTGACCAGCAATATTCAAAGGCTGGTCCAAGATTTTAACACCAGACTGGGACTGCCGATGTATCCAGTGTCTTGAACTAAGGAGCTACTAGTGTTCTCAGTGTCTCCAGATTTCCAATACTAGACTACTCAGCTCCTACTGTGTAAGACAGTCTAACAATCCGTGGGTATATTTGTAATGTCTGCTCAGATGCCAACCGATAATACATCTCTGAAGGCCTGATGAGGTGACTGAATGGGAGCATATTGATCTGTTAGTGATATTGTGTGCTGCAGTGGAAGAACTCATCAGCATTCCCTGTGCAGATACACAGTACAGAGGTTGTCAGAGGATAACTGGCAGGAACAGGTCCTCTCCATCCTCTATGTGAATTCTGGGGACTCAACTCGTGTATCAGTCATGGCAGCAAGTATCATTTCATGAAGATCTACCTTTCCAGCACCTTTCTTTCTATTTTAATGACAATTGTTGGGAATACCACTTATTTCTGCTATGATAATTCACATTAATCGAAAAACTTGCCCACTCCAGTTCTACGAGCTAAACTAATTTTTTGAAGCCTGTTGTTTCAGGTCATTTTCTTAATCCATTCCTTGGCTTGTTAGGATTCCCAGAGGCAAGTATCACTATTTTTAAAAGTTACAAAGACAATAAAATATTTTCTCAGAATTATGTAAAATAGCAGTCCATGAAACTTTGTCCCTCCTAAACTTAATCTCTCTTAAGTTATGATTTCATTGTTCTCAGAAGTTCCCTCATGTTTCTGTCCAAATTTCTTTTAGTTAGTGTGGGATACAGTTTATCCTAGAGGAACTGTGAAGTCTCCATCTTCAGGTATAAATAAAGACAGAGACCCTGAGATGAGACTACCTGTACTTCAAATCTGAATTATGCAATCCAGCTCTTTTTAAAACCAGTTCCTATGAAAACAGATAATTCCAGCTTTCTCATGAATATGATTGCTAACATACAATGCAGGATTCAAATTCAAACTTTATGAGCAGTTGAAAGTTTTTCTTCCTTTTATTCTTCAACTTTGTTTCTAATAAGATATATCCTTTTACCTGTGTTTTCTATGATTATTTATGGAAGAAGACCCCTTAGGTTATATCCAGAGAATTCCTATAAGTTACAATTGTTCGTAGAAAAAATTATGATTTTCAGTTTTCAAACTATTTCTGAACTGTGTCACTTTTATGGAGATTTCTCATGCCAGGAAAGTCAATAAAGCCTTTACACATCATGAGATAAGATGTGAATTTTCCTTAAAGACCAAAGTTTTCATACTCTTGATGTCAACACAGGAGAACCTGAGATAAAAAAAAATGGCAGGAGATTGACAGCTTTCACTAAAATTATTTTAATCTCATAGACAATGTAAAACAAACCTACAGCAACTGATAAGTACAGTAAAGACAGCTATCTGTCTATGCTCAGGGAGTCCAGACCTTATAATACTGAGAGCCAGATATTAAGTCAGCAGGACTAAGGTAGGTGAGATGACAACATCATGTGGTTGTAAATGTAATGTGCAATACTTTTTCTTTGTTTTACATTTTTTAGGTCTAATCACCATTCCAAATCCACACCACCACCACAACTAAACAGAACAGTTCATGTGGACATAAAAAGAGTCATGTGTGGAGAGAGTCACATGGACAAGGGCCTGGACATGTTTCTTTGCCTTAGAAATTGGTACTTTTGCAGCAATTAAAAGAAAGAAAAATAGGTATTCCTTAGAGTACATGCTAGTGTGATCTCAGAAGTGGAGCTTCTGTTATCAATGGGAACCCAGAATCTCTAAGCATAAAGCTTCCTACATGGAGTTTAGTAAAAAGTCTTTCAAAGGAAGTTTGTTGGTATTCTCTATACTGAATAGCTGCATAAGGAATACTGATGACTTCTACCATTGTAGCACACATCATCACTGACAGTCTAAGCTGTTCCCATTGAAACACCCCATCAGGCCAGCAGGGATACGCTATGAGTTGGCCTCTGAGTAAGTCTCATGTTTCATAACTATAAAACAAGACCATTTCTCGCTGACTTTATCAGAAAATAAATTTTAAAGCAACAAATGATGTGGCTAAGTCCAAGGATTAAATAGAGGAAAAAGAAAGAAAGAAAGGGGCATATCCATCATAGAATTCTCGGGTGAATTACTGAACCATGTAGTTAGCTACACTGTTAGGAATGAAATTCGAAATCAGGTTTCACAGTTGGTCTTTGTAATGAAACTAGTGCATTAACTCCTCTCCTGACACATTTACCCAGGGGAACCTGACAGCACTGAAACTCTACTGGTACTGCCACCAGACAGATTTGTCATCCCTACACCAGGAACCTGATTTTATTAGAGTAACTACTTCCCTTGGGTACAGAATCATTTCAGTTACTTGCAAAGTTATGTCACTAGGAAGTTCTCCCCTGTAACTTGTGGAAAGACACAGACATAGTCAGAAATTGGAGATTAGGGAGACAGGATTAGTTCAGATTCCAAAAGACCAAAAAGAGAAATTCCGAATTCTGTAGTTCATTTAATAGTAATGGGCCAATGGCTTTGTTAAATGCTCTGTATTTAGAAGTAAAAACTGATGGTTTCTTTTCAAGTGTACCTGAAGACAATTTAGGTCCAAATACAGATAAGTAGAAGCGTAGAACCCAGCTAATAGTTTAATTATCTCCCACAAACACCCAAAGTCTGCTAAGCGACAAGCAAACTAGAAATTTTGATTAGAAAGCTACTGACACCTGAGCTGACCTAACAATACGAAGATGTGATCTTATATCTGATATACTTTAAAATTAAACAGAAGTAAAATGAAGAGATGAAGTCCTGCACAGGTTTTTTTTTTTTTTTTTTTTTTTTTTTTTTTTTTTTTTTTTTTTGTGGAAAAAGAACCAATATAAGCAGCAGACAAGTGGACAAGACCTCAATGCTGTGCCAGAGTGTGTAACCTCCTGAATACTCATTTAAAGAGGAATTGCAGGAAGGAGCTCCCTGTTAAGGTTTAAAAGCTGCATTCTGTACAGAGGTCAGTGTGTCTATCCTTCTGGGCTGATGCCTGACCTAGCAAAGTCATAAAATAAAGTGGCTTGCTTTTGCTATGATGAGTCACCAGTGTTTTTTATGAGGTTTATTTTTTCTCACAATATTTAAGTATCATTTTAACATTACATAAAACTACGTGAGGTCTGCCTGGGAACTATTCATTAAATGTAAAACACTTTCAGTGTTAAAAAAATGTATTAAACTGTTACCAGTTGCTGAGTCAGGCCAATATCTGATAACAAAATACATAAATACCCAATGAATCCTGTAAAGTAATTCTAACTTCCCTATTAATATCTAAGGCCAAATTGCTATGAACAGCTAAATTGATTTGCATAATGCAAGGCATTGGGTGTGAAAATGAGTAAGAATAATTTCAAATAAATTTAGAAATAAATGTAAGATGATACTAGTCACTTCATTTTTGATGAACAACAGTTCTTATAAAATAATTACTTATATCATATAATAAAATTACCATTGACAAAATAATCATTTAAAATCTGTTTTATTTTCACAGATTATTATAATTTCATAGATATAACTAACATAAACAAAACTCATTAGATCTTTAGTATTTTTTAAATAATCACAGAACTCCTAAAACTGAAATAAGAATGTTTGGTGTAGAGGACCATGAAACATGAATATGTCGATTGAATTTCTACTGTTTCTTGGTAACAATATGCCAAAGTTAAGAGCATAGAAAAACACGTATGTCTAGGAACATGGATACTCATTCATATATTATGTACATTTTTATGTTCTATATATTTGGAAAGTAAATACTTGAAGACATTAAGTTGGATGCTCATCTTTCTCAGGACAAGTAAGATTTTTGTTGTTCTTATACTTCTGACTTGCTAAAAATTAGAATTGACTGAACTGGAAAAAGATTAATGGTCAAAATTCCAAAATTTTGGATCTGAAGTCTTACTGGGCCTATAGTTGAGAATAAAGCTTGTCTTTAACTTTGACTTATAGTGTTTTGATCTATTTGAAATAAGAGCAGTAAGGGAAATGGAAATGAATTTTCTTACATTCAAATCCCATAAAACACCATATAATATATTACTTTGTCCATGGTATATGGTCATGCAGTTCACACTGCTGAGTAAAGAGAGAAGCCCTAGTTCCCGTCTACCAGATGCAATGTTCTTAAAGGCTATTTTACATTCTAGTAAATTATTAACATGATTAAACATAATAGATTCTGTTTAGTACTCTATAAAATGCTCTTAAAGATAACAACATGTGATTTTCTTAAATGTTTAATAAATTATGAAAGAAACACTTTTGTTCTGAGCTTCATGATGAAAAACTCTTTTACAGTCAGACAGGAGGATAATTCTCTGATATTTTCAAAGAACCAATATTTGATTCATTGTTACTATTTATTGATAGTGTTTAAATGTCATTGATTTCCTTCTTACAGTTTAATTTCTTCTTTGTTTTCTAGCTTCATAATAGCATTAGGTCAGTTATATTAAACTTTCTTTTTGTATGTGGGTTTCCCTTTTCCTTGTGGTTCATTGGCCACTGGTCTATGGTAGCAAAGAGAACAGAAGTAGTGAGCAGAGCTTAGAAGGCTGTGTGCATGATGGAAAGAACCTCCAGGAGTAGAGTCAGTTTCAGAGAGACAACTCATTTTTGAAGCCACAGGGCTAGCTTACATAGCTGGAATCAGGGGGAGGGGAGGAGAAGGGAGAGAATACATTTAAGTTCTTTATGCAGAACTATTTGAGGATATACAAATGTTAATTATGCACCAGAGCTCACAGGAAGAAAGAAAGAAACTGATGTGCTGAGTCATAAAGCATGTGAAGGGACCTCAGTGCAAAGTCATCCTCCAAATAAGGTTAGGCATTGGACCCTAGAGACACTCACCAAATAATGTTAGGCAGAGAAAGGGAGGAGTCCCACTGAGAAAGAGAGTCTTCCATATAGTGCCCAACTCTGAGAGCTACCCAGACATGCTGAACTGCAACCTTAAGTGGAGGGTAATCTGACATTTGCATATAAATATTTAAAGCTTGCAAGCTTTCCTAAACTCTACTACAAATGAGTCCTCTAAAGTTTGATTTTTTTATTTTCATTATTATTTTATTTCAAGTTATTTTCCTAATAGCATTGCTATTCTGCTTTTGAACTTCAGGTTGTGTTTATGGCCTCCAAATTTTTTACATTCTTAATATTATACTGGTTATCCAATTTAATTGTGCTCAAAAAATTCACATGATTTGATTTAGATTATTTTAATGCATTATGATGTATTTTGTGTATTGACATGTAGTTATCCATTCTTTGTATTTAAACTTTAGTATTTGCTAAGATAAGCATTAACTTTTCTCATGCTAAGTATAATTCATTTACCATCTCCTAGTATTGGATACATGTGGTGGTATTTTATTTGTGCTGAAATGTGGTAATATTTTATTTTTGCTTTAATAAATAAAGCTTGCCAGCAGATCAGAGGAAAGAGTAAGCCATTTTAAGTAAACAAAGAAGTCAGGCAATGGTATAATACCCTGTAAATCCTATCACTTGGCAGGCAGGATCTCTGTGTGTTCAAGGCCACACTGGAAACAGAGCCAGATGTGGTGGCACGTGCCTTAAATTCTAAAACTAGTTAATGATGGAGGTCTGGAGGCCTGTATAGACAGACAGGAAGTGACAGAGCTGGTTAGGGAGAGAAAGTTATGTAGCTGAACAGAGAGAGCAAATCAGATGGCAGAACAGCAAGGCACAGAGGCATGGGTAAACAGGAAGTTGCGGAGTTTTGAAGCTTCAGAGTTGGTGAGGTAAGGCTGGCTGGTGGCTTTCCTTATTTCTCTTATCTCTCTAAGGCTTTCACCCCTATATTTGGCTCTGTTTTTTTTTTTTTTTATTTAATAAGACCTTTTTAGAAATTCATCTACAGATATAAGAATCTTGCAATTTTTATGTCCAATACACCATGTCCTACACATATGATTAGCCATTGCTAAATTGTTGAAAGTAGGAAGAATCTAACTTGTGATAAGCTTCTGTATGTTAAATGTCAAATAGTTTTCATCACAAAAAAGAGAGCAGGGATGAATAAAAAAATCTGTGGGACATTACTAGTGAGAGTGATACACAACTAATAAAGTTGACTTCTTGGTCAGAAAATATCCTTGACCCTGCACATATGTTACTTTTCAATAATGCAAAACAACTTTTATAGTAATGGAAACATAATTTTAAGTATTGGTGGCACTGTCAACTATTAACAGCATGTGTATGTTTGATGGGCTACCTAATAGGCCCAAGCATGACAAACATGGTGTCATCGGGTCTCCCCCACCTCCCTTCCTTCTCCCTTACTAAACCATTAGGTTACATTCTTACAGTTAACCCCCAAGTTTTATTCCTTTATTTGGTCATTTTCTTATTTCTAACCCATTCTTGAGAAAAAACACCAAGGCCCAGCTATTAAAATACCAAGGTCCAGCAATCAAAACTCATTATTTTGCTGCACTAACTATCATGTCCAATCAGGACTTATCAATTCATCCTAACACAGGTTTCCCCTTTTCCCTCTTAAAAACGCACTTCTGGGCTAGCCGACAGTGGACAGGCATGAAAACTACACAGAGAAACCCTACCTCTAAAAAAAGAAAGAAAGAAAGAAAGAAAGAAAGAAAGAAAAAGAAAGAAAGAAAGAAAGAAAGAAAGAAAAACAAAACAAACAAAAAATGCACTTCTGCAGAGACACACACCTGCAACTGTCTTTGTCTGATCTATCCCTCCAGGGTAATAAATCTCTTTGTGATGAGAACTCAGTGTCTGGGACTGTTCCTTGACAACTCCAAGGTTCCTAAAATATGATGTGTGTGTGTGTGTGTGTGTGTGTGTGTGTGTGTGTGTGTGTATGAAAGACACACACACACACACACACACAGAGAGAAAGAGAGAGAGAGAGAGAGAGAGGGAGGAAGAGAGAGAGAGAGAGAGAGAGAGAGAGAGAGAGAGAGAGAGAGAGAGAGAGAGAGAGAGGAGGGTTTCCTTAGTATTCTATTTGCTGTGTATTTTCATTGGTCATAGAAGTATACCTTGGCAGATTATATTATTTCTAAAGTCAGTTTGTTATATTTTTCTCTGCTTCATTTATGTTAACTATCTTTAATATTGTTATACTAGTTAGATATAAAGAATATATTAGTTATTAGTTTTTTAGATTTTTCTTAACTTATTAAACTTTATATTATATTAGTTTATTATTATTAATTTTATTATTATATTCCATTCCTGCTGAAAGTATTGCATTTGTTTTATTGGTGTATTTTTCCTTGGTATTATATGCATAATTATAAGTCTCTTCAATATTTCTTTAGAAATATTTGAAATATTTCAAGTTTGGACTTTATGTATTTTGTTGTATCACATTTACAATTAGCCTATCATAAGTAAGAACATTTCTTTAGTTAATAAAAGAGGACTACAAAAATGACTCTGTAATATTTGCTTCTCTGCCAAAATATCTAAGTTCAATTTCAAATACCCATACTTGGTAGCTCACCGCCACCAACAACTCTAGCTCCAGGAGATCTGATGTTGGCCTATAAAGTCAACTATGAACACATGCCCATTTACGCAGGAAGACACAAGTCCACATACACATAATTTTGACATAAAGAAAAATATTTTAATTAATTAATCTATCAATTAACAAAGAAGGGTATTTACAAAAAGTTAACAGAAGCAAGAAGCATGTATCCTATTATATGTGATGATAATTCAATAATATTTTAATTAACTCTTCTAATTATGAACAACTCTTACAATAGTAGAATTCACTATACATGGAAAATTTTAAAATAAATTAGTACAGTAAAGAGAAAATGTAATTAGGGAAAGTTTAGCTTTATACACTTAATTTTGTTGCCTAAGTTTTTGATTTCCTGGAAAATCTTTGCTATGATCTCTGCTATAGTCTTTAGAAATAAAACAGTGCATCCAAAATTGATTGGAACCTTAATATCTCTTGTATGTGTGTGTGTGTGTGTGTGTGTGTGTGTGTGTGTGTGTGTGTGTGTGTGTGAGAGAGAGAGAGAGAGAGAGAGAGAGAGATGTTCTTCCTATGCTTACACACATGGAGGCCAGATGTTGCTCTCTAGATGTCTTCCTTTATCAGTCTCCATCTTTTATTCTGTAACAAAATCTCTTCACTGAAGCTGGGCAGTGGTGGCACATGCCTTTAATCCCAGCACTCAGGAGGTAGAGGCAGGTGGATCTCTGTGAGTTCAAGGCTAGCATGGTCTACAAAGTGAGTTCCAGGAAAGGCACAAAGCTACACAGAGAAACCCTGTCTTGAAAAACAAGCAAACAAAAAACAAAAAACAAAACAAAACAAAACAAAAAACCTCTTCGCTGAACCTGTAGCTCATCCTTTGTCCTGGGATCATATGTGTTTCTGTGAGAAAAAATCCTGAGAAAGTGTAAGTTATGGGTGGTTTTCTCTGCTCCTGCTTCCAGATTCAGTATGTCATGGTAGAAGAGTGAAGGTAACCAGAACTTCAACTAGCTAGCTCCTCCATGCCCACAATCAAGAGCGAGTGAGGCATAAGTGCATGATGTTTGCTTGTGCTCAGGTTCGTATCTTTACTCTTACACAGTTCAGAATCGTTTGCCTAGGGAAGAGTGAGCTTAGTCTCCCCATATCAATGAACTTAAGACAAGCCCATAGACATGACCACAAGCTAACCCAATGTAGACTGCACCATCTTGAGACTTCTTTTCTAGGTGATTCTAGAGTTTTTTTCAAGTTGACAATTGAAATTAATCATCACATGGTTAGTCATCAATACCCTGGGTCTACCTGTATCTGTCCTCTGTCATTGTATATGCCACTGAGAGCAATGTGCTGTTTTAAAGTATGTGACAATTTTCTGATCTTACATCTTCAAGCATGTACAAGAACTGTCTTACCCACTGAACAATATCTGTATCCCTGACTTCCTTAAGATTTTATTTTTCAGAGTTAAAAGAGTTAGTCATTGGTAGCATAGTTACAAATTTTAGTAAATACTAGGAAGAATAAAAAAGCGTTGTGTTATAAAGCTTTTTGTAATTCCTTGAAATCCTGTCACTCAGGACACTGAGTCAAGAAGATAACAAATTGAAGATCAGCCTGGAATATATGGAAGAGCTCTGTGTTGAAAAATCAAAGGAAAATGAACCAGGGCCATAATAACATAAACTTGGCTTGAAAAACTAGAAAACCTTGCAGTAAGTAAGGGATTGGTATATGAACTGAAAGATGAACCAAGTAAATTTCAAAGATGAAACTAGAAATGTATGACAGAGAACTGTGCTGCATTTCATGCCCAGAAAGAAGGCTGTGAGAGTCAGGACAGAGTAATGTGTGACATGGTGGGAATCAGATGAAGGAAAAGGCACAATGTCTTCAGAGACCCACATAAAGTTTCATAGTCTTTAATTTTAGAGACCTAGAAACTCTTGAAGGTTCTTATCTAGGAAGCCAGGTAAAGTACACTACTTTGAAGAAATCGCATTCAGTAGAGGATAGAGATTGGTATGTACTCATAAAGTAAGTCTATCTAGACACCATTGGTGACAGAAGGAGAGATCCACAGCCATGATATTGTTGCTGATAGGAAGCATCAAAGGAATAGAGTAAAGAAGAGGTAAATCAGAGGAAAAATGTATGACTTTTTATGATCACTTGTCTGTGATATGACAATTTATATGGTACCGTAAGACAAATACAGATAGTTGCTATGGAATGATATATTTTCAGTCTAATTTTTCCATAAGTCACATTCTGTGTGATTATCTACATCTCTCACATTTTTTCAATGTAGTAGAAAACTAACTGTATATTATTACAAAAGTTCCTTTCATAGTGTGTAGGCATCATTCACCTGTCATTTTGCTTCCACATTCTTCATTAACTCCAGTAAGTCAGCAAAATTAGACATTACTTCACAATAAAACAACCGCATATTTTGGTTGTAATCATGATAAGACAAATGATTATAGATGCAAGACAATAAAACAAGATCATAAAACATAATTACAACAGAATGGCTGTGGAAAAATAATGTTTTATACTGTTCTTGATCCAAGTTGAGCTTCTGGGTGAAATATATTTGTATGACTTTAAGTATAATGCAGTTTTTTCATATTACTACATTCAAGAATGAATGAAAATAATATATATATATATATAGAAAAGAGAAGAAGAAAATAGATAGATATAGATGTCTTAAAATTAAGAAACACCATAGAAATAGTCTATGCTTTCTTATAAACAGGTTTCTTTTTTTCTTTTTTCTTTTTTTTTTTTTTTGAGACAGGGTTTCTGATGTAGCTTGTGCTTCCTGAACTCACTGGTAGCCAGGCTGGCTCGAACTCACAGAGATCCGCCTGGCTCTGCTCTCAAGTGCTGGATAAAGGCATGCGCCACCACTGCCCAGCAATAAACAGGTTTCTAACGGATGACCAATTAAGATACTATGAGACTTCCACTCTAACTCATATATCTTAGAATACAATCTGTGATAATTAATATCATCATCAATGTGACAAGAACTTAGAGGCTAGGAGTCAGCCTCAGATAGCATTCTTAAGAATCCATCCCCCTTTATTGTTAAAAAAGGTCTCTTTCTGAGACTTAAGCTTAAAGGACTAGATAAGATGAGGTAGTAGTAAGGTCTGCCCTCCTGAACCCTGACTGCAAGCATATGCTGCCATGCTGGATTCTGTTTGTGTGTTCTGGGGACCAAATTGATGTCCTTAGGCATGTCGTGAGATCACTCTACTGTCTGAGTCATCTTCCCAGCCCCTAAAGATGCCATTACATGTAATTACATACAACAATAATTTATAGAGAATAACCATACATCTAAATATCTTTTCATAAATGATAAATATATCCATGTTTTCAAACAGTGGTTTATAAAAAGCATATAAAATTATCAGTTTTTAAAGCTACCTTTAAGTCTTATTTTGAATTCTAAAAAAAGGTGTATTTCAGACTACTATGAACGGTTTCTTTAGCTATCTAGTGTTCAACAATAAACAGAAAACGTAGTTGTGTTATGCTCTAAAAAATGTGTTATGAGCACAGGGTGGTGAGGGTATCCATTTGAGACTAAGTGTTCAGTTTTGAAACATACTGGCCCAAACACTGTCTAGAAGACTATCTGTTTCTTTTTAGGAGAGAAAATCTTAAATGATCTCAGTACATTAGAAAAGAGAGGTCATATCTTTTCTTAAAAATCAATATTACTTCCCTCAGAAAATATATGTAGGCTGAGTCCATTTAGAGAGCTGCTAGCATCCTACAAAATCATATCACAGAATCTTAGATCTCCCAGAAGGTCAGGGCAGAAAAACTTTGTATGCTAAATTCTTATTCAATTGACCTGCAATATACTGACTATGTGCCTGGCAGTGTGCCCCACCAGGGTACAGCATGCAGTAAATACCATGAGTTTCTGACCTTGAATTAACTGAATCATTTTGAAGAGTTAATGTGATTTACTCCTGGAATGATTTAAAAGGGAAGCATTAAGTATTGACTGCAAAAGCAATTCCACATGGTGGGATTTGTGCCAAGTTATAGAAGAGGATAGAAATCTGGCATCCACTGAACTTGCTAAACTGTAATTTCTAGTTTTATTTTTAACTGAAAATATTTCTGAAAGTCCATAAGATGAAAGAGTTGAAACAGTTGACCTAATAGTCAAATTTCTTACAGAACTTGCTCGAAATATAATAACTGCAGTTTTGCAGTAATTGAAAACTTGGGAGAATCATGCAAATTTCTGGACACAGCAATGGTACAATAAATAAAATAAGAATTACTTTACTACTCAAGCATTTCCTCAGAAATCTTGTAAGGCTCCAAAGTCTGACAGATTTGAAGAGTGCATCTGTCCAAGACCAGGAACTGACAGGGAGGATATTTCAGCATTTGACTCTTCACATTTCAGGCAAATCAGCCATTCTATTAACCAACCTTATTTTAATTTTCTACTGTAGACTAATATAACCATGTTTTCAGGAGTGCCACAGCAGCTTAGAGAGGTATAATAATAAAAAATACTAAGTACTTAATTTTCACTTTCAAAGTATTGCTCAGAAACAAGAAAAACAATCATCCTTTTGAATACTCCACTCATCTAATTAGGGACTTAGAGTTCACCTTCTGTGTGTAAACAAATAAATAAAAAAAGATACAAAGAAAACACTTGTTAAAATAATAAAATCTGTGAAAATCAGGGTTTATTTTCAATCAAACTATTGAAATTTGAAATGGTAAAAAAAAAAAAAAAAAAAAAAAAAAAAAAAAAAAAAACTATAGAATATGGGATAATGTCCTTGATAAGTGACAACACTTCTCATGTGTTCCTAGATAACTTCTGAGAAAGCTAAATGCTCTCCAGGATTAAAAATATTTGTCTCTCCAAGTGACAAAAATCAACCAGAAATCTTTACTGAGGTACACTGCAAATGTATGAACATTTAGGTTACCATCATGAGGCCCCAATACACAATCATTTTCTTTCTCCCATTTCCCATCATTTTTTTTTTTTTACCATAACCAATTGTGATTAACCAAGATGGGTTATTTGGAGAAATTCAAGTCTTAAAGTCTTCTTCTTCTTCTTCTTCTGATCTCATTGGCTTATTTGGTGGTGGTGGTGGTGGTGGTGTTTGCATGTTTTATTGTTTGTTTTCTTAGAAATCTTAGACTTTTAACTATTAGTTTTTTTACTAATAGAATGCCATGATGTGTTTGCAGTGTCACGAATAGGTATATAAGCTTTTCCTGGGAATATCTGAACAAAGTCTATCCAAACCCAAAAAGGGTATTGACAACTGACCAAAGAAGTTACTCTACCCAAATCTAGTCACATGGATCAATAGTTTATTGATATTACTCACAGAGAGGTTACTTTCAAATGCAAGAGTAAAACAAAGCCCTCTACACCAGCATAAAAGGTCACTCAGCATGGTGACAGTCAATCAAAGTAGCCCTGCTGGAGTTCTTGAGCTAGCTTACAGACAACTTCACTGAAGAATCTTGTTGCTCCAGCAATTGCTTACTACTTACAAAGCCTTGGGAAAGCCCATGACTCTTAGAACTTTCAGAACTTCCTGAGCTTTGTAAACTTCCTTGGCATCCCTTTTATGAGACTCCCTCTTATCTGTAGAATGAATGATTCTATTTAGAGGAAATAGCTATGCTACAAACTTAAACATCTATCAGAGCCAACAATAAGGCAGAGCTAGCATCTTGTTAACACAGAGATCCAGAGAATATTCTTGTTCAAGCAGTGAAAGCATACACTTTTCCTTCCCTTTATCAGTGCAGTCTGAAAGAATTATAAATGGAATTATAAAAATCATACATCAAAAGTATAGACATAAATCATTACTACAAATTCGAAGTGCAGAAGAAAAACAGTACACACACACACACACACACACACACGCAGGAAAAGTTAGCATTGAATCACCTTCATTTCACTCTTTCCCTGTGTCTCACTTCATTGTTTGATTGGATGATACTGACTCTATATTTTCAAAATGTAAAATGCAAAGTATTGTTAAAATTTATTATGCTATTATTAAACTATTTGATAGACATAGATTTTTTTCAAAATATGATGGCTATTTACATCTATATATCTATATATCTATATCTATCTACAGATATTAATATAAGTAAAAATTAAACACAGAAAAAGAACTGGATAGGTAATAGAAACTCCCATAGGAAGGCAAAGAAAGATTTCTTCAGGTGATATATACTCAAGGCAAAGGGAAGATGCAGAGGACACAGGGACTGGCAGAAGTTGTGTCTGTACCTACAAAAATGTCAGTTAAATGCCTTGGTTGTACAGGACCTGAACTCTGCTAAGGCACTGACCATCTCCTAAACTCTGCACTCAAGACAGCATGACATTCAGCCCAGATTCTGAAAGCATCTCCCTCTTAGTAAGTAGAGTGAGGGTTGACACTTTGTTTCTTCCAGAAGAGAGCCAGCAGCTTATGCTCACTAGATACTTGGTGTCTCAATTTTCTTATCAAAAGCATTGTTTCACTTCCTTAATTCATTCCCAAATATACAACCAATTATCTGATCAATTGAATAAAATTTAAATAAACAGTATGGAAATAAATTAAATGAGCTCAAATAAGGAAACTAAAGGCTTCCTATAACATAGGCATCAGCCACTATTATTTAAACATGGGAGATAATAAAAATGGGCATGGTAGTGTAAACATTTTATAATGAAAATAATGGGGGAAAAGGCTCAGTTATATTGTGAAGGCTACTGGGCTAAGGAAGCCATGGGTGGCCTGTCCTGAAGAAGTAGCCTATGTGATTAGTCAGAGAAGTTATTTTTCTTTCCTACTTGGTCATAAATGGAATTAAAGGACTTGGAAGAAGTATGCAGCTTGCAGCTGGAGAGTTTGCACTAAGTCCTGACTATTTGGAGCTTCATTGCTAGATGGTTGGTTCTTAGATATCCATAACAAATGTTAGTGATCATGGGTCAGAGTTCAGTTTTAATGTACAATATGGTCTTTGCCATTTTTGAAATTTTATGTCTCAAAAATTGCTGATGTTAACACTTATTTTTATCTAGCACAGACAATCATTTGCACTTTGCCTCCTAGAAGGTTGCCAAGATAAATCTGTACTGAACAGTGACTGTTGTTATGACCTACATGGACCTAAATTTCAACAGGTAAGAAGTAATTGTTTGTGAAAACAATGACCATTTTTGCAGATTCTGTGTCTACATTTATTAACTTTAAAGTTAAATTTCAAACAAGGCTTTGTTTATCTCTAGAATACTAAAAAGAATGCAAATCACTTTATCTCCTAGAATTCAATTTCCATATATATAAAATAAGATATATGAAATGACAGAGCTCTGAGCTAGTAGATTTTTGCATACTGTGATAATAAGAAGAGCTTGGGTCGGCAGAAAATAATAGAATCTTAGATTTGACTCTGAGGGTGCCACATTATCTTTCCCTCACACACATTTTTCTCTTTGTTGGTTGAGTAATGTCTACTATCTGAAAGAACCCTTCTCAGTGAGGTAATAAATAGTGGTTATATTTTCTTAATTAATTATTAAATTATTCTTACTTGCTCTCTATTCTGAATCTCCTTTCCTTATACACAGCAGTACTTAAAGACAATTAGTTAATTTATAAATTACATATATTTTTATATTTTTCCAAATGATATTTTAGGAAAAGAGAAGCTTACAACAATGTTATGTTTATCAACTCTTCTTACAACATATTTAGAAGTTCCATTCTGCATGGGATGGCATCGAAGCTTTACTGTAAAAACTCTTAATAATAAAACTAAGGTTTATTTTTTATTTTATAATTTTATATATAAATGTTTAAATAATTTTATATAAAAATTAATTATATATAATTAATTTAATTTTACATATCAGCCATGGATTCCCCTGACCTCTCCCCCCACCTCCCCTCCAACCCACCCCCATTCCCATCTTCTCCAGGGCAAAGACTCCCCTGGGGATTCAGCTCAACCTGGTAGATTCAGTCCAGGCAGGTCCAGTCCCCTCCTCCCAGGCTGAGCGAAGTGTCCCTGCATAAGCCCCAGGTTAAAAAACAAAAACAAAACAAAAAACAAACAAACAAACAAAAAACTAAGGTTTAATCTTTTAAAAGAACCTATAGCATCATATCTACTAAGTAAAGCACAGAAAACTGAAAAGTATAAATAAAATAATTCATTATGGGAAATAAACCCCATAATATCTACAGTTAAGCATTTAAGAGATAAACATATGAAAAAGACACCACCAAGGTAGAAAGGCAACTCTAAGCAAAACTACGGTTATATTTTGGAGGAAGAAGAGCAAAAGCAAAAGCAAAAGACTTGCTATTTTTGTTCTGTTTTGTTTTACAATGACGTGAAATAAATATGTCCAAGAATAAATGCTGTTCACTTAGGATGAAACTTCCCCTAAGCAAACAGTGTATAACATTAAAAGTCATCTGTGAATGTCTATAAGAACTTTAATTTGAAGAATTTAACACAGGTTTTTTTGGGCTTTGTTTGTTTGTTTGTTTGCTTGTTTGTTTTTTTTGAGACAGGGTTTCTCTGTGTAGCTTTGCTCCTTTCCTGGAACTCACTCTGTAGACCAGGCAGGCCTCAAACTCACAGAGATCCACCTGCTTCTGCCTCCCGAGTGTTGGGATTAAAAGCATGCTCCACCACCACCTGGCTAACACAGGTTTGTTTTTTATAAAAATTATCTTAAAATTAGAGTACTATACTCTACTAGGCAGACTGTCAACACTCGTATTCTAATGGATCTTTCCTCACTTTCGCATTCAGTTCTAGAAACCTTCAGTGCCACAGTGCACCTGTAGATATCAGTCTGCATTCCTGTAGGCTAGTCACTGTGCTTATCTTCTATTACAAAATAGGGCAACCTTTGTAATATTTTTCTGTTTTTTTCACTGAATTATAATTTTAGCATTTGCTCACTGCCAATTCTTTTAAACATCATCCAACATACTATTTCCAGACTTGATTTGTCAAATTATGTTATTTTAAAAAGAAACAATTTTTTTCACTCAGATATTCATGAAATCAGTTACTTGTTTCTAGATTTTGTATTAGACAGAGAATAATGACTTAATGGAGGCAGTCAACTTATTTTCTATGTTAATATTAACTTAATTTGAAACAGTATATTTTTCAACTACTAAAAAAAACCTACCAAACAACTGCAATTATAGCATATGATAATCCTTAGAAATATTTATGCATTTGATGTGTTCAAAATCATATATATTTGTACTAAAGGATAACTGCCAATATGCTTTATATTGTAACTCATAAATCTTCAATAGTTTAAGAAATTTTACCTCTAAAATGCTCTCTGTGCTACATGTTATTCTTTTAGGAATGAGGATAATGAAATCAATTATATTATAATTTGTTTTCCATAATAATTATGAAATCTAAAAACAAGAATGTACAAATTTTTCAATGCCCCAATCAGAAAATGTCAGTGTTTTCTCAATAGGAACACAGATGTTTCCATTGTAGTAAGCTTGAATTTTTGTTTTCACTTTCTATCTTTATTATTTCATTGGCATCAGAATTGAAAAATTATCATAGAAATATTTATTAAGTTCAAACTGAAACTCAAACTTTTTTATCTGCTCATTTTCCACTATATGCCATGAGCTTGGCTCAGTCAGTAATCCTGTTTGATGTCTGTTTCCACATGCTGGTGAAAAAAGTAGACATTGGAATACAAATGATAGAATATTGTAGTAATTTTAAAATTAGTGTCACCATGATTTTCAGTGGAGCTTGTTAAAATTCTGATTTCAACTGCCAATGAATTCAGAAAGAAAGTCATACGACTACAGGCTTTTGGGGCTACATGAACATGATTCTCATAGGCCTTTGACCCAGTATGTGTGGCATGTTTCTAACCCTGTAACTTTAGGAAATTATAATAGAATATGATTTTCCAAAGCTTAGAAATTCAATCTTCAATCTCGATAAATTAAGTTTCCCATCTAAACAGTTACATTTAAAATATTCAAAATGTCCAATTGATTGGCTTAATCTGTTTGGGAGGCATCCAGGCAGTGGGTCCGGGTCCTGTGCTCATTGCATGAGTTGGCTGTTTGAAATCTGGGGCTTATGCAGGGTCGCTTGGCTTGGCCTGGAAGGAGTGGACTGGACCTGCCTGGACTGAGTCTACCAGGTTGATCTCAGTCCTTGGGGGAGGCTTTGCCCTGGAGGAAGTGGGAATGGGGGGAGGAGTGTGCTGGGGGGAAGGGGAGGGAGGCAGGATGGGGGAGAACAAGGGAAGCCATGGCTGATATGTAGAACTGAATTGTATTCCAAAATAAAATAAAATTAAATAAATAAATAAAACATTCAAAATTGATGTCATACTAAAGAAATAATTTAAGCACTTACAAAAGGCTTATAAAATTAAGCTACACAACAATGCAGAAAGAAATTAAGAATTTAGTATAAATACATGCAAAAGCACACCATATTCATTAGGTAAATGGTTTAATATTGTAAAGACACCAGAAATACTCCCAAGTAACTAAGGATAACATCAAAATAATAACGTTTTGTAAAAATAGACATCTTTCTAAAAATTTTTGAACTCTAAAAAGACCCCAAATAAATAAAATATTCTTGAAAAAGACCAAATAGAAAAGTTCACATTTACTGACAAAAATTATTACTATAAATCTGTACTACTTAAAAACTGTGACACACACATACTGATAGACATGGACACTAAAGAAATTTTAAAAAAGGAAACTATCTAACTGGTGATCAATATCCAGAATCCATAGAAAACATCTAAACATCAGGCTTCTTACCATAAAGTCATAACAATAAGTCATTCAAATCATAAAAACAATCAGAAAACAAAGTAACTACTTCCTCCATGATTATATGTAATGATATACAATGGTCAATAGGAATGCAAAGAATGTTAAATTTTGCTAAATGGGAAATATAAGTGGAAACTACTAACAATAAGTGGGGGTTGTGAAGAACAGGAAGAAGAGGTTAAAAAGAGGAAAAGAAAACGAGGGAGAGAGAGAAAGAGAGGAGAATAAGTGTTGATAATAAATTGTATAATACACACTGCTGGTAGGGATCTGAAATGATACAAAGACTGGTGTGTATCAGGTTACAATATGATCCAGCAACCCTACCTTTGGTGTATGTCTAAAAGAATTGAGAATATTGATGTCAACAAAAATACACAGTCATGTTGATAGGTTATTCATTCACAGTTGGCTGGTGAAAGCAATCCATATCCTTCAGGTATGAATGAATAGCTAAAATAAAATGTACACATACTTAGATGCCAATATTATTCTAGTTCAGAAGTAGTAACACACATGCTAAAACATGGATGAATATTTAAGACATCTAATAGTGATAAAGAGAAGAAGCCATATAGATTTCATTTGCTTCTTAAAAGGAAAAGCTTTATTTTCATACTGTTGTGTTTAATTAAATAAGTTCATCACCAAAGGATAAATACCACATGCTCCCATGAATATGGGTAAACTTACGTAAAATTCATTCATACAGAGTAGCCAAATTTAGAAAAACAAAAATAAAGGGTGAGGGCCAGGATTTGGAGAATACAATCAGTTACTGTCTAATGAGGAGCACAATGTTAACTTCATCAGATGAAAAGCACCAGTCAATGGACATGATTATATATCATTATAAGTGGACTTTTTTGAATTGAATTGAATACTTTAGAATGTTTAAAAACACATTAAATATTGTTACTTACTTTTATGGAAAAATTGAAAGTAAAATAATCAACAAATTCAAATACTGCACATAGTAACATTAATCATGAAATACAGTTCAAACTCCTATGATACAGACTACAGATAGGTCAATGCTTCATAGCCTCTGGGGTCCTTGGGTAATTAAAATAGAATTAAGCTTCAAAGAGCTGTCTTTATTCCACACACTTTCTTTATTGGCTTTCTAAGAAAACAAATAGCTGATGAATGACTGAGTCATCAGAAAGGTTGCCCATATTAACAATTTAAAGAATGGCTCACAGGGTTTTTCACATGAAGTATTTATAAACCAAAAACTAACATAAAAAATTGTGCTTTCTAATGATAATCTCTAGTGTCCTTGGTAGTTTAGAAATGCACCAATATGTTGAAGAAACCTAAGGATTAGTAGATAAAACTTTGATTGTTCAAAATTTTACCCTAATAGTGCTTTCCTAATAGAAATAAGTAAAGGTAATACCTATGAAAACATTATAAAACAATCATAGAAAAATATTAAAAATAGATAACTTAGAGTGCATACAGATAGACTTATTTCACCCAAAGTAGTAATTTCTAAAGAAATTCCTTGTGTTTTGTTGGTTGATTTTCCTTCCTAAAGCATAAAGTTTATTTTTTATTTCACTGAAGAGAAAGTTGCTAAGAAAAACACTAGTTTCATAGCTGCATTTCTTAAAATTTACATCAATTTATTTTAAAAGGTAAGTATTTGAGCAGATAATCGGAAGAAGCAAAGAACCAATTTTGGAAGGAGTGTAGCTACAAAAAGAAAGAGGAGGAGGAGAACCACTAGCAACTAAGTAATACTATAATGAAATTTAGCACTGACATAGTTTATAACCTTCTAGACTCCAGTTGACTCTGCTAGCCTCATGCTGTCATGGTCAGGACACATGGAGGCCAGAAGATGTCCCAGCAGGTAAAGGTTCTTGTTACTCAGGCCTTGAATACTTGAGTTTGAACCTTCACAATCCTTGCAAATGCCAGATATTGTGGGGCAGGTGTATAATCCCACCACTCCTGGTATGAGATAGGGTGCAGAGACAGGCAATTACCTGGAAGCTTGGGGGGACCTCTCACTAGGAGCCTGTTGTTCAGTCACAAACAAGAGAGAGATTCTTCCTTAACAAGGTAAAATGGACCACTGACATGAGAGATTATCCTCTGACCTTCACAAGTGTACCTTGACAAACATATTCCCTGACACAAAACACAGACATACACATATCATATACACATACATATATAAATAAAATGTACTATATTTTTAAATGTTTTTCAATGAAGAAACAGTGTTTCTTATCTTATAAATAAAGATTCTTTCTATACAATATGTTGTGATTAGAGTTTTACCTCCCCCAGATCCTCCAAGACCATCTCCACCACCCTTCCCATCTGAATGCACACACTTTGAGTCTCTCCTTAGAAACTCAACAGACACCTAGAGAGTAATAATAAAATAAAAACAAACTAAAATAAATAAAACAAAAACAGACAAACTGGGATATTACAAAGAAAAAAACAAACAGTATAAAAATAGTCAAGGAGAAAACAAAGTAAACACAAATAGATACAGAGATACACAAGGTCACACATAGCAATCCCATAAAACCACAAAACTGGAAGCCATAGTATATACATTTATGTGTGTATATGTACATATATTATGAAGTCACACCCACACAGACATATGTGTGTGTGTGTGTATGTGTGTGTGTGCATGCAAAGGATCTATAAGAAAAAAAATGCCTAAACAGAACATGAGACAAAGACCCTCCAGAGGTGGCATTGAGTTTGTTTCCTGTGGGTGAACTACTGCTGGGAATAGAACCTGCCCATAAGAGCAGTTTGTATTCCCAGTGAGACTTATTGAAGAAAACTAATTTTTTCATTTCCAAAGGTTGTCAATTGGAGATAGTTTCTGAATTCCAGATGGGGTATTATGTCCACTTCTCTTTTCAGAGCTGGAATCTCATCTGGCACAGACCTGAGCAGGCCCTGTGCATATTGCCACAGTCTCTTTGAGTATCTATGTGCTTCAGTTCTGCTCTGTTTAGAAGGCTTTATTTCTTTGGTGTCTTCCATTGTCTCTGGCTCTTACAGTCTTTCAGCCTTGTCGTTCACATTGTTCCCTAAGCCCTGAGGGGAGGGATTTAATGCAAACATACTGTTTAAGGATTATGGCTCCAATTCTCTCAATCTCTACATATTGTCTGGTTGTGGGTCTCTGTATTTTTTCCCAACTGTTGCACGTGGAGATGATGGCTGAGCAAGGTAATGATCTTTCAGATGGTCATTAGGAGTCATTTTATTACTACATTCTTTTAATAGAACAATAGCATTTGGTTTATCATGTGTCCCCGGACTACCTATGAGGTTCTTGATCACCCAAGCAGTGTCAGATATGGATTCCATCTTACAGATTGGGCCTTAAGTCAAATCAAGTATGTTCATTACCTCCACAAGTTTGTTTCCATCATTGAACTACCATATCTTGCAGGCAGGGTGCCATTGTAGGTCAAAGCATTTATTGATGGAGATGATGTTTGTGTTTATCCTTTGGTATCACACAGAATACCTGCTTATACCAAGCACACTAGCACATAGGGGTGAGGGCTCCAAGTACTCTCCAGAGCAACTACTCACTGTTCAAGGAATTATGTACATGCCATCTTCAGGAAAAGGGCCTTGCTATCAGTTTGTGGAGAGCAACCTATTGTATGATATTTTGTTTGTGTTATCACAAATAATGCTTGCCTGGAGATCAGAGGGCAGAGCTAGCCACTAGTTAACCATAGAGGACAGGCAGTGGTGGCAAACACCTTTAATTCCAGCATTTGGGAGGAGGATGCAGGAAGATCAGGATTCAAGGCCACCTTGGGCTACTTGAACTTGAAGTAGTTTGAAAGAGAAACAGAGCTGGGTGGAAAAGGCTCAAGCCTTTGATCCCAGCTCTTGGGAGCATCATGCCTTTGATCCCAACACAGGGAAAGCTCATGACTTTATTCCCAGCAATAGTGAGGAATATAGTCAGGAATAGGAATATAAAGCCAGTGAAGATAGGATGTCTAGCCCATTCAATTTGAGAATTTGTAGAGACAGAATCGGCCCCATTCAGTATGAGATTTTGTAGAGTAAGAAGTCTCCAGTGGCTCTGCTTCTCTGATCTTTCAGTTTTCATTCTCGATATCTGACTCCAGGTTTTTATTGTTAAGACTAATTAGGATCACAGTTCAACCTATACTCATGGCAACACCTTCTTTTTTATGAGGATTCCCATGGTACTCTTTGGCCAACAAATCAATTATATGTAACACATTCCTGTTACTGGAAGCTTCTTTGGTGATAAGAGAGTTCCTGCCACATTATTTGGTGATTTCACTTAGATAAACTTTATACCAGAATGTATTTTAAGAAGCATACTATTGTATTAGGTTTTCATTCCACCCCTCAAATGGTCCTGAATTTTAGCTGCCCCTCCCCATGTTTTTTCTTTCTCTCCTCTTCCCTTTCCCTTCCCATTTGACCCTCCTGTTACAGTTCCCCACTCATCCATCCATGATTAATTATTCTATTTCCCCTTTCAGAAGAAATCCATTCTTCTCCCAGTCCCATACTTCATACATAAATTCTGTGGTTGTATGGGATGTAGCTTGCTTATCAAACGCTTAAGATTAACATCTACATATAAACAGATGCATAGCTTATTTGTCTTTCTAGAGCTCAGTTGCCTCACTCAGGATGATATATATTTTTTTCCTAATTTCAACCCTTTACCTTTAAATTTCAAGATTTCTTTGCTCTTAACTGCTGAGTCACATTCAATTATGTAATGTACCACATTCTCTCCATCCTTTAGTCAATTGATGGACATCTAGGTTGCTTCCAATTACTGGCTCATATGAATGGAAAAGCAATGAAGATGGTCAATGTGTCTTTAGTAGGATGTAGAGTCTGTGGTGGTTTGAAAGAAAATGGCCCCCGAAGGAGTGGCATTATTCAGGGGTGTGGTTTTTTTGGAGTAGGTATAGCCTGTTGGAGGAAATGTGTCACTGTGGTGTTGGGCTTGAGGTCTCATATATGCTCAAGCCATGCTTAATGTCTCATATCACTTTCTGTTGCCTGCCAGTTAAGATGTAAGATGCTCAGTAACTTCATCAGCACCATGTCTGCCAGGATGCCACCATATCACCCAATGGCAATAATAGACAAAACTGTTATGGGATGACTTTTTGTACACTGTGTAGATGTATCTCTGCCAAGGAACCTTCTGATTGGTTTAATAAAGAATGGCCAATAGATTAATATAAATATGTTAATTTAAGTTTTTTTCATTTTTCTTTATTAAAAAATTTTTGACTCACTCTACATACCACCCACAGATCCCACCTTCTCCCTCTTCTCACCCCCCAGACCTCTCTCCCAAGCCATCCCACATCCCCACATCTTCCAAATCAAGGTCTCCCATGGGGAGTCAGCAGAGCCCAGTACACTGAGTCTAGGCAGGTCCAAGCCCCTTCCCACTGCACCAAGCCTGCTCAAGGCATCATACTGCAGGCACCAGATTCCCAAAAGTCTGCCCATCAAGCATAAGCTAAGGTCAAGCTTTCATAATTAATAAGAATTCTCCATGTTATTATTTGGAAGCTGGCAGTCCAAAGAATGTCTGACTTCATGTAACCTCTGAAAAATATGACAATCAAATTGTTCTTCATTTATAAACATTGCCACGTTAATGGTGTCTCTTTACAGCAATAGAAACTCAAGACATGAGTTTGTACTAGTCACTAGGGTATAGGCCTGACCATGCTCTTGTTTGGAGGAATTTAGACTTTGATACTTTGGTTTAGGAAAGCAGTAGAATGCTTTAAGTGCTGCTTAATGGGCCATACTAGTAGGAAATAGGAAATAATGGTGCTGAGTGGGATTTGATGAACTGTGGGAGCTTTCAGAGGAGAAGAATACTAATATGTGGCCTAAAGATCATTCTTATGATGTTTCTTTGAAGAATGCAGCTGCTTTTTGTTCTTGTCTAAGAGTCTGCCTGAGGGTAAAGTTAAGAGTTTTGGAGTAATTCCATTGGCAGAGGATATCTTAAAACACCCCACTATAGACTCCGTCAGGTGGTTATTAGTGGTAAATATAATGAAGATTTATAAGGAAAAGGAGAAAGCTCAGTGTCTTAGGGTTTCTGATGCTATGAAGAGACACCATGGCATGACCACAACAAATCTTACAAAGCAAAATATTTAATTGTGATGGCCCACTTACAGTTTCAGTGGTTCAGTCCATTATCATCATTGCAGAGTGGCATACAGAGAATCATACATCTGGCAGGCAATAGAAAGTCAACTGAGATGCTTAGTGTTATACTGAGCATAGGAAACCTCAAAGGATTCCCCCACAGTGGCACACTTCCTCCTACAAGGCATACCCATTCCAACAAAGCCATACCTACTAATAGTGCCACTCCCTATAAGATAACAGGGGCCAATTACATTCAAATTACCACACTGAGAAAATAAAATATAAAATGTACAGATAGAGAGAAGGGCACCAGGAAGTGGAATGGAACTAAGTGCTGTAGTCAAGGAGATAAATGCACTGAGAAATGGAATAAAGAGAGTGACCTCAGGGCAAGATCCCACCCAGCTAAGTATCCAAGTTGTGAAAATGAATTAAGAAAAGCTTAGAGCCAGGTGTGGAGGTGCATAATTTTAATCCCAGCACTTGGGGGGCAGAGGCCTAGAGATCTCTGAACTTGAGGCCAGCCTCAACTACAGATCCAGTTGCAGGACAGCCAAGCCTAGGCAGTGAAGCAAATCATCAAAATAGCGATTTGGTAAAGATGTAATTGAATAATGTGGCCATGTTCTAGCACCAGGAAGCAGCAGGACTTGGCAACTTCAGCCATGTGGTTTTGTCTTTAAGGATAGAGGAAAGGGGTTATGGAATATTCCTCTGCAACTAAGCAAAATTGCTGAGGCCAGGCATGTATCAGGGGTGTCCTTGAATGTGGGCCTAGAGAGGCCATTATGTCAAATTCTGGAGTTGAAGCCTGAATTCCTTGGAGACCCTAAAATGTTAAAGTTGCCAGAGTAATGGGGAACCTGCCTAGGAAATCTTCTAACAGGAGGTGGAACCAGCCCAAGAGAGAGTGAAGTATGTTGCAGTCACAAAAGCTGAAATGAGTTGTAGATCTGAAGAACATTTTGACATCAGACATGGAAATGTGGAGGTTGGAGTGTGCCTGGATGGTTTTGATCATGCTTGGTCCGTTATTTCTGGACTATGCTCTCTTCTCTATGTTTGGAATAAAAATGTGCATCATGTGCCATTATATGCTGGAAATATGTCATATTCTTTCTGATTTTAATTTTATAAGGGAATACAGTTAGATTGCATGAATCTCAGAAGAGAATTTAAACATAAGACATCTAAATAATGTGAAACTGTTATATACTATTTAGGACTTTTGAAGTTGGACTGAATGCATTTTTACATTATGATATTGCTATAAGTTTTTGGGGGCCAGGGAATGATTTGAAAGAAAAGGACCCCCAAAGGGAGTAGCATTAATAGGAGGCACGACTTTGTTGGAGTGGATGTGGTCTTGTTGAATTAAATGTGTCACTGTGAAGGTGGGCTTAAGGTCTCACATATGTTCATGCCAGCCCAGTGTCTCAGACCATTTCCTATTGCCTTCCAGTCAAGAAGTAGGACTCTCAGGTACTTCTCCAGCACCATGATTGTGTGTACACAATCATATTTCACCATGATGATAATGGCTAGCAATGGTAACCCAATTCGCTAAAAAATATAAGTCACCTCAATTAAATGATTTTACTTTATAAGAATTGTCATGGTCATGTTGTCTCTTCACAGAAATAGAAACCCTAATCAAGACAGAGTCCTTAGGGTATGTGTTCAAGAGTGATGTACTGGCTACTTTTATTTCAACTAGACACAAACTAGAGTTATCTGAAAGGAGGGTGTGGTGATATTGTGTTCCCCAAAATATTGTACACCCTAATAAACTTATCTGGGGTCAGAGAATAGAACAGCCACTAGATATAGAGGCCAGAAAATGGCGGCACACAGGCCTTTAATCCTATCACTTGGGAGGCAGAGATCCATCTGGATCTCTGTGAGTTTAAAGCCACAATGGAAACAGCCAGGCATGGTGACTCATGTCTTTAATCCCAGGAAGTGAGCCTTTAATCTCAGGAAGTGATGGCAGAAAGCAGAAAGGTATATAAGGCATGAGGACCAGGAACTAGAGCTGGTTAAGCTTTTAGACTTTTGAGTAGCAGTTCACCCAAGATTCATTTGGAAGAGGACTCAGAGGCTTCCATTCTGAAGAAACAGGATCAGCTGAGGAATTATCGAGGTGAGGAAGCTGTGGCTTGCTCTGTTTCTCTGATCATTCAGGGTTCACCCCAATACCCAGCTCTGGGTTTGTTTTTATTAATAAGAATTTTTAAGATTCTTGCTACAAGAGGGTGTAGTGATATATTGTGTATCCTAATAAACTTGCCTGAGGATCAGAGGACAGAGCCAGCCACTAGATTAGACATAGAGGTCAGGCAGTGGTGGCATACACCTTTAATCCCAATACTGGGAAGCACACATGCCTTTAATCCCAGGAAGTGATATCTGGGCAGAGAAAGATATATAAGGTGTGAGGAAATAGGAACTCATTTTTTAAGCTGAAGATTTTGTAGAGGTAAGAGCTAGTGGCTGGCTGTTCTGCTTCTCTGATCTTTCAGCTTTCACCCTGATATCTGACTCTGGGTTTATTATTATAAGACCATTCTAAGATTCAAACAACATAGGGTAATTCAGCTGAGGAAATGCCTCCATAAGATCCTGCTACAGGGCACTTTCTTAATAAGTGATTGATGAGGAGAGTGCCTAGTCCATTGTGGGTGGTAACCTCTTTGGGATGGCAGTACTGAGTTTATTAGAAACTTCACTGAGATAGCCATGATGAACAAGCCAGTAAGCAGCAATCCTCTGTGGAAACTATATCAACTCATACATCCAGGTGCCTGCCTTTTAGAGTTCCTCGCCCAGATTATTTAATGACTAACAGTGAGAATGTAGAATAATCAGATAAACCTATTCATCCCCAATGATCATGGTGTTTCTCATAGCAATGGTAACCCAGACTAAGACAAATAGTATAACTTAATCTTGAGGTAGATATAATCCTATCTGCTTAAGGAACTGGCCCAGATATTTCTACAGTGGTTGCCCAAGTTTGCACACCCATCAGCAATTGCTGAGTGCTCCCTTTACTCCACATATTTGCCCGCATGAGCTATGATTTCTTTTATTGATCTTGGCCATATTGACTGGTGTAAAATGAAACTAAAGTGATTTTGATTTACATTTCACTGATGACTATGTATGTTGAACAATTCTCTAAGTGCTTCTCAGACATACTGTGGGATGTCTTTCTGTAAACTGTGAATATGTGTTGCTCGTTTTGGTTGGTAAATAAAGCAGTTTGGCCAATGGTGAGGCAGAATAAGGTTAGGTGGTATATTCAAAGTGAAGACAGAGATGAAGAAAGGAAGAGTTGGGGAGACAATGCAAACTGTCTCCAGAAGAAGCAAGATATGAAAGAACAGGCATTGCCATGAAGCCACATGGCAAAGCACAGATTAATAGGAATGGGTTGATTTAAGTTGTAAGAGTTAGCTAACAAGAAGTCTGAGCCATAGGCCATACAGTTTGTAATTAATATAAGCCTCTGTGTGTATACTTGGGACTGACCAGCTGCAGGACTGGAAGAGACGCAGGAAAACTTCTGGCAACACAGACATACCTGTTTCCTCATTAATAAATCTCTGTTTAGAGTTGAATTCCATTATAAATGGTTATTTGTTTTCTTAATGTTAAATTTTTTGAATTCTTTATATAGTTTGTATATTAGAACACTGTTGGGTGTGTAATTGGTAAAAACCTTTTCCCATTCTATAGCCTTCCACTTTGAATGAGGGTGGTATTCTTTGCCTTGCAGAAACTTCAGAGTTTCTTGAGGTTCCATTTATTGTTTATCATAGTGACTGTACTAATGGTGTTCTGTTCAGAAAGTCTTTTCTTTGCCAATTAGTTCAATGATATTCTCATTTTCTCTTCTATCAGATTCAGTTATTTGTTGAAGTCTTTTTTCCCATTGGGATTTAGTTTTGTGCAGGGTATTAAGTATGGAACTATCTGCATTCTTCTACATCAAGCCATCCTGTTTGTTGAAGATTCTGGTGTTTTTTCCGAGTATATATTTCTGGTTTCATTATGAAAAATTAGGTGTGTTCATAGGTTTGTGGACTTTTGTCTGTGTCTTCAATCTGATTTCATGAGACAACATGCCTGTTTTGTGTCAATAAGATGCTATTTTAATGGCTGTAGTCCTATAGTACATCTTGAGATTGGGACAGTGATATATCAATTAGTTCTTTTATATTCAGGATTGTGTTTGCTATCCTGGAATTTTTGTTTCCTAATATAAATCTGAAAAATATATTTTCATGATCTATGATGAATTATGTTGGAATCTTATGAGGATTGAATTGATTCTGTAGATTTTATTTTTTTGTCTTCTGACATCTTCTTAAACTGTTTTTTACTTCAATGATCAAAATAAATAAATTTTTTCTTCTTTCTTTGAGAAAAGGTTCCTCTGTGTACTCCTGGCCCTTTTCAAACTTACTCTGTAGACTAGACTGGCCTCCAACTCAGTCTCAAGTGCAATATTAAATAGATATTGAAAGAGTAAACAACCTTGTCTTTTAGCTGATTTTAGGGAAAATGCTTTGAGTTTCTCGCCATTTATGTTGATGTTGGCTGTGGGCTTTCTGTAAAACACCTCTATATCATCTGTATTTTGAGGTATGTTTCTTGTATCCCTAGTCTCTCCAAGACTTTTATCATGAGGAGGTTATAGATTTTTTTCAAAGGCCTTTTCTATACCAAATGTGGCATTTATCCTTCAGTTTGTATATAAGGTAGATTGCATTTATTGATTTATTTATGTTGAACCATCCTGTATCTCTGGGATGAAACTGATTTGATCATGGTAAATAATCTTTTAATGCATTCTTCGATTAGGTTTGCAAGTACTTTATTGAGAATTTCTGCATATATGCCTTTAAGGAAAATTGGTCTACAATTCTCTTTCTTTGTTGGGTCTTTATGTGCCTCAAAAATATATTGGGTAGTGTTTTCTTGGTTCATATTTTGTAGACTACTTTTAGGGATTTCTGGATTAATTTGTGCTTGAAAGCCTAGTAGAATTCTGTACTAAAAACATTTGGACCCATGTTTTGTTGTTGTTGCTGTTATTATTGTTAGTAGGTATTAATTACTGTTTCTATTTAACTGGTGATAATATGTCAACTGTAGTTGTTAATCTGATCTTGAGTTAACTATCATAGGTGGTATATATGAAGTCAATTATCCATTTCTTATAGATTTTCCAATTTAGCAAATTACAGGCATTTCAAAATATGTTCTTATGATTCTCTGGATATCCTTGGTGTCTGCTTTCATGACACCATCTTTATCTCTAATTTTGTTAATTTGGATATCTCTCTGCATTTTAGATAATGTTGATAAATCTTAATTGATATTCTCAAAGGAGCAACTCTGTGTTTCATTGGTTCTATGGATTTGTTTGTTTGTTTCTATTTTATTGATTTCAGTCCTGAGTTTGATTGTTTCCTGCTGTCTACAGGAATCTTATTTCTTCATTTTTGCTCTAGAGTTTTTAGGTGTTCTTTCAAGTTAGTAGTATGAGATATCTTTAGTTTTTCTTTTAATTTAGGCACTAGTGCTCTAAACCTAACTCTTAGATATGATTTCACTGTATACTATTGTGTTTTCATTCTCATTAGATTCTAGAAATATCAATTTCTTTCTTAATTTCTGCCTCAACCCCTTTTTCATCTAGTAATGTGTTGTTCAGTTTTCATGAGTCTGTAAGCTTTCTGTTGTTTCTAGTGTTGTTGATGTCCAGCTTTAACTTGTTTGGTCAGATAGGATGTACAGTGTTATGTTAAATTTCTTATATCTGTTGAGAGGTGGTCAATTTTGAAGAAAGTTCCTTGAGCTGCTGAGAAGATTGTATATTCTCTGTTGTTTGGGTAAAATGATCTATAAATGTTAGGTCCATTGTGCTTATGGCATCATTTAGCTCATGCATGTTTGTTTGCTTTTTGTCTTGATGACCTGTCTATTGCCAAGTGTATATTTGTCACTGGCTATCACTGTGTGAGGATAGAGATGTGATTTTAGCTGTAGTAGTCTTTCAAGTCTATTTTTATTTAATATTTTAAGAATTTGTTTAGTTTCATCCTCTGTATTTTAATTGTGTTGTTGTGTTTTTTATGTTTAGTATTTTTACTTCTTTGTATATTCTTTACATTCACTTTATGCAGGATGTGTATCTGGAAAAGGTCCTGTAGGATGCCTGCTCATTCAGATGATTAAATTCTTTGCTGTTTCACAGCTTTTTAGGTCCATGCAGTTGCATTAATTAATATTGGTTTTAATGTTGTGCGATCAAGGTCTTGTTCATAAGGAAGAGGAGGGAAAATGAGACTAAATGCCTCTTGAAAAATTATTACATAATTAATAGTAATAAAGCTTATCATAGAAAAAACCCTAGTGTGTGTGTGTGTGTGTGTGTGTGTGTGTGTGTGTGTGTGTGTGTGAAGAAGAGAGAATTATAGTTAGGAAGTTGGGTTATCCTAGAAAACAGAAACAAAGCCACTATTAGATACCACAGGCTAATAAATAAAAGTCCAGTAAAGAAATGGATTCTTTATTTTGAAGTTGATGTCCAGTGACTCCCATAGACCCCCACCAAGTTAAAAATTTATTGCCAAGGCTATCCTCCAAAACTTGACAGAGAAATTTTATTGTTGAAGATACCACATACTTTAGCCATACAATATAGAGAAATAAATCTGGTGCTAAGTGGAAGTTTTTACTTTACTATCTAGTTTTCTTATTGCTAGAAGCTGCTACACACTGTAGAAGTACAGTATTTTTAGTCTTACCAAACTGTGAATCCTATTAGTTAGAATAATAACTTCCTTGGCAAGACACGCACATTAGTACAATAGTGGGATGAATGATGTGAGAGAAACCAACCACTTTCTGATTGGAGTTCAGTCCCAGGTCATGAAATAAAACCCATATCACATACCAATATCAGGCTAAATGCCTATGGATCAACAAGTCACAAGCACTAGGGGAAATACTATTACTATCATTCTGATAAACTGATATATTTTTAAACCAATCCCTAATGTTTTATCATTATACCCATAGAGTAGTGGATTCTTTTCTTCTTCTTCTTCTTCTTCTTCTTCTTCTTCTTCTTCTTCTTCTTCTTCTTCTTCTTCTTCTTCTTCTTCATTGTCTTTTTTTTTAGGGGGACAGGGTTTCTCTGTGTAGTTTTGGTGCCTGTCCTGGAACTCATACTGTAGACCAGGCTGGCCTCGAACTCACAGAGATCCACTAGCCTGAGTCCCTCCTGAGTCTTGGGAATAAAGACAATGTGCCACCACCTCCTGGCAAGTAGTGCATTTTTAACCCTCATTGGAAAATCTTTTTGTAATATAAAATAGTTAACATGGATAGCCACAACTGACCATGGTGCAGAAAATAAGATACTGAAGGATTCTAGGCCTTAAATGGAACATGAATATTGTGCCCTCCCTTCCTAAGGTTAAAGGAATTTCCAGAAGAAAGGAGAAAAAGATTGCTGTAGGCAGAAACATAATAAGATTGAGTAATTATTATCTTCTGGACATACCATATGTTCTGTACATATGAACTCTCTGGGTTTGGGATAGTACACAAGATCTGTAAAAGCATAAATCACACCAAATTCAAATGAATGGTGGAGTGAGGCATGAAGACCTACCCCTAGCCAAAGAGCTTTTGGCAATTGTTAGTTGATGGGTGAGGTAGAATTAGCTTTCTTTAAAAGGGTAGCCTGTGTTCCGACAATCACCTTCCAGTTTAAGTAAATATATACAAAAATTTGGGGAGTATCAGCTGTTCCTGATAGTTAAAAAATATAAACACAATTTCAGTAGGAAGAAAAGAGGTCTCAGATCTGAATATACGTTGTGTAGAGAGGTAAATGTGACCAAAACACACTGTATGAAATCCTTGACATATTAATAAAAATATTAAAATAATAATAATAAATACAGACATGGTTTAAATATAATTTGGTATATTGTGTGATATGATGGAAGCAGGTAAAAGTTTTACTTGATTAAAGGGAACGGTCAACTGATAGTATATTTTAGGAGTGAAAATATAAAGATGAATTGTTATGGAGACAAAACTAAATTTTAGCGATGAAATGTTGAATCATTAAAGAAGGGACTGGAAACATGGCTCAGTAATGAAAATAACATGTTTGCCTTTAACTGAGGACACAGGTTCAATCCCAAGCACCCACATGCCAACTTTCAACCATCTCTACATTCTCAGGGGATCCAGCCTCCTCTTGTTTACTCATTGTGAGCCAGGTACACATGTGGTACACTCACATGCATGTAAGCAAAACATTCATATCAATAAAGCTATTTTTAAAATAGGTAACATAAAATTAATTTTGCCTTCAGTTTTTGAGCCTTAAAAACTTATACAAATCTCAAAGACAGTGAGCAATTCTTGACTCTGATAATTTGTAAAGATACTGTATACAATCCAAGTTTTCCACTGAAATGAAAATATGACTATTCACAGTACCAAAGTCTGTAACTCATACACATGCACATATATGTATTTAAAATGGTGTGGCAACTATAGAAACCTAAATTGTGTTGACAGTGAAATGGAGATACATAAACCGGCCAGTGATCTGAATGCATAAATGGAAAAATTTGGGGAGGGGGCTTTAACAAGAAGAATTAGACAAGAAGAAGGGAAATGAATGCAGAAGGTGAGTCCAACAACAGTGAGGATGGTAGAAAATGTCCTAAGAAATCAAACTATTAACTAATATACTTAAGTCTAAGTATAAATAGAGTAATATAGTTTAAATAAAATTATCTCCTCTGTGCTGACAATACTTCCTTCAAGAGCCAAAGGAGACCTAAGAAGAACCCCAATGCATTGCATGAGAAGCCCACTTTTTAGATGTTGGTTAAAGTTGTTCAAGAGACTCCCAATGCATACAGTCTATTGGTATTGCCCTTGTTTACCCTATAGAGGTGGAAGGTAATTACCTATTGTTGAGGACAGCATGCATATCAGACACAGAGTGAGAGGTGTAGCTAGAGATTTTCTCTTCAGCTCCTGCCAAGCCCCGGCAGTCCCACCAAGCCCTGGCAGTGCCCACAGCCCACTTATAAAATGAACACACAGACACTTGTATTATTTAAACTGTTTGGCCTAATGGCTCAGGCTTCTAGCTATCTAGTTCTTACATCTTAAATTAACCCATTTCTATAGATCTATACCTTGCCACATGGCTTGTGGCTTAACAGTATCTTACATGTTGGAACTCATGGCAGCGGCTGGTAGCATCTCCCTGCCTCAGCCTTCCACTTCTCAGAATTCTCCTCTCTGCTTGTTTCACCTATACTTTCTGCCTGGCTACTGGCCAATCAGTATTTTATTTATACAGAGCAATATCCACAGCACAGAGGCCCTTAAACTGGGACAGTCCTGAGGGGCTCTTCTCTGAGGACTAGCTTTCATGATAGCAGAAGAGGCCACATGATCTTCCAAAGGACAAAAGCAAAACAATAGTCCTATGCAGCTGTAATGCCTATGGACCACAATGATTAGCATGCCATGAAGACTTTAAAAGTACATTAGGACACACATACATTGTCAGTAACCAAGAGTTCTCTAAATATACTTAAGATTCTCTTAATATGAAGGGAACAATACCTAGTCCTGGAAAAGTAATCAATTACTCATAGCTAATAAAGTCATGGATCTTGGAGGAGTGTTTACAACATCCAGTTTATTAAGCCAGCATAATCTCTAGCTCCATTATACAAGTTTGTCTCTTATACCCAGAGATAAATGTAGTCCTCACCACTTGTACTGTGTGTGTGTGTGTGTGTGTGTGTGTGTGTGTGTGTGTGTGTGAACTTGAAACAAGCTAGAGTCATCAGAGAGAAAGGAGACACAGTTGAAAAAAATGCCTCCATGAGACCCAGCTATAGGGCATTTTCACAAAGAGTGATCACTGGGGAAGGGCCTAGCCCATGGGGCTGGTGCCATTCCTGTGCTGGTGGTCTGGGGTTCTATAAGAAAGCAGGCTGAACCGGGCGGTGGTGGTGCACGCCTTTAATCCCAGCACTCCGGAGGCAGAGCCAGGTGGATCTCTGTGAGTTCGAGAGCTACACAGAGAAACCCTGTCTCGAAAAAACCAAAAAAAAAAAAGAAAGAAAGAAAGAAAAGAAGAGAAGAGAAGAGAAGAGAAGAGAAGAGAAAAGAAAAAAAGAAAAGAAAAAAAAGAAAAGAAAAGAAAAGAAAAGAAAAGAAAAGAAAAGAAAAGAAAAGAAAAGAAAGCAGGCTGAGCAATCCATGTGAAGCAAGACATTAACACCCCACCAGGGCCTCTGCATCAGCTCCTGCCTCCAGGATTCTGCTTTGTTTGAGTTCTGTGCTGACTTCCTTTGATGATGAGTGACAATGTGTAAGTGTAAGCTGAAAACACAATTGCTGTGGATATGGCTATATGTAAATAAATCTGATTGGCCGATAGCCAGACAGGAAGTATAGGCGGGACTAACAGAGAGGAAAATTGAGGTAGTAGGAAGGAGAGGGGAGACTGCCTGCAGCCACCGCCAGGACAAGCAAGATGTAAGGTACCAGTAAGCCGAGCCACGTGGCAAAGTATAGATTAATAGAAAAGGGCTAAATATAAGAGTGAGAGCTAGACAATGATAGGCCTGAGTTAATGGCCAAGCAGTTTAAATAATGTAAGAGTCTGTGTCTTTATTTTATAAGTGGGCTCTGGGACTGGTGGGACTTGGGAGTTGGAGAGAAATTCTACAGCTACACACAATCCCTTTCTTTCCCAATTTGCTTTTTGGTCATGGTGTTTTCATTGCAGAAATAGAAATCCTAAAACAACTCTTATCAAGGAACTCTCTTTAAAAGCAGACAGAAACCATTACAGAAAAGGATAACCAATTATCATGCAGAGTTGTAGACTCCAGTCCCAGTGGATGGATACCTCTACAAAACAATTCCCATACCTAAGACTAAGGTAACATTGTAGAAATGGAGACAGAAAGATTGTAAGAGCTATTAGGCCAACAAGGTTACTGTGAGACTGTGTCTCACGGGAATTTTAGAAGATACACACAAATAAAGCTGCACCAGCCTAACTACCTAAACATGAGCTTACCAAGAACAGTAGTGTGGTGATATTTTCTTTGTGCTCTAACAAATAAAGTTTGCCTGGAGATCAGAGGGCTGAGCTAGCCACTAAAGGCCAGGCAGTAGTGGCGCACATCTTTAATCCCAGCACTTGGGATTTCATGCCTTTGATGACAGTATTTGGGAAGCATACAACTTTAATCCCAACACTTGGGAGAAAGAAACAGGAAGTGATATGACTGGGCAGAGAGAGGAAGTGATAAGGCAGGGTGGAGATAGGAGCTCAGCCCCTTTCAGTCTGAGGATTCCCAGAGGTAAGAAATCTTTGCAGTGGCTGGCTGCACTGCATCTCTGATCTTCCAGCTTTCACCCTGATATCTGACTCTGGGTTTTTATTATTAAGACTAATTAGAATTAATGCTACACAATAGACATACTAAAGTGGATGGTGGAAAACCAAAGGGAACTGAACCCTAAGTAAAGAACTTAAAGCAACTAAAGAAAGCTGAGAGTGGGAAAAAAGTCTTTTCTATGGAAAACACACTAATTGCTTGTCTAAGATTGAATGATTAGCTCTGAAAACATGCATACAAGTAGAATGATAGATATTGAGCAGGTTGAATTAGGAATGTATGTATATATATATGTATATATATATATATATATATAAAATATTCAGTGAAAAAAGCCATAAATTTGAAAGGGAACATGAAGGGTATATGAGAGGGTTTATAGGGAGGAAAAGAAGAAGAAAATGATGTAATTATAATGTAAAAAAAACCCAGCAATATATCATCCATGTTTCTCAAAATAGATAAGAATTTGTAAATTATAGTGCTACTATAGAATACAATGTTTTATGAATAATACCTATACTATTGTCCAAAGTAAAGTCTTAAAATCTTTGGGCTAGAAACATGGCTCAGCTAGTAAGAGCACTGGCTGCTCTTCCAGAGGTCCTGAGCTCATGTCCCAACAACTCCAGTGTGAATCACAGTCACCTATAATGGGGTCTGATACTCTCTTCTGGCATGCAGGCATACAGGCAGACAGAGCACTCATAAATTAAAGAATACATAAATAAAAATATTAAAAACTAACTAACTTTATGCAATCTATTTTTTTATTCTTTTGTGTTTTTTATTTTGTTCAGATCTGGTGCCATTAGATTTCTAAAATTTTTTCTTGAATAATTTTTTCTTATGTTATGACTTGGTTATTCTTTTGATATATCTGTAACTTCCTCTGCTTTGTTTCCAGAATATGTGTTGTTCAGTCAGTTGTTTGTAGCTGAAGTTTTTTTCTGGTCCTGCCCAGCCCCACGGACCCCGCAGATGCTTATAAAATAATCATTTAGAAGCTTGTATTAATTAAAACTGTTTGGCCATAAGCTCAGGTCTACCACTGACTAGCTCTTACACTTAAACTCAGAAAATTTCTGTTAATCTATATGTCACCACATGTTCTGTGGCTTACCTGTGTGCCACCACATGCTGCTCCCTGGATGGCAGGCTGGCATCTCCTGACTCAGTCTTCCACTTTACAGAATTTTTTTTGTTTGTCTATCTTGCCTATACATGCTGTCTAGCTACAGGACAATGAGCTTTTTATTTATCAACCAATCAGAGCAACACAGTCACAGCATACAGAACATCCCACAGCAGTTGTTGCTTTGAGAGATCAGATACAGTGATAGAATGTATATTATAACAGGATTAACTGGAGCTGACTGACAAAATTGCATAATGTACCCATTTATTTAGCCCTGCAGAAAGACTTTCTGACAAACCATCTGAAAGGGCACTTCAAAGTCCTTGGAAAATAAAAGAAATAATATTGCCAACACAGTTATAGAGGTTATGTTGCTTCTGAGCATATGGATATGTATTCTGTAACCCTAAATGGAGGGCTGTGATATTCAAGGCCAACTTTGACCCAAGAGAATGATTGTAGTGCTTCTCTAATTAGAATTTCTTGCATGGTGGAGGTAAATCATAATTTTAATCCCTGATATATAGATTTTAGTATGCTGACCTTTTAGTAAAGGTGCTTGCCTGATTAGAAAACATTTGAAACACTCTTGCCACTGGAAGACAGCTGGAAATGGTAAAAGTAGTGAAATGAGCACCCTACTCAACATAGGCTCTCCAAAGGTCAAGATGAAGCAGCCCATCTATTTAACTGCTGAATATATGAGGCATTCATCCCAGTAGAAGGCAGCTTCATGTAAAAGACCATAAAAAAAATCAAAGTCATGGCATTAAGCAATTTTATATCCTGTAGTCACAAAACAAAGTCATATATATTTATATTGACATTTCATATTTTAGAAGCTATAATGCATATATTCTGTAACTATTGTTTTTTTCATTACATAATAAAAATATTCATTGTAAAATAGTTGGCAGAACATCTATCAAATTAATTCAATTGTGTTGCCAGAGAATTAGAAAATGCTAGACCACAAAAATGATGTTTCTAGTGTCTTCTGAATGGACATTTCCTCAACGAATATGATTATATTGTTTTTCTGTTTCAATTAATGAATTGCTTTCTACTCTGATGAATTTTAAACTTCCCAATATTTTGTTTCTTTAAGATATTATCTGTAAAGGTCACTTTCAGAATTGTTCTATCAATACAAATAAGAAAGTATGAAAAGTAAGCAAAACAAAAATCAAAACATAACAAGTACCTTGAAAAGTAATACTAAGGGTAATGTCAAGAGCCAGAAGTGATTTCAACCCTAGAACTCTGGGGTTTAATATTCTAGCTTCCAAAATCAATATTGGGACCCCTATTATGGGTCATTTTGTATACTGTGGCAATGTGTTGCTCTCACTGGTTTAATAAAGAGCTAATGGACAAAAACTAGGCAGAAAGAGGTTAGGTGAGAGAACCTGACTGAGAGAATGCTAGGAAGAAGGAAGGTAGAATATCCAGGACAGAGAGAGAAGCAAGATAAACTTGCCATACTGAACAAAATATCACCACATAGGAAAAAATGGGTTAATTTAAGATGTAAGAACTAGTTAGTAACAACCCTAAGCTATTGGCTGAACATAGTTAATTAATAATCAGTCTCTATGTGGTTATTTGTGAGTTTGCTGGTGGCACATAAACTTCTGCCTACAAATGGCACCCTAGGTCTGGGGACATGCACATCTACATAATACCTGAGGAAGTTTAAATAATTTCAAAACACAGAGTCAAACGTGGCTTCCTGGGGACCACTTTCTCTCAGGTAAGCTCAGTGCTAGTTACAAACAAAGGCATGGCTCTTTTAAGAGGCCCTGCTACCAAGCACTTGTTTGGGCTTTATGAGCAGTGGATGGTGTGCTATTCAATGGCACAAGACTAGGTAGAAATGCCTATAGAAACCTGGAGGCAAAAACTTCCTAGAGCTGAGGCAGTCAATGTGTCCCCCATTGGTACCTCTGAAATGAGGCTAGAGGCTCAGTGAACTGAAGGAGAAAGAGCCAGCACTAGCACACCATGAATTAAACTTCCCATAGGTGTAATATTTTGTTCATGCAGACAGAAAAGTTTATAAATATGCAATAAAGACAGATCCAGATGGAAGAAACCATGTTACGGTATGTATAAATATGTACATAGACTTGAGAAGGAAAGGTAAAAGGGTATAGACAGTCGTGTAAAAAAAAATAATAGTTTAAAAATAATGAAGTCCTTTAAAAATAAATAAATTAATATAAAAAAGACATATATAGATGGAAAATACACAGGGAGTAAGGATCTTGTATGTTATTGTGTTGTCTTTAAATTTTTTGATTGATGATGAAGAAAAATAGCTGCTGAGAGATACTGGATTATAGAAGATGCTAAATTAAACCAACCTATGTATTTTAAAAGTGTCATGATTTCAAAATGAAAGTCAAGATATGTGTGGCTTTGGGGAAGAAGTTATGGTTATGTTGTCACAGTAAACAAAAGACTGTAGCTCAATCAGGTTTGAAGAAGATCAGGTTTGATCAAAGAAGAACCTCTGAAAATCCTGGTTACAGATATAAAAAAAGTAAACCTAGAAAAACTACATGACATGTGATGTATATTTTACCTGATCAAACATAAAACAAACAAACAAAAAACATCTTTGGCTGACTTTTGTATAATACACAGTCTATACTTGTATTAATGCAGATGGGTATGTTACCTTTAAAAGTTTATGTATCTTCAAGTCAAGGAGACCAAACACCAATGAAAATGGTGTCCAGGATCCAATATCTCAGAGAGTTGTGTTGCAGTTTCCTCAGAGTTCTGCATCTAGAACTGCTTCAAGTTTGCTGACTGAGATGCTCTATCCTCACAGACCACTCTAGCCAGGACTTTACCACAATTCTAATTTTTTTCAAGGTCCCCCCAAAATTCTAGTGCCCTAGACGATAGAAATCAGTCTAGAGAAAACAATACCCTCATTCCTAAAGATGGTTTATGGAGATTTGTCATCATTTAAGAGGGGTTGGTTAAAAGTTGTTATTGGTCATGGCCGAGATAAAAACCAAAGGAGTTAGATTCTAAGATCTCTTTCTAATGAAAAACGGGAGGATATAATATAAAAATGATGAGATAAAATGGTTGGTTATTGAATCTACTTTAATCCAAAAACAACTATTAATCTCAAAATATTCTACACTGGTATGAATTTTGGTTTGTTGATACAAATTTAAAGATATGATTGTATACATATGTGTGTGTGTGTGTGTGAGTGTGTGTGTGTGTTTCCACCCTTATTTGCAGTATTGTGCTTATACAGCTCATTTTGAAATGTAATATATAATTAAGAAATAGAGGTTAGCAGTCACCTATAATAATCAAACTTATAGTTATATTAGATATGTTTTCAAGGTTAAACAGATATATTTAGATAATAAGATAGCCTTCAAACACTTCAAAGACCTATAGAATATTTTATTTAAGATGTTTAACAACCTGAGGCTTTTCATGACAGTGAGACATGTCTGCTCCTGACAGCACCAATCTACTTCAGAGAAGATGATGGGCATTGAAGAACCTCCATATGGAGTTTGATTTCTTTATGGCAATAGCTATTTATGTGGGCAAGAAAATGCCTTTGTTTTAACAGCTGACAGTATGCTGTCCAAACTGGACCATTAGGATGCAAAAGAAAGCATTGCCAAGACAGTCCTTAAAAATTCCCTGCTTCTCAGAAATATCTGTCAAATATACTAAGCCTGTTAGCCAAAGATGTATGGCCCAATGTTGCAGAGGAACTTTGGGTAATTGTCCAGGCAGCCAGATGTCCCTGTCACTGGGTAATATTACATCCTTCTGTGGTTTTTGAGGGAGTTAAAGACTAAATAGTTAAAATTTTCCTCACTTATAATAAAAAGTAAATTAAATGTAACACTTTAGACTAACAAAAATAATAGACTATTTTCTCTAAGTTAGCCAAATACAAATGGAATGGATATTGTGACTCTAATTTTACTTGATGACTTTTTTTGTTATATATAGTCCTACTATGTTAAAATTAATACCTTCTTTTTAATTAGACAAAAAGGAATAAATGTTATGTAATGGAACCGTGTAGGCATTCCCTGGTTATATGGAACTTTGCAGGCAGGTTTAGGTACCCGCCAGCCCGGGAGGAGGCTGAGGGTAGGACATGTAGAGAAGCAAAATAAACTTACCATGCTAAAAAAAAAAAGTACTGCTATGTGGTAGAATGTAGATTAAAAAATAAGTTAATTTAAGATGTAAGAGCTAGTTAGTAACAAGTCTAACCTACTGACCAAATCTTTATAATTTATAATAAATCTCTGTGTGTTTATTTGGGAGCTGGCTGGTGGGACAGAAACTTCTGCAAACACATACTGTACCCAAAGATGTATGAATAACTCAGTAAATTTCTGAAGTTGTTTTTTTTTTTTTTTTCACCTCTTTGATAGGAAAAGTATGCGGCGATGAGAAGCTCTTCATACACTGATGTTTATCGTCCTGGTTCCATCATCAAGGTGTACTTCAATGGCCATTCATTTTAGGAACTCAACACACACAGTTCCAATGCTTTAAGTCATGTTCAACACTAACTAGTACTTTAGAACAAAAAATCCTAAGAAGAAGCCAAATAGTATTCACATTATTTTTATTTGAATGCATACTGAACACATGTTCTGTAGTTGATTCTTGTTTCTTACATAGATATAATTACTTCATATTTAGTAACTGTCTTTTGTCTTTCACTGGTTGGCTCAGTGGGCAAAGGCACCTCCTGATAAAACTGATGAGCTACAATCAATTCCTGAAATTCATGTGACAAAGGAGAGAACTGACTACCATAAATTTTCCTTTGTTTTCTATATGCATACACTGTGCCCACATGCCCATATACCATGCATACATACACCCCCACACATAATATCACCCAAAATAAATAAATAAATTATTATAAGACAAAAGTAGTAACTAATAAGTGAAACTAATAATCTACTAAAATAAACTATCACTCTCAGGTCAAAATTAAGAAAACAGAAAAATGAAGAAAAGAAACCAAATAAATAACTTTTGTTGGTTTATAAAAAAGGTAATTTTGAAACTAAGGCAACCATTTCTCAACTGTCTGAGCTGTAAGAAGTTCAACATACCATTTTCCCTTGAGTGAAATTCAAACATGCAGATGGCTAAAGCATAAAGAATTCAGTACAAACTGACCCAAAGGACAGGAGATGTCTGTGGATATGAAGAGTCCATATTAGAAGATGGTTCAGGATTGCTCCCACTGAGAGGGAAGAAACGTGTCCTTAAGCTGGTAGCTGTTTCAAAAACAAGAGTCAGTTACATTTTAGAGGGAAATCTATACCCATAAAGAATTTAACCCTTTCTTTAACTCCTTCTCCATGTGTTAGCTCATTACTCAAGGAGCAATGCTGCTCAGTCTTTTCTTTTACAACAACCTTGAACTTATAAAACAAGGAATTTTAATTATTAATCTTCTGTGATGATATGATAAAAACATAATTGTTTGACACAATTATCCTTATTGACAACAAGGATTGGTTAGGGGTAAGTGGATGAAATAGGTACATGTAGAGTCAAGAGCTCAGATGTACTAATTCTAATTAAATATTTGGTATGTGGAAACATGACATAAATACATAAAATTATAATCATGGTTCTTAGTACCATGACTACATCTTTCTGTCTTTTCTACATAGAAGGGTGAAAAGATTTCAACAGCTGGTTAGCAAATACTTTTATTTAGCATAGTAAGTCAAAATTTGTTTTTTCCTTTTATTATTGAGATTATAATACAACTACCTAATTTCTGTATTCCATTTCCTCCCACCAAACTCAGCCATCTACTGCTCCTTACTCTCTTTCAAATTCAGGGCCTCTTTTTAAAATTGTGGTTCCATGTAAATATGTATATGTATATAAATTTCTAAATAGAACTTTCTCAGTCTGTTTGATGTTACTTGTATCTTTGTTTTTAGGGCTGACCATGTGGTACTGGATAAGGACTAACAGTCATTATACTAGAATGTGCCAAGCAAGATTCCAAAGTAGGGAAGCAATATTCCTAACCTGTTGTGATGTTCATAGTCATATGAACAATAAAATGACCACCATGTTGTGACAATAGCAAAGATACAGTAATGACATGCATAGTTTGATGGTTAATAACAATTTTTTTAATTAGAGTTAAGATCCCATGAACTGGGGTGAAACCATACCTAGCACTTAAAACCTTGCCAACTACCTAGGACTAGTAAATGTCATAACATTTTTTTCTTTTACAAGCATTTCTTTCCATTCTGTTCTTCCTGTGTTTCATGAGAAAGTATCCAGAATATAACATGAAATAAGAAACATTGGTTTTGTTTCCTTTTGCAGTCACTGTGGATATCAAGATGGCCATTCCTCAGAAAAATGGAATATATCTACCTTAAGATCCAGCTATTCCACCCTTGAGCATATACCTAAAAGAAGCCTTATCCTACCACTATGACACTTATTCAACTATATTCATAGCAGCTGTAGTGATTTGAAAGAAAATGTCCCAAAAAGGAGTGGCACTACTAGGAAGTGTGCCCTTGTTGTAGTAGGTGTGGCCTAATTGAAGGAAGTGTGTCACTGTGAGGGTGGGCTTTGAGGTCTTACATATGTGCAAGCCATGCATAGTGAGACAGACCACTTCCTGTTGACTACAAAATGTAGGCCATTTGGCTACTTCTCCAGCAATATCTGCTGCATGCCACCTTATCCCAACACAATGAAAAGGATTGAACCTCGGAACTGTAAGAAAGCCACCCCAATAAAATGTTTTCCTTTATAAAAGTTGCCCTGGTCATAGTGTCTCTTCACAGCAAAAGAAACCCTAACTAAGACAGAAGTTTGTACAAGGTTTTTCTGTGATAGGGCTGACCATGTTTTTGTTTGAAGGAATTTGGACTTTAGTACTTTGTGGAAAGCAGGAGAATACTTTCAGCACTTCTTAATGGTCTGTACTGGCAGCAATGTGGAAGACAATGGTGCTGAGAGTTATTTAAACTGTGGTGATCAAGAAGTTTCAGAGAAGAACATTATTATGTAACCTAGAGACTGGTCATGTGATATTTTGGTGAAGAATGAGGCTGCTTTTGCCCTTGCCTAAAAAGTCTGCCTGAGGCTAAAGTGAAGAGTTTTAGATTAATTCCTTTGATAGAGAAAAATCTCAAAACGGCCTAGTATAGACTCTGTCATGTGGTTATTAATGTTCACTCTGATGAAGATTTGTAATGAAAAGGAACAAGTTGAGCAAATAAAAATACAAAATGTACTTATTGAGGAAAGAGACACCAGGATGTGCAATAGAGTTAAATCTTATGTTCAAGGAGATGAACAAATTAACAAATGGAATAAAGGGACTAGTAACCTCAGGTCAAGATCCCATCCAACAAAATTTCCAAATTATGAAAAGGAATTAAAGAAAAGCTTAGAGCCTGGATTGGTGGTATATACTTTTAATCAGAGCCCTGCAAAGTTAGAGGCTGGTGGATCACTGAGTTTGAGATCTGCCTAGTCTATGTGGCAAGTTGAAGAACAGCCAAGCAGAAAGTTGGTGAAGATTTAACTGAACAAAGGTTCCATGTTCCAATCCCAACAAGCAGTCGAACTTGACAGCTTCAGTCATGTGGTTCTGGCTCTAGAGTTAAGGTTAGAAAAAAGGAGCTATGGAATTTGCCTCCATAACTAAGGAAAGCCACTGAGGCCAGGCATGTGTCAGGCATGTGTCCCTGAAGCTATGACATTGATGAGTGGAATGCTTTGGAGACCCCAAGATGTTGGAGATGCCAGAGCCATAGGATACCTGCCAAGGAAAGTTGCTAACAGGGAGTAGAACCAGCCCAAGAGAAAGTACATTGCAGTTAACAAACATGAAAGGAGTTGGAGATCTGAATAGTGCTTTGACAGCAAACATGGAGATGTAGAGTTGGAGCTTTTCTAGCTGGTTTTTGGTCTTGCTTTGGTCCAGTATTTCTTTACTAGACTACCATCCCTATGTTTTGGGATGGTAATGTATATCCTGTGTCATAATATGTTGGAAGTACGTGATATGGTATTTTATTTTGATTTTATAGGGGAATACAGTTTGAGAGATTGCATAAATTTCAAAAGAGAATTTGAACTTTAGATATTTAAATACATATGAGACTGTTATAGACTGTGGGAACTTTTGAAGTTGGACTGAGTATATTTTTGCATTATGATATGGCTATAAGCCTTTGGGAACAAGGGAGTGGAATGTGGAAGTCTGAATAAAAATACCCCCCAAAAGGAGTTGCACTATTAGGAGGTGTAGCCTTTTTGTATTAGCTATAGTTTCATTGAGTGCAATGTATCACTGTGGAGGTGAGCTTTGAGGTCTTATATATGCTCAAGCCACACACAGTGAGACAGACCACTTCCTACTGCCTGTAATATATGAGAATCTCAGCTACTTCTCTAGCGCTATGTCTGCCTGCATACCAACTATGTCCCACCATGATGATAATGGATTTAACCTCTGAACTGTAAGCAAACTATCCTAATTAAAATTAAATGTTTTCCTTTATAAGAGGTATCATAGTCAGAGTGTATCTTCGCAGCAATAAAATCCCTAACTAAGATGACAATATTATCTATAATAACCAGAAACTATAAACAACCTAAATGTCCCTCAACCAAAGAATGGGTAAAGTGTGATATATTTACACAATAAAGTATTACTCACCTATTAGAAAAAAGTCATTGCTTTTGAAAGACCACATTTTAAATTAATTAATTTTAAGGCTATTAATTTTGCTGAATGTAGGTATCTGGAAATTGCATATCCAGACTACAGAAGCATACAAGTATCTTTGATTCATGTATTAAAACTTTTTGAGCTCTATGCAATCAACCAAGGGATCTAAAAATACAAAGGATGAGTAAAGATGAAGAAGGATGTTTTTTTGCTGACATATACATTGTTTTAATTCCTTGCCATTTTTTAAGAAGGAAGAGAGAATTATAGATCAAAACAGAATACTGAAAAGTGGCCTAAAATTTATTAGTAGTCAGATATCAAAGTGTAGTGAAAGCCCGGCATGCTGCAATACATTTATAGCCCCAGCACTTTGCAAACTGAGGGAAGAAAATCAAGATTATATGCTGAAAGTTTGTTGTACTAAGTATGAATTACTCCGATGGGGTATGTCTCAAATCGAGCCACAGAGCAGTTGGTTACCCCCATAACCATTGTGCTACTATAGCACAACTGGGTTTATCTTCTCTTGTAGGTTGATCTTACAGACAATAGGATTCACACCTGTACAATACCAGTGATTCATTTCCCCCCAGTAACCACTATAACATACACCAGGACCATAAAAACCAGGGAAGAAGCTTCCAGTTCAGGTATAGACTATTTTTCTTTATCATATATCCAAGGTGTCTGGGTTAATTAGAAACAGAGTCTTAAGCCCTATTAAGCAGGGCTTAATTAAGATTAAAGCACACCTTTAATCCAAGGCAGAGGCAGGCAGAACTCTCAGAGTTCAAGGCCAGCCAGGTCTACAGAGTAAGTTCCAGGACAGGTTCCAAGGCTACACAGAGAAACCCTGTCTCAAAAAAAAAAAAAAAAACAAAAACAAAAACCAAAACAAAAGAAAGAAAAGAAGGAAGGAAGGAAGGAAGGAAGGAGGAAGGAAGGAGGAAGGAAGGTAGGGAGGGAGGGAACATGGTCTTACCATCTTATTCTGGAAGGCATTTAAGAGAAGTCACAAAAACCTTGATTATTACAGGTACCTTTAGTGTTTTTTTTCTGACCAGCAACTGATAAAGATCCCACAAATTGCACTGAATTTATCTTGTGTGTGTGTTTTATTTAAACAAATCATGATTTATAGAAGGAACTTTTTCTAACCATGTATACTATGTCCCTTCAAATACTTTAATAATATACATACATTTTTTTTCATGCTCCCTTTGTTTTGGTTAATTCTCCAAAACAAGGAGCGTTTATCAGAGATGAGTAAATAGAGCTCATAGTAAACTTCCCTCCAGGGAGATGGTGAAGAGCCTCTGGATATTGAAATAAATTCTTTGTAATTACTATTTATGGAACTGCTTTCAACTATTCCTATGTCTGCTACTGCTCCCATTGGCCAAAATCAAAGAGAAATCAGAGGATAAGTGAAGTTACTATGTTTCCATGGAGTAGAGAGAAGAATGGATAAATGCAAATGTGTGGGACAGGAGATGTCTTGTGAACATTTTGAACTAAGAGTTAAGCTTTTGTCCCAAATTTTGAAAATTACAAAGAAAAAAATTAAAAATCAATGATGACTATAGAAAATGCAGTGATAGCATCAAAATATTCCAATCAATAAGAAAAGAGCAGAGATTTTGTTTTGTTTTGTTTTGTTTTGTTTTGTTTTTCGAGACAGGATTTCTCTGTGTAGCTCTGTGCCTTTCCTGGAACTCACTCTGTAGCCCAGGCTTGCCTCAAATTCACGGAGATTCACCTGCCTCTGCTCCTGAGTGCTGGGAATAAAGGTGTCTGCCACCGCATGGCCAGAAGAGAAAAAATTAACTCTAATTAGAGATTCAAAGTAGATATTTTTGAGTAGAAAATACTACTAGTCACATGTTGAATTAGGATATATTATTCATTAGCTATTAGAAACCTGTTTATCCATGCTTCCAGATTAATAGATTACTTACAGAAAAGGACACCTTACTATTCAATTATAGGTTATCAAGTTGTCTTGCAGAAAAGATAGTACAATAACAACTTAACCTGTGAATCTACTGTGATATATTTATTTTCACTACTGTAGTCGAATTTACTATAAGGACCTGTCCCTGACATTTGAGCTGGCTTTCAGGAACCTATTTTCCATGCTTGGTTGCCTCACCCAGTCCTGATGCAAAGGGATGAGCTTGGTCTTGCCTCAACTTCAACTGGAGGCATCATACTTTGTTGATGCCCATGACTGCCTGCCTCTTTGTGAACAGAGAGGAGATAGAGGAGGAGCAGATTGGGGAGGGTGGGGGGCTACTGTAGGAGAGAATGGAGGGGAAACTGCCAACAGAATATAAAATAACTTTATTTTACTTAACACAATATAATACTTCAAGTTCAGAGTCTTCTAAATTAGTAACTCACCACATTTTCCTATGCTATATAATAAAAATTATAAGAAAGAAGCTTTGGTTGCTTGTAAATACTCCTTTCTGTTGAATGTAAACAATTCCTAACTATTTTAGCATCAAACCTAAGAAGTTGTTTTTGTTTTTGCTTAATTTTGCATCTGTGATAAACAAAATAACAAAAAAAACAACCAAATGTATACAAATGCAACAATGACAAAAATTAAATGAGCTTTGAAATTCATGAAACCATAAAGGTAGAAAAACAAAGGAAAGACAGAACATATGTGAACTCCATGAATTCACAGGTAGAAAACAATAGATTGACCCCTCATTGCTTCCTTGAGAGTCAGTGAGTTCACTGTGATGAAATATAGCATGACAGTCATAGCCTAGGAAATATCAGAATATATTAACAAATAATTTAATAAAAATAATAGTTCATGAATTTACTGTTTTGTTTCATTTTGTATTTTTTTATTCTGTGGCATTGTTTATCTCAGAAAACATTCTGAACAAAATCTACATTTAATTATGTCAAGATAGATAACCATAATATCAGAATTTCAAGAGCACTCAAGAAATAAAATGAATTTTTCTTAAACTGTAAATATTCTTAATAAATATGTAATTTAGAAAATGGAAGATCTATTATAATTAGTTAACATCATCTATATCAAGCCAATAGGTTTGCTTCACAAATTCACAATATGGCTTTTTAGTATATGGTCCTCCATTCATTTGCATAATGATATTACACAGACTAGCAGCCACAATTTCTCATAACATACTCCACAGAAATAAAAACAAATAATAAAGAAACTAATATAAAAAAATCAACCTGACTTTTATTCTATTGGATTGATTTTTACCTCTAGGAGAAAATATTTCACCAATGGATCATGAATTTAGCGATATTAATATAATTATCCTATGGATTTCTAGCAAAATTATTCTATTATTTTATCATCATATTCATCTAGATGTTTACAAATTTGATTTTATGAAATGAATTGTTAATATAGAAATTTTCTTTAGTTATCATTTACCACTGACATCATAATTTTAGGAAATTCAATGCCAAATGTGAACAGCTACTAATTCATAACCTAATCTACTTCTTGGAGTATGAATGTCAATGAACACAGTTTATTAAAGAGCAAGGAAACTATACTTCAATCATATTATCTTAATATATGGATTATTATCATAAGAGTTCTAAGTTATTGCCCTGATTAAAATGTGGCAAATTCTGTAACTTCTTGCACAAGAAGACCAGACAGGATCTGTAGCATAATACATCTATATGTTCAAAGTTTTCACCCTATACATAATTGCTGTGTCTGAAATCTCAACTAGAATTCATAAGTAGGCAAATAATTTAGTATAAATCACTCACTTATCATTACAAACACTTGAAATGTCTAGCATCCTTATCCTTTTCTTTCCATAGTATTTGCTTCAGTTTATAGATTTTCTTCACATTGCTGTTCATTGAGTCCAGGGCCTCACGCAGCTTAGCCGCATTTCTAAGCTTTATTTTATAGATTTAAAATGTAAATCAGAAGTAATCCATCAGAAATTCCTGGGGAAATCTTAGGAACCATTTAAAAAGTCAAAACCCTTATCCCTTATCCTAGGAATCAGTAGTGCTGTAACATCGGCTGCCACCTGAAATGATCAATCTTTGAGATAAACCACCTCAATTGAACAAGGCATTTAATTCTGTGATAACGTATCTTGAAAAAGGACTTCCCTATTTCCAAAGGGAAGAGCATTTTATTCTTCTATCCATAACATGATGTTCACATCTGACAACAGTGAAGAGAAATGGTAGCACTTAGCCCCTTGAACTGCAGCAAACACAAGGAAGCCAGGAATTGCAATAAGAAATGTTAAATGACTGAGCACAAATGAATCATTGGATGCAGCAGTTCAGATAAATTGTAGCCAGTCAAGTAAAAGATATAACGTTTTGAGGAAACATCACTTTGACTAATTATATCCCATATAATTTACAGTACTGGTGACCATGACATTGTAGAATATGTGAACAATTTTAATTTAGAGTTACGTTGCTGGTAAATACACAAGTTTTAGCAAGTCAATTAGACTCAGGAAGTTCCCTCAGTAGAAATGCAAATTATAGTGTTATTTTGTCATTGTTTTAATGCAAGTCTTTTTTAATTAAGTAGTATCTATTATAGGCTTCACAAGAAATATCAGTGCTTGAATTTTCCTCCTCCCATTTGTTTCTTTTAATTCTAGAGATCCAATACTACCAAAGATTTCAGAAAGCATATGTCTATAATTTCCTTACTTGACTCCTGAGTCAGGAAGAAATTGTTAGCATTTACTGAACTTTAGTCAATTAGCTCTGTCCTTTGGGTTTTCAAACACATTCTTTTTTTAATCCTTACACATGTATGAGAAAGGAAAACTTACACTGGTGATATAGTCCTGCAGTCTTCTTCATTAACATCTCCCAGGACACTGTATAATCATTAAGAATTATAATTAGCACTGAAGTACACTCAACTCCTAAAAGGAACATCTTTTAAACTAATAATGTATCTAACATCTGTACATTAAAGTCTAGAAAGAATTTTAGAGCTTCTGACCTAACAGATAATGACTTTCTAACATAAAAGCAAGAAACTGGTGTTTTTAAGTGCTCTGAAATGTTGTTCCTTGTCCCCTTTAGATTCTGCTCAATGAAAACAATCTAGTGTTCATGTAATTGAAAGTAAGGTACTTTATATTTTAAAAAAGGATCAGATGGTGTCTCTGTCACTGTTCTGGTGCTTTGAAGGGACACCATGAACAAGGCATCTCATAAAGAAAAGCATTTAACTAGGGGCTCACTTACAGTTTCAGATACTTAGTCCTAGCATGGTGAGGAACATGGCAGCACATAGTCAGACATGGTGTTGAAGAAGTAGCTGGGAGCTTTGCATCATGATCTGAGGCAGAGAGAGAGAACTTGACCTAGCATGGGATTTTGAAACCCCATAGTCCACATCCAGTGACACACTTCCTACAATAAGGCTACACCAACTCCAACAAGGCCACACATCCTATTCCTTCTCAAATTGACAATCTCCTACATTCCCTACTTATTCAGCCACCACTGGTAGCTTGTGTAGTAGTACAATCTTATAATCTCAGAACTTGGGACTCAGAGGCAGGAAGATAAGAAGATTGAGACTTGTTTGGACTGTGTAGGAAGTCCCACGACATTCTGGGATACAGAAATATTAACTTAATAATGATAAAAATAATAACAATAATTAAGTTTAAAGTATCAAGTAAAGTTATAAGAAAAGAAACTACAATAAAAGAGAATTTTACTCCTTGATTGGTTGTGTCATTAAGTAACATATCAGTTTATATTCACATATTTTCTATATATTTCAAGAAGTTAGCTTTTAACACAGAATTTGTGATTGCAGAGTTAAGCTATATATGATTCTCCCATTTACCATCAATCTGGACTATATATCTAACCTGCTTCTAACAATGCCATTGTCAAGAACTCTGTGTGACTGAACATTTTACACCACAAATTCACTGTTATATTTTCAAGAATATTGCACAAAACACATCACTTCCATCTCAAAAACATGTAATAGTTGCTGCCCAGAGAAATAACAGTAGCCAGAGTGTCATCATATTTTCATGTTCCTTCCTGATCAGGGTAAAGTTTATGGACTAGCTGGTGAAAAAAAAATTAAGAAATCGTTTTTTAAATTAAGGTTGCAGCAGATGGCAGGAAGGCACAAAGCCCTGTTTTCCTTATCATCTGTCTTATAGACGAGCTTGGAAACAAAAGGTAACAGAAGGCAACATGCCACTACAATGTAAGTGTTAGAATACCCTGTTGTCTGAGAAGCTGGTGCCATACTACAGCTATTTTAGAGATTGTAGAATCACATTAAGGAGAAGAGGCACAAATCATCATGCCCCTTCACATATCAGAGACTAGGAAACAGTGCCTCACTGCAGTCTTCCAAGAAATGGAAACAGACTTTACAATAACTCTGCAGACCCTCCTTGTTATCCAATTCTTGGTACATAGCAGGATGCCAAGATATTTACTCAAGCAGCACCAAGCTTACTCAATTTCTTTACAATATCATTGTAAAAAAGAATAGGTATTTTAATTTACAAACTAAGTGATACTAATCATCTTAATGTTTTTTCTCCACATTATTTTAGAAAAACATGTTTATGAACAGAAGGGAAAGAAAGACCTGTGTTTAAGAACAAGACATTATTTGAAATTGAGAGGAGTAATATTTTTTCATAACAATTTTGATTCAATTGTAAATATTTTCTTGAGTTTGGGCAATTAGGATAGAGAATGGTTTGAAGATCTACTCCCACCTTTTGATAAACATATAACTAATTTTGTTTAGGCCTTGCTGGTCATAAAATGAATTAACAAATTTATCCTTGCACAAATACTTGGGTAGATAGTGCCTTACTCATTCTTCTTTTGCTGTAAAGAGACACCATGACCAAGGCACCTTTTTTGTTGTTGTTTTTCGAGAGAGGGTTTCTCTGTGTAGTTTTGGTGCCTGTCCTGGATCTCGCTCTGTAGACCAGGCTAGCCTTCAACTCATAGATATCTGCCTGACTCTGCCTCCCAAGTGCAGGAATTAAAGGCATACACCACCACTGCCCAGCAAAAGCATCTCTTATAAAAGAAAGCCTTCAACTGGGGGCTTCCTTACAGTTTCAGCGATTTAGTCCATTTTCATCATGGAACTGAATGGAGCCTGGCTCTCAGCTAGATCCTGATTCACACACACACACACACACACACACACACACACACACAGAGAGAGAGAGAGAGAGAGAGAGAGAGAGAGAGAGAGAGAGAGACAGAGACAGAGACAGAGACAGAGACAGAGACAGACAGAGAGAGAAAGACAGAGAGAGGTATGGGCCTATAATGCTGTTGAGAACTCAAAGCTCCTCACCAGTGACACACTTCCTCCAAAACTGGAACACCACTTAATCCTTAATCCTCTAACCCTATAAAAAACTTCTACTCCCTGATGACTAAGCATTCAAATATATGAACCTGTGGGTGTAATTCCTATTCAGTCCATCACAGATGGGTATATAGATGGATAAAACAACATCACAAATTGGAAACTTTAAAAACTGTCAAAGAACGTTTCCATCATTCATGTTCTCAATAAGCCCAATTGTCAAGATATTTAAAACTGAACAATAGGCCGGGCGGTGGTGGCGCACGCCTTTAGTCCCAGCACTCGGAAGGCAGAGCAAGGTGGATCTCTGTGAGTTCGAGGCCAGCCTGGTCTACCAAGTGAGTTCCAGGAAAGGCGCAAAGCTACACAGAGAAACCCTCTCTTGAAAAACAAAAAAAAAAAAAAAAAAAAAAAAACTGAACAATAGAACAACCATAAACCAAAGAGTATACTATTTGTGGGTAAGTAGAATTAAGAGTTAGAGAGCATCCTTTAGTATAAAAATAACTGTTGTGGAGAAAATATTTTTATTATTAAATCAAATTTAGAAAATAAAATCACCATTTTGATGAAAAATTTTAGATGTTATTATTGATTACATGCTGAACACATAGCATTGTTTCACATCAGATAGTACAAGGGCTAGAAATAAGTCATTTCTCTCAACTAAGGCAAATTGACTAATACAGAAGAAGAGAAAAAAATTCTGTGTAGCTTATAAAGCAAAAGTAGGATTCTGAACTTCATACAAAATACCCTAATATATTATAAATGATAAAAACGTGATAAAATATGAAATAATTTAAATAACACATAGACATTGAAATTTTCATATCCAAAAATAGTTAACATGAAAAAACAATGTGATTCTGGTAGTTTGAATGTAATCCCCATAAGCTCATAGTGAGTGGTACTATTAGAAGTGTGGTTTTGTTGGAGTAGGTATAATCATGTTGGAAGAAGTGTTACACTGTGAAGAAGGATTTGAGGTCTCATTTATGCTTAAGCCACGCACAGTGTTTAGTTTACTTCCCATTGCCTTCAGATCATGATGTAGAATTCTCAGTTCCTTTCCTAGCATCATGTCTGCCTTCATGATGCCATGACCCATATGATGATAATGGACTAAACTTCTGAACTGTAAGTCACCCCAATTAAAGGTTTTTCCTCTATAAACGTTGCTGTGGTCATGGTTTCTCTTCACAGCAATAGAAACTCTAAGACAGTGGGGTATTTATTTTCATAATAATCACAGTTATAGCACTGACAAGAAAGAGGTAAGTAACAATATTTAATAAGTATTTGGAATAGTAGTACAGTGACCAGACCACAGTTGCTAATCTTTACTATGGATTGGCTTGAGCCAACAGAATTGACAACCAGAGATATGTCTCCTTTTTGGCAAAAGACTTTATTCTGAGATGAATCAAAAGGAAGATATAAATATTGTCTGGTCTTTTCAGGGTCATGAACAGCCTTGAAGTGCTATCTCATGTACAATGTGCCTGAGATTTGATGAGTCATCTGACTCTTGGAGATGCATCACAGCTTGGCTATTTTCTCTGACCAACATTGACTATTTCTCTCTCCATCACTAAGTATTGATTTTGATAACCCTCAAAAGCACTATTTTTATATTTAAGATAATGGAGTCAATATCAAATAAAAATGATGAGCAAACAAATATCAACCAATAGCAAGTTGTTATTGATGTTTCTAATTATATACTCTGATAATAAAAAGTATTCAGGAATTTTGTGTGCTCAGTGAATGGTCTGTTATTTAAAACTCAGTATTGGCAAATACTTAGAAATTCTATAATTGAAAATTTAAAATAAACATAATTACAGGAAAGTCAATGGCCAGAGGAAGGGAGCTCATAAAATATGTCTTACTGCTATCATATGCAAATCTTTACATTCTCCACTATGTTGAGAAACAAGAAAACAAATTGATAGCACGAAAGACAAAAGATCTTCAGAAAAAGGCCCTTTGGACATGAAATATTGTTGAGTTTAATAATAACAAGAACCAAAAAAAGAGCATGTATAAGAACTGCACAGAGGGACTAAATTTCCTCATTTTGTATTAGCAAAACTTAAAGGAATACCAGCTGTATTGTCGAGAATAGAATTGTGCCTGTTGTGAGGAGATCTTAAAATGTGACCCTGCAGAGCAGAGGTTGATTCACATTTATAAATACAAGGAAATTTAATATAATGTGTTATATCATTATTGATAATTGAATAGATCCAAACCCTAAATCCAATATCACAGGAGATAAATGGACGAATAATCAATAATGATTTTATATAGAGGGATGCTAACTAATGGCAAAATTGAGCTCTTAGTTGTGAATTAATTTCTAAGATATTTAGTTACTATTACAAAACCAGAGGTAGAAGTATACCTAACTTGTTATTAAAAAAAGAAAGAAAAATCAGTACAAAAATATTTCTTGCAAAAGCTAATAAGGTACATAAGACTGAAGATTATTTATTCTGAGTGAAGACAGAAAGAATGCAAGGAACATAATGGAAGACATATTTCCTAAATTATCAATTAGAAAGTTTTATTTTATGTATACCCTAATTTAAATAATAGAAATCTGAATTCACTCTTTACAAAAAAAGAATACAAACATACAAATAAATAAACTTAAAATGAACCAAATAACCAATCCAAAAGTTAAAATAAAAATAAAATAATGAAATGTTTGTTGTGGCTCTCAATAGAGACCCACTCTGTCAGTCATACTCTCCCGAAAGGTGATATCAAAGAGGTGGGAAATACAGTGTCAGGAATCATAACTTGAAAAGTCATTTGGAAGCATCACAATACAGTACAAGTTAATAAATGCATATTGTTGCTATCAAAAGAGACATCATAAATTAGAAAATAACAATTACAAAATCAATAGCTTATGAACTCTTCTAATAAGATAACTTGGGGTTTTAAAACTATGGAACCTTGTTGGCCCTGGAGGAGGTGGGAATGAGGGGTGGGCTGGGGGGAAGGGGAGGGAGGGGGGAGGGGGGAAAACAATGGAATCTGTGGCTGATATGTAGAACTGAATTGTATTGTAAAATAAAATAAAATAAAAACTATGGAACCAAGAATTTCAGATGTAAACTTCAATGGGTAAAGACACAAAGAGTTTATTTTATATACAACAACAACAACAATAATAAAACAGTTATACAAGCTACAAATCAATGACTTATCTAGGGTTAATCAGAAACCTGAGGGTACAGTGCAAACTGTCACTTGAAATTTTCAAATGACAGAAAATATGGGGAGTCATAGGATAGTCCTGGGCTAGGCTTGAATGGGCTGGAGCCATGGCCTGTTAAGGACAGCCAAGAGACAATTTTAATTACTCACTAGATAATAAACTGCTAAATGAACTTCAGTCCTGGAGTGGCACAAAAGTCTGGGGGTTTTACCTTCTCAAATATAATGAGATTGTGATGGTGAGAAGTCAAGCACAGAAGGGACAAATCCTTTCCAGTCTTCCTTCTTTATAAGAGAGAAATACAGAGTACCAAATCATAAACTTCCATAAACAGACCTTGGTACACATGAACACACACACACACACACACACACACACACACACACACACACACACACACACACACACTGAGACTACAATATTTTTAAACACAGAGTTGGTGAAGTGATAGCATCCCCTAAGGTATAGGTTACTCAAATACTTCTCTATGGCATCTATAAGATTCAGAATAGGAATTTTGTCCTCTCAAAGAAAAAACTATGTAAATCACTTTGTATGGATGAAAATACTTCCATAAGCTCTGAGACCAGAAAATATATTACAGTGTGTGGATAGGATACAGAAATGAAAAAATACAAATAATCCACAAATTTCTCCCAACCAGTCATCTTGCATCTAGATGGATAAATAAGAGAAGAAGCACTTATTTATCTTTACTGTGGACTGTAAGTAGTACCAAATTCATTCCAAGAAATTCTGTCATCAGGTTGATCCCTATAGCCTAAGGCTAAATAATCTGTTTTAGATACAGAAGAATCATATCTATGGTCCAGGATGGTTTCTGTGATGTTAAAATAGGTTTAAAATAATAATCTTTTCACAAATTAAATCTTTAACAAAGTGTTGTGATGTGTGATGTACACCTTGAATGCATGCGGTGTTTGATGGTTAAATATTCTGCTGCACAGATCAGAAGTTTGTTCTTGTGATTTTGTATATGATATTAGAATTGAGGTAAATTGACCATGTATAGTAGTAGAAGATAGTTTCTTGCTGTTGTAATGGGAATATAGACCTAAGAGGAGTAAATTACAATTTGGCAAATGTGAGTTTTTAGTTTAATAGAAATATGTGTGTGTGTATGTGTGTGTGTGTGTGTGTGTAGATTGTCTGATAACTGATGCCCTAAATTCATAGACATCTGAGTAACACTGAGTAAACTTATTTCCCAGATCTTTATTCCTGACTCCAACCCAAAATATAAGGAACTGAGAGCTCTGCATACATATTAATGATTCTACAATTACAACATGGAATTTCCTGTAGTATCAGAAAGCAAAGGGGTTGTAAAAGACAAAACAATGTAAGGCAAAAAAAAAAATCTGGAATTTAAAGTAACACATAAAAAACTCTCAAAGTAAATAAACAACAAAATAAAATTTTATATTTTAAGTCTAAATAGGCATAAGTATCCATGATGCTGAGCAGATATAAATTAATAAATTAAATGAGTAGGAAACACAAACCTCAATGCAGTAAAATATCCCAGGCAATTTGTTTAAATACTCTGTTCTCAAGAAAAGTGGAATTCTGTCCCCATTTTTTGTGTAAGATGTGGAATGACCCTGTAAAGTAATCAAGATCAATAGCCATTGTGGTTGGGCATGCATACATGTGATGGAATGTTTCAGAGTGGTCCCCTGCTTCTCTAGTTTCCTTTAAAAAAATCCATCCCCTCAGAATCATCATGGGAAAACATCAGACTTTGTTCCATTCCATTACATGGGTGTTCCTTGAGAAACTCTTTACAAACAGTTGAACTTTGGATGACTTTGAAACTCATTGAAGACAAATGCTCTCTCTAGGAGACACTCATAACACAAAAGACCATAGAATATGAGGATCAAAATGGAATATAGAATAAAAAATAAGTTTGAAAGAAAAGAAAAAACTGAGAAAGAAATGGATCTTCCTCAGTAATGTTTAAATATAATTGTAATTAATATATAATAGTGATATTACACATTATACATAAATATAGATTAAATAAATAAAAATTATAAAGTAATTTGCAACTAGAATGTTCTAGTCAGCCTTAGCTATCAATTTGACATAGCTTGAAGTCATGTGAAAGAGACGGAAGTGAGATATTTTCTAGATCAGACTGTTCTGAGGCAATTTCTGTGAAAGACTGGACTGATAATTGATGTGGACCAGGCCCACTAAGGGCAGCTCCATCCCTAGACATGTGAGTCTATGCTATATAAGGATTATAGCTGACCAAGAGCCAATGAACAAAGCAGTAATAAACATCCCTTCACAATTTGTGCTCCATTACTTGCTTGAGAGACCCTGTACCAACTTGACCTACGATGGACTATGATCTAGAAGTGTAAAACAAAATAAAACTTACCAGCCCTTAAGTTGCTTGAGTCAGAATGAGTGGAACAATGAAAGGAAAACAAATACTTAGAGGTTTTCAAACCTTCCTGTACTCTGTAACACTTTACCAATCTAAAAATCTTTTTTTTTTAATTTAAATTTTATTTTATTTTACAATACAATTCAGTTCTACATATCAGCCACAGATTCCCTTGATTTCTCCCCTCCCAGCCCCCTCCTGCTCCCGCCCCCTTTCCCCCAGCACACTCACATTCCCACGTCCTCCAGGGCAAAGCCTTCCCAGAGGACTGAGATCAACCTGGTAAACTCAGTCCAGGCAGGTCCAGTCCCTCCTCCCAGGCCGAGCCAAGCTACCCTGCATAAGCCCCAGGTTTCTTTCTTTGTTTTTATTTATTTATTTATTTATTTATTTATTTATTTATTTATTTATTTATTTTACAATACTATTCAGTTCTACATAACAGCCACAGATTTCCTTGTTTTCCCCCTTCCTGCCGCCCTCCCCTTCCCACAGCCTACCCCCTTTCCCATCACCTCCAGATCAAGGCCACCCCGAGGACTGGGATCGACCTGATAGACTCAGTCCAGGCAGGTCCAGTCCCCTCCTCCCAGATTGAGCCAAGCGTCCATGTATAAGTCCTAGGTTTCAAACAGCTATCTCATGCAGCGAGCCCAGGACCTGGTACCACTGCCTAGATGCCTCCCAAACAGATCAAGCCAATCAACTGTCTCACCTATTCAGAGGGCCTGATCCAGTTGGGGCCCCTCAGCCTTTAGTTCATAGTTTATGTGTTTCCATTCCTTTGGCTATTTGTCACTGTGCTTTATCCAACCTTGGTTTCAACAATTCTCACTCATATAAACCCTCCTCTTTCTCACTAATTGGACTCCCAGCACTCCACCCGGGGCCTAGCCATGGATGTCTGCATCCAGATTCCCCAGTCCTTGGATGGGGTTTCTGGCACAACTATTAGGGTGTTTGGCCATCCCATCACCAGAGTAGGTCAGTCCCGGCTGTCTCTCGGCCATTGCCAGCAGTCTTTTGTGGGGGTATCCTTGTGGACTTCTGTGGGCCTCTTTAGCACTTTGTTTCTTCCTTTTCTCATGTGGTCTTCATTTACCATGGTCTCCTATTCCTTGTTCTCCCTCTCTGTTCTTGATCCAGGTGGGATCTCCTGCTCTCTTTCCCTCGACCCTCGCCATTTATTGCTCCCACTCATGTCCAGGCTGTTCATGTAGATCTCATCCATTTCTCTGTCATTGGGTGATCCCTGTGTCTTTCTTGGGGTCCTGTTTTCCAGGTAGCCTCCCTGGAGTTGTGAGTAGCAGTCTAGTCATCTTTCTTTTACATCTAGTATCCTCCTATGAGTGAGTACATACCATGTTTGTCTTTCTGAGTCTGGGTTACCTCACTCAGAATGATTTTTTTCTAGATCCATCCATTTGCCTGCAAACCTCATGATGTCATTGTTTTTCTCTGCTGAGTAGTATTCCATTGTGTATATGTGCCACAATTTATTTATCCATTCTTCAGTTGAAGGGCATCTAGGTTGTTTCCAGGTTTTGGCTATTACAAACAATGCTGATATGAACATAGCTGAGCAAGTGTTCTTGTGGTATGATTGAGCATTTCTTGGGTATATGCCCAGGAGTGGTATAGCTGGATCTTGGGGTAGATTGATTCCCAATTTTCTAAGAAAGCGCCATATTGATTTCCAAAGTGGTTGTACAAGCTTGCATTCCCACCAGCAGTGGAGAAGAGTTCCCCTAGTTCCACATCCTCTCCAACACAAAGTGTTCTCAGTGTTTTTGATCTTAGCCACTCTGACAGGCTTAAGGTGGTATCTCAGAGTTCTTTTGATTTGCATTTCCCTGATTATTACGGATGTTGAGCAATTCCTTAAATGTCTTTCAGCCATTTGAGTTTCCTCTGTTGAGAATTCTCTGTTTAGTTCTAAAGCCCATTTCTTAATTGGACTGTTGGTCGTTTTGATGTCTAATTTCTTGAGTTCCTTATATATTCTTGATATCAGTCCTCTGTCAGATGTGGGGTTGGTGAAGATCTTTTCCCATTTGTAGGCTGTCACTTTGCCTTGTTGACTGTATCCTTCACTCTAAGAAAGCTTCTCAGTTTCAAGAGTTCCCATTGATTGATTGTTTCTCTCAGTGTCTGTGCTATTGGTGTTATATTTAGGAAGTGATCTCCTATGCCATTACATTCAAGACTACTTCCTACTTTCTCTTCTAGCAGGTTCAGAGAATGACATAAAATACCTTGGGGTAACACTAACCAAGCAAGTGAAGGACTTATATGACAAGAACTTTAATTCCCTGAAAAAAGAAAATGAAGAAGATGTCAGAAAATGGAAGATGTCTCCCATCTTCATGGATAGGCAGGATTAACATAGTAAAAATGGCAAATTTACCAAAAGCAATCTACAGATTCAATGCGATTCCCATCAAAATACCAACACAATTCTTCACAGACCTGGAAAGAATAACACTCAACTTCATATGGAAAAACAAAAATCCCAGGATAGCCAAAAGAATCCTGTACAATAAAACAACCTCTGGAGGCATCACAATCCCTGACTTCAAGCTCTACTATAGAGCTACAGTAATAAAAACAGCTTGATATTGGCATAAAAACTGACATGTGGACCAATGGAATCGAATTGAAGACACTGACATTAACCCACACACCTATGAACATATAATTTTTGACAAAGAAGCCAAAAGTGTACAATGGAAAAAAGAAAGCATCTTCAACAAATGGTGCTGGCATAACTGGATATCAACATGTAGAAGGCTGCAAATAGATTCATATCTATCACCATGCACAAAACTTAATTCCAAGTGGATCAAAGACCTCAACAATCTGAAATTCTTATATGAAGTCTTACACATGTTTCAACCTCTCCATTGAACATTTCTCATAGCAGTGCCAGATTGGTAACAAGCAGGATGCTGAAGACACAGCTACCAATAGGCAATAAATAGAAGAACTTTTGCCTTGAAGATATGGGTGAATTGAGTGGATTTCTTGTAATTAAGCCTTTATTGGTAGGTGTCTTTTTCAGTAGAAAAGAAACTCACAAGCCTAATATCTGGTAGAACCATTTTTTTCATTTATTTTTGAGATTATAATACAATTACATAATTCTCTCTTCCCCTTCTTGTCTCAGGATACTCCCATATACCTTTCCCTGCTCTCTTTGAAATACATGTCATCTTTTTTTTCAGTAATTGCTATTATATATATATATATATATATATATATATATATATATATATATGCATATACATAATTATTCCCAAATATAGCTTGTTCAGTCTGTGTAATATTACTTGTGTGTATGTTTTCAGGGTTGACCATTTGTTATTGAATAACCAGATGGTGTACTTTTCCCTTGGGGATGACTCTATATCCCTTGTTAAATGTCTGTTGTTGTTCTGCTCCTGTTTAAACTGTCCTACTGGTGACACTTTTTGAATGCAGCTTCTGACATTAGTGAGAGATTCAATCTCACAGAAATGTCCCTGATCCTCTGGTTCTCCCAGTCCTTCTGTTCCATTATCTTTCCTGTTCCCTAAGCCTTAGTTGAGGTATTTGTTTTGTAAGTATATTCATTGGGACTAGGTTCTGCAACTCTGCATTTTGATTTGTTTTTTTTTTTTTTTTTTTTTTTTTTTGCAATGTCCTCCTTAAATTGCAAAGAAATGTGACCTTGATATGCGGTGAGGGTACACTCACCTGTGCATATTAAAAATATTTAGAATGTTGGTAGGGAATATGCTGGTTTATTATAGTGTCTCCTTATGTTCTTCTCCAACATCTATTACTTCACTACCCTTGAGTAGTTGGCACCGTACTGAGGACCAGGGATAGTTTACCTTTTATGGGGCAGGTCTTAAGTCCAGTTAAAGATTTGTTGATTATCGTCAAGGTATGTATGCTGTATTGCAATTTTAAGGTATTCATGCCATGCTGTTCATTACTGTGGTTCTTAGGTAGCATACTTACATGGAATGGTTACTGATTCTTCCCTTTGATTTATGATTTTCTGTAATCACCTCCTTAAATTACAAAGAGATGTGGCCTTGATAAGGAGTAAGGGTACACTCACCTGTGGATATCAAAAATACTTAGAATGTAGGTAGGGATGCATGGTACCATCTTGACATAGAACTTAGTCCTTAAGGTGAAGAAAGTCAGGTCTTCTCTAGACAGGGGTCTCTAGGCTCTGATTTTAAAGTGTAAGGTGTTTTCAGCAATAAGGACTTAGCTTCTACCTCTGTGCAGCAACCAATGGCAATATCAATAGGCTTGATGTTTGGGGAGAATCTTGAATAAAAATGGCCAACAATTCAAAAGAGGACTTCTTTTAAAATATCATGTCTGATATTTAGGGTTTTGTTAGGTGGTTTTTGGTTCTTGGGTAGAGCATTGACAGCCTACATGATGACATTTCACTAATACAATATATATATATATAAATATTATAAATATATATATATATGGTAAAATCAGGCATGTAGACCAATGGAACTCATAGTAAAGGTTTATATTTTAGATATTTAATGGTATGATTCCTTATGACTTTTGAAGATGCTATTACTGTTATTTTACTATCTTCCCTCTTTCTGGATTTACCTACCTTCATATTCCCTAAAGAGTTACCCTCTTTCCAGTTTCCCTAATTAGGTCAGTTGTTCCCTGACATTTCTTCCCTATTGCTCTCCAACACCCCTTTTCTTATATCGGCCATAGTCTGTCTTAACATTCCTGGTCTCTGCAGTTACTCTAGAATATTTACTCACATGTGAAGACTTGGAGTAGGAGCTCATTGATAAAAGAGAATATGTAACATTTGTAATTCTGGGTCTCAATTACTTCACTCAATATTCTCTTATAGTTCTTTCCATCTACTTCCAAATTCATGGTTTCATTTTTCTTTACAACTGAATGTTATTTCATAAAGTATATGTTCTATGTTTTTATTATTCAATCCTTGGTTGAAAAACCTTTAGTTTATTTTCATTTCTTTGTCATTGTGAATAGAGCATCAATAAATATGGCTTAACAAGAATGTGTAGAGTAGCATGTGGAATCATTTGGACTTGTATATAAAAACCAGTGGTACAGCTGTGTCATGTGGTAGATTTATTTTCAGCACGTCAAGAATTATCTGCAATGATTTTCATAGTGATTGCACCAGTTTGAAAACTCCCCAAGAGTGAGGGTTCTATTTTCCCTGAACCTTCTGTAGCATTTGATATTGGTTGTTTTGTTCATCTTTGCCACTTTGACTGGGGTAAGATGAAATCCCAAAGTTGTTTTGATTTGCATTTCTCTAATTACTTGAGACAATTATCAGTTTTGAGTGGATGTTTCTTGACCACTTTTTGTTTTTTGAAAATTCTAAGTGCAGATCTCAAACCCATTTTTAAAATGGGTCATTTTTTTCTGTTTTTGTTGTTTTGACTCTGTTTCTTAAGTTCTCTATATACATGGATATCAAACCATTGTCAATTATATAGATGGCAAAGATTCTTTCTCCTTCAACCAGTTGATTGTGTTGATGGAAAATTGCAGCTCTCATCTTAAAGAGAATATTTATTCTAAAACCATTTTGAATGACCATGGCCTGGGAACACAGAATTATGTTGCTTTAAATCCCATGTTTCCATGGGCAAGTAGTTTCAAAAAGGGATTATAGTTTTAAAGAATAGAAAAAAACATCAAGGCAAGTTTGTGGGAGCCCGTTCTCGGGTTTCTCGTGGCTTTACCCAGCAGGTCCACATGGAGGATGATTAAAACCACGGGCCTGAGTGCAGGTGTCTGAGATGGTCTGCACATGGCTGTGCTGGGGGAGGAGGTCTTTTGCTCCACCCCTTGACATCTCTATAAAAACCGTGGGGCAGAGACTGTCAGGTTCCGTTGGAAAAGGTTCTAGTCCCTCTCAAGGCTATTCTTTATTTTCTATCTGTTTCTCTCCGCAAGATTCTCTGCAATAAATCCTTCTATCTAATATTTCCTGCTGCTCACACTCAAGAAAACGCTGGGGAGCTGTGGGGTTGGTGGAACTACTGATCCTTCTGCTTCTGCTTCCCAAGTGATGGGGCCCCACAGCTGGATTTCAAGAGGCCCCACACAAGTTGAAAATATATTGGTGTGTACATTAGAGGCAGCTACATTGAGATGAGGGAAGCTTTTCTATAAACTCAGGACACTGTCTGACAATGTTCTTAGCTTTTATATTGGTGGAAGTTAGATGTCTGATGAGTTAATAGATTCTAAAACATTTTTTATCTGCAACATTTCAATCTCTCCTCAGTACCCAAATTCTAATAGCTAATCCAACCTTATCAACACATGTTCTTCTCAGAAGTTTTCACTCACGATTGTTCTTTGCTGTGGAGAAACTATGGTTTATGAAGCCCTACTTGACATTTGCTGACCTTAATTCTTAAGCAAATGGGATCTTCAAAAAGTCCTTTCCTGTACCTGTAGGATGTAGCATCCTGGCTACATATTCTGCTAGGTGTTTTCATGTTTCAGATTTCAAATTTAGCTCTTTGATTCATTTGGAGGTGTGTGAGTGTGTGTGTGTGTGTGTGTGTGTGTGTGTGTGTGTGTTTTGTAAATAGATGCCTAATTCTACTCTCTTGTGCATATGGTTATCAAATTTTCCCAGCAAAATCTGATGATTTTTTCTTTTTCTTTTTTTTTTTTTTTTTTTTTTTTTTTTTTTTTTTTTTTTTTTGGTTTTTTTTGAGACAGGGTTTCTCTGTGTAGCTTTGTGGCTTTCCTGGAACTCACTTGGTAGCCCAGGCTAACCTTGAACACACAGAGATCCGCCTGGCTCTGCCTCCTGAGTACTGGGATTAAAGGCATGCACCACCACTGCCTGGCGATTTTTTATTTTCTTCAGTGAATATCTTTATCAGATATTAAGTCGCTGAAGGTATGTGTGCTTATTATTGGGTCTTCAGTTTTGTTCTATTAGTTTACATGTCTGATTTTGTGCTAGAACCATATCACTTTATTGTAATGGCTCTATAATATATCATAAGTTCTGGAATGGTAATACTTCCAGCATTGTTCTTTTTGCTCAGTGTTGTTTCGAATATTCAGGGTATTATATGGTCCATGAATTTTAGGATAGTTTTTCTTTCTATTTTTATGAATAATTAGGAGTTTTGATTGGGATTGTATTGTATCTATAAATATATTTGATGAATTTATCATTTTTGCAGTAATACTTATACCAATCCATGAGCAACAGATGTCTTAATTTTCTAGCATCTGTCTCTATTTCTTCATTTGGAGGTTTACATTTTTAATGTAGAGCTGCTTCACTTCCTTGATTAAGTTAATTCTTAAATACTTCATTTTAAGGCTATTGTCAATGTGAATTTTGTCATGATATCCTTCTCTGTATATTTGTGATTGGTGTATAGAAAAGCTATCGATTTGTGTAAATGTATTCTCAACCCAGTCCCATTGTTGAATTTTCTTTTTTTTCTATACTTATTTATTATTATTATTATTATTATTATTATTATTATTATTTTACAACACCATTCAGTTCAACATAATAGCCACAGATTCCCCTGTTCTCCCCCTCTCGCCCCCCCCCCCCCCAGCCCACCCCCCATTCCCACCTCCTCCAGATCAAGGTCTCCCCCGAGGACCGGGGTTGACCTGGTAGATTCAGTCCAGGCAGGTCCATTCCCCCCTCCCAGACCGAGCCAAGTGTCCCTGCATAAGTCCCAGGATTCAAACAGCCAACTCATGCAACGAGCCCCAGCCCACCCCCCATTCCCACCACCCCCTTTTATGACATGTAATTGTCATGGTGACTGTTTAAGGTCACAGAAATGGGAAGAAAAGTTCTGCTGTTTTGGGGACATAGAGAATAACTTAGTTTTCTGTCAGAAAGCCTTTTATTCTTAAGTATCCTGCTTGCACACCTACACACCATGGTACACAGGATGCAGATTATGCAGAAATCCTCTTGAAAAGTAGAATTAATAAGTGCAATAATCTTAGCACTGTGGACATGTAGGGTAGAATAAGCATGAGCTCCGGGTTATCCCCAACTGTGTGAGTCCATCTCAAACCCAAATTAAAAATACTAAAAGAGAGTCCAGAAATCTCTGGAAATCTGAAGACAGATCACTTAAAAGAAAAGGAAATAAAAGCCAAGACATTTGTTCTTGAACCATTTATAAAATGCCACCCTCTACTGCTTCTTGAGCAGTGCATCTGAACTTCAATTGTTGCCAGGTCTGAATGTTTCTAATTCTGAATGGTGGGTGAAAATATCTGCTGGAATTGACCCCGAGAAAAACAAAATTTTGAGGAATAAACTGTAATGTACAGTTGAGTCTTCTTGGAAGTCCATCAGTATTTTTCTTCTATAGTCCCTCCCATTGGAGATAGTGATATTTCACAATGGTCACAAACAGCAAGTCTAGTGTAAATAGATGAAAAACACTTACCTAGCATGTACACAGTCTGAAGTTTCATTTTCATCATCACAAATAAAAAAAAGCTAAAAAAATCCATAACTTGAACCATATATATTAGTTTTGTACTAAACACACAAAAGAAAATTAAGCGAGTAAGATTAATTTTAACAAAATGTGAATTAAACATTTTGTATTTCATAAAAATAAAAAAAATAAAAACAAGAAACACCTAGACAAAAAAAACTTTAACAACCTTTCAAAAGATACCATCCTTGAAACCATGTGATTAGGAGAAAATAAATTGCTGCAACAGGAATGCTCTCAAGTACTAGAAGATACATACACTTGAAGTCAATTGTCCCATGAACAGACTCCTAATGGCCATAAATCTGAAAATGAAAAAAAGTGCAAATGTAAAAGTAAAAATTATCAAGCTAATTATTCATAGAAAAAAATAAATGAAGTGAAGAAAAAGAGGAGTGTGAAAGAAAGGGGAAATGAATTGATAGGAATATTATGATTGGAACAGAGAAATAAAAGAAGTTGGGGAAAAAATTAAGAGAAAAGCTAGAAAAGCAAAAAATGTCCATAATAAAATAATTCAATTACAAAATAGATAAATGTAATAATAAGAACAAAAATCAGTATGAATATTTGGAAAGTTAGTTTAAGTCAATTAATTACTAAATTAAAAAGAAAGGAAAGGAAATTCTACAATAATGGAATTACTGAAAATAAGAATACCCAAAAGTGATGAGAAAGATAGAAAAATGGAAAAGAGGAGCAAAATTCTATGAATGTATTAATAGAATAACAAATATAAAACAAATAATTCTAAAGAATAGTATGAAGTTAAAATTGTGCTCAAGGGATGAGATCAGTCTTTGCCCTACTCTACTCCATTTTCTGTAAAACAATGTATTTTCAAGCAGTATATTGTTCTAGGAAACTATTTTGCAAGCAGATTTTGATTCCAGTTTGAGGGGAAAAGATGCCTGTAGGTTCTGTGTGCAACCAGAAACTTGTACCATCTGCAGGAATCATCCCACAGCATAAACTGATAACTAAAGATGTTATTCCTAGAAGTAGAAAGGGAGCCACCTATAAATTATTGGAGCAAATTGAGATTGTAGGAGCACATAGATGTATTCAATTCATATCAGAGATAAGAGACCCAAGAAATTATCAGACACACCAGACAGAACAAATGATCTAACTGTCTTACCTACATCCCATAAAGTGGGATGGACAATATATACACGCTGATGGCATGGCAACCAGCAACCTATCATCTGAATTGTCTGTATTTTGAAGACAGAGAATCCCCCAACTACCCATGGAGGACCCCCATATTGTCACGGTCACCGGTGGTTTATTTGGCTTATTTGATTGCCTGTCCTTCCACTTGTTCACCTATCTAGATTTGGACCTGACTGTACTATTTCTTGCTCTGGACCATGTTTGGTTTGGCCTGTTCCCTTTCAGATGGATTTTGTTGCTTTGTGTCAAGTCTTTGCCTCAGTATATCCCTTCCGGCACTAGTCTGGCTCATTTTTTATGCTGGAGGCTCTTCAACATCAACTATATAAAGAGATGCATAGAGTAATTAATATATATATAAATAATATAGAATAATATATATACACACACACACACACACACACATAGAGAGAGAGAGAGATGCACGCATATCACTTCATGTTATGAGAGTTCATATTTGTAATTAAGAAAAAATAAGCTACATTTACTACCAAGATAAGGTGAATTAGATGACAAATTATTATCATTGAAATTGCATAACCATTTGAGTTTACTGTTATCCAGTAAATTCTGACTAATAGTTGTGGAGAGACATAAATGTGCTTACCTTGTATTTCTGGCACCTCACAATCAGAATTCTTATGAACTTCAGTGGCCCACACACAATGAAGATGAGATTGACATTATGATTTGAACAGCTACTGAGCTATGGGTCACGTGTCATATGTCTTCTTGGGGCAGTCCCTAACTTATTTAAGTATCATGTAACAGTAACACCATTTATCTTAAAGTATCCTGTGGACCAGCCAGTATGGGCTTTCTGGCTTTTAACCGAGTTTCTCCATGTTTTGGCAGTTATATTGATATTGGATGTTTCAGACAGGGATTTGGACTTAATTTAGGAACTCACTCCCCATATCTTTTATTCCTTAGCAGACTAGTCTGATTACACTCTGAAGATTATGATATTACAAGAGTGGGCTAGGCTATGTGTGCTATTATCATTTTTTAAAATATTTTTAAAGCATTTTTATGTAGAAGTGTCTTAGTTAGGGTTTCTATTGCTGTGATAAAACATCATGATTAATTTCAGCTTGCATTTCTACGTAATAGTCCATCACTGAGGAAAATTGGGGAAAGAACTCATATAGGGTAGGAATCTGGAGCGGAAGCTGAGATGTAGCCTGTGGAGGAGCCCTGCTTAATGTCTTGATCACATGGGCTTGCTCAGCCTGCTTTCTTATAGTGCCCAGGACAACCAGGCCATGAGTGTCATAGTTCAGTGAGCTGGACCCTCTCACATTCATCACTAATTAAGAAGACAAAACATAGACTTGCCCACAGGCCAATCTTCTGGGAGCATTTTCTCCATTGCAGTGCCTTTTTCCCTAATGACTCTAGCCTGTGTTGTTAATATAAAAACTCACCAGCACAGTCAGTCAAGTTGGTCTTATTGACCATTGGAGGTGTATAATTAATTTTGATTATCAAGTTGACTTGATTAAGAGGTGCCTATAAAATGAGTAAACCATATTTCTGGCTGTGTCTGTGAGTTTGTTTTCATAAATAACTGTCAGGTGGGTTATCAATTAGAGGGGAAGAGGCACCTTGAATATTGACTGTACCATTCAATAGGCTGAGTGCACACAGAACAGAACGAAAAGTGAAAACACACAGGTGTAAATGCTAGATTCTTCTCCAGCAAGTGATGCAGCTTTGATATGAAATGTTCACCATGTGTTTTTGTGCTGAGTTCATTGTTCTCTGATCATGGTGATGTTTCCTTATTAGAGGAAATGGTTTATCGTGGACAAGACCCTCAAGGTTATAATCAATCCCTTGTTTTTTCTTTCCATCTCTTCTTCACCACTAAGTAGAATCACCCTTTTCTCCAAACATTCACTCTGTTTGGTGATGTAACCTATTTTACATTGTATAAAATAATAGCTTTCATGCTGTGGCTTGCCCTGAATAACTCCAGTTTATGAAATATTAGTTTTCTCTATTTATGGACAAATACCAAAGCAACATGACTTTGCATATTATTTATGCAACTAAACAGCCACCATATGCCCAGCAGCAAAAACACAGCACAGACCATAGTTGAACTGGACAAATAAAAATTATTACCTATGAACTCATTAAATTTAATCCAGACTATGTGAACGTAATGAACATAGAAAAGTCATCTTAAGAAAATCAGACCAAAGAACTTATGGAATCACTCCACCGGATTACTTAACACACTCATCTGTATTATCCCAAATCGGTATAGTGTAATCCACAAAACTGACCCATCATCAGACCAGCCCATGTATGCATCTCAGTATAGGTGAATGATAAGATCTTAACACTTTCACCGGGGTTTGAGATCAGCAACACCTCTCTGTTTGGCAAAACCTACTGTGATTCTCTGGCCTCAGCTTTGTGCAGCTTGTTTAATCTTGAAATCTGCTCTATAACTTAGATGTGTTGTACTAATGCACAACCACCAGAGGCTATACTCCTTATGTATTCTTTGGCTCTCTATAGCCTTGCCTTCCGCAGGTTCTTTCTTTTTGAGTTCTGCAGCATCTTCAGTGTTTTCATAGCCATTCTGTAGTGTGTGTGTGTGTGTGTGTGTGTGTGTGTGTGTGTGTGTGTGAAACGTTGTTTAATATGCAATGCAAGATAAGATATGTAATACTAGCACATATTATTTGAATAAAATGTTCTTGCCAATGGCCATTATTACTGAGTAAAATCAATAAGATGTGATGAATTTAGCCAATAAATTTGACATAGCTTGTGACTTTATTGTCATTTAATAAATTCTAACATTGCAGAAACATATGCATGTGTCACCTGTGTGTTTGATATAGCTTGCTCACAAGATTCTGCCAGGATGCTATATCTCACTACACACCCAGAATCAACAGTGCCAGAGACTATCAAATGAAAACTCTGAAACAGTAACCCAGAATCAATACTTTACTCCTTAAGTTGGTTATTTTAGGTACTTTGTCACAGGAAGGAAAATCTCACAACAGAAGTGTATTTGTTACTACAAATACATCAGACTTAAATCATCATTCTTTGAATGCAAATTCATATCACCCATTTTCCAGCAAGTTTCTAAGCCTCTAACCTAGGCTGGGACCCCAGCTTTCTTCCTGTTGTTTCAATACTGCCAGAATCTTACACTCACTATTGGTTTTCCTGGATCTCCAGTCTATAGATACCCATTATGGTACTACTTTTATTTTGATGATGTGAGATTTTCTCAAATGATCCCCTATAATTTTACCTATTGTCTAATGGATCTATGACTATGGAAAATCCTGTCTTACAAAGTATGACCCCTGGTTGAGCTCAGTATTATCAATTTCTTCTAACAGAGAGGGACCCCAGAAAATTACATGGCAAAGAGCAATATGGAGAGGAATGAAAAATTTCTGCCTTACTACAAATCTTTAAACTATTTCTTTCAAGATATACTCATAAAATCCTCCTTTAATCACACATTAAGAAAATGTTTTTGGTTTTGTTTTCCACTACTTTTCTGAATGAACCTAGGTGATGTTGTCCACAGGCAGAACCGAATGACTATATTTCATGCCTTACAGAACTTCCCCGACTGTCATAGTCTAACAGAATAAATGGCTTTTGGAAGGTTTCATCCCCCAGGTGTACATATCAACTTGTGTTATTTATTTTCTGTGCCAGTGTCTTACAATTAATCAAAACAAAATTCCTGTAGAGGACAACCTTGTTGAAACTATCACATAATATTTCATGTCTTAGAATATCTTGGGCTGAGGAAACATGTATGAGACAGCAACAATAAAATTACAATGATCATGCTATAGAGACATGAGAAGGGCTATACAAATTTCCAACAACAGATGGCAGATACAGTGATTCCTTCTCCATCAAATGGCAGGGGCTGATTCCAGGAGAGTATCCAATGCATACCTTTCAGAAGATAAATGATGAAGACAATCTAACTGGCTAATTAGTGGGACTTGGGAGCCACACTTATGGCTCTCTAGTAACAAGTGACTAAGGAGGTTGTTTTAGTCTGTATATTACTTCTAACGTACTCCATGCTTTGTTATGGGTCAGTCACAGTTCTGTAGACTTCCAGCTTGACTCTGCCCATTCTAAATCAAGGATTGGGGGCACATCTTGAGGGGTCCTGTCATGATGTCACTCTCAATACTATTTTCACAAAGAAAATTCTGCTTTTTAAAAATTAGAGTCAGAAATAATTTTGTTTGGTTAATTTTAATGATTTATGAAGGAGAGAAAATATCACAGAGAATGATAATATTATTAGTCTTTTCTTGCATTGTGGTAGGAGGGAAGCAAAAGGGAAGAAATGCTAGTTCTGTAGAGATGAGCCATGAATTCTTGTAGGAGTGTTTCAAGAGCTGCATGAGTACAGGATAGCCACAATGCATTCCATTCTCTCCAATTTTGTCAGGTCTACTTCATCTTTGTACTATTCTATCTTTGAGTGCCTTCTCAATGAGTTTACCTAAAATAACCTAGAGCTACTACTCAATTTTTTTTTAATTTGTAATTTCTCTTTTATGTTGCATGTCACTTTCAGCTGTATGCCATAGGTTTTGTTTCAAATAAAAGCAAATGAGAAAGTAACACATTAATACATCCCCATACCTTCCCTGCTGCTAATTTTCTGATGTTCTTTCATCATACACCATCACTTGTATCTTCTTCTCATCTCTTTTTAGTTCAGTATGCTTTCCTGAGGGAAGTTTCCAGCACTTATTCACTTAATCCAGATCAACTCAAAATTTTCACATACGTTACAAAATAGTCCAAATCATATAAAAGAACAAAGAACACATTTTTCTCTATTTTCTGACACCACACCAATAAGTGGGAAATCCAATTGTACTAATATAACTGTTAAAAAGTCTTTACAATAATAATAGTTACAGAATACGTTCTATTGCCATATAAATCTGATGATACAATTTTTGTGGATCTTCTTCCATAGCTCAGGCTAATTACAACCTCAAAAATTACCTGCATCAGCATTTGGAGTACTAAAAAATGCATTGTCACCTCCTACAATCCAAACCAATCTCCTTAAATTTGGGGGATTTACAAGAGGGTATTCATGTCTAATACATCTGATGGCTGTGGAGGTCCTAAGCATCACTGGGACCTACTGTGGTAATTTGGCTAAATTATCATATTGTCAAACTGCCCTTTAAATGTTTTCATTGATTTTCATGTATTAGTGCTGCTTCCAATCTTGGTCACAAGTTTGTTTGTGTAGTGGGTACTGGTCAATGCACAGACTCATTACTGTTCAACGTTCTGAGAACAAGTAACTTTGAGTGATTAACAACAATTGAGACATGTGTATCAAATCTCCTACTCCTCTTGACAAAAGGCTAAGGAAACGTTGCAAAAGATGAGGCAGAGAGACTATAAGAGACAAAGAGGAGGAACACTGTGCAATTCTTATCTTCAGAAAATGACATGGCTATTGCAAACATCATCTAATAGCAGCTATGGTTGCTTACCCAACACCTGAATAAGATTATGTAGAATGTTACATTCAGTTTTATGAACTCCAAGCTCATTGCTTTTGTAATTCTTTAGGTTGGGGAAGGGACTACTAAGGCTCCATGACTAGCTAAAATATCTGTTTGGCAATTGATGACTACTGGAAGAGGGGAATCAAAGTTCTTTGGGGGTGTGGCAAATGATATATTATTCACTATATTTGTTATGGTATGCTATTATAACACTGACCAAAATAAACTTAGGGGTGGTTACTTGACTTATATTTCCTTATCACAGTCCATCATTCAAGGAAGTTAGGGCAAGAACTCAAGGCAGGTACCTACAGGCAGGAACTGAAGCAGAAGCCAAAAGGGAATGGTGCTTACTGGCTGTCTTCACATAACTTGCTCAACTGCCCATGGGTAGCCACATCAATAGTTAATCAAGATAATACAATACATACTTGGCTACAGGCAAATATCAAGGAGAAATTTTCTCAGTTGAGAGTTTCTCCTTCCATATGACTCTAGCTGGTTTAGAGTTGGTATGAAAGTAACCAACAGACTCATAATCTACTGGATGGATCCACTTGCATGTACTCATAAGCAGTAATATTTTAACTCAGTAAATTATGAAATGATGAAGGAGAGGGCCTGAAATGGTGAGAGGGATGTTTATGGAAGGCTAGGGGCAGATGGAGGGAAGACTAAGAAGTGGTTATCATCAAACTAAATTATATAAATGTATAAAGTTTTCAAAAAATGAACAAAAATAGTTTAAAAAAACAGATTCAGAGAAGAATAGATTCATTTTTATAGAATCACCCAGAGATCACAGTGAATGACTGATATGTATGATAGTTTGGGTACAGAAAAAGGTATAGACTACATTTTATACCATATACCAACTTCAAAAACTGTTGTTATTTTTTTATGTACTTTAACCATCAGTTGTATTTTAGTAATAAAATCAGGTATTAAATATAAGAAAGATAATGGTCAATCAATCTACTCTAATTCTGACTCTGATAATTGTAAGCTGTATGACCTTGAAATAGTTAATTCTGTCTCTTTTTTGTTTTCTTTTACGTGTGTGGTACATTCCATTGCCGGGCAGATGGCTCTGGATTGTAGTTTTTTTAAATAAGCCATGAAGAGCAAGCCAGTAAGCAATGTCGCCACCACCCCCCCATGGTCTTTGCTTCAGTTCCAATCTCATGTTTCTGCTTTGAGTTCCTGCCCTTACTCCACTCAGTGATAAACTGTGACCTGGAAGTGGGAAAATAAAATAAATCCTTTCCTCCCAAAGTAGATTTTAGGACTGGTATTTTATACATATATAAGTAGGTTAAACTAATTCTGAATGTTCATGAACATTTCCTTCTCATCAGTTTTATGGAAACTTAATTTATGACGACTTTTGCTGACCTATGCAGATCTGTCTGTAAGACCTGGGATTTGAGGATGTTATTAAAGGATGGGACAGACTATGGTCTAATGCTGTAGGCATTTTTTACTTCAGTTTCAGTGTACTTTTATAAACAAATAGAAAAAAGAAAGCAATGTTGCAAGGAAGGTTGTTTAAGTTAAATAAAAACATGACCAGGAAACAGCATGTAAATAAATATGAGTAAGCCCATACTAAATAATAACAGAACAACCCTTTCCCAGAACTTTCTCATGACAGATGAATTTAAACACAATTGCCTGGCATGTGTTATGGATTATATCTGGAAAAACATGAAAGCAAGGTGATATCCAGATTCAGTGTACACTGAGCAGATTTGGGTTCTATAACTATGTATTTGTATGCATTCTTGTATTCAACATTAATAAACATATCTTATAATTAATGTTTGTCACAGGATACACAAAATCTCATCCAAGAAGAATCCAGGGAACAAAATGTACCTGAGGTAAAATGCCCTCTGCCTTTGCCCTGTAGCTTCTCTCATGAACCCCAAGGCATTGTTCACCATGCATCATTCTTTGGACCATAATGCAACAATTTTACATAAAGGAACCAAGAGCATCTTTACCAATGGAGAATATTATATTTAGTTTTATGAACTCCAAGAGTCATTGCTCATGATTCTTTCATTAACAAATAATTTATTCTAAGAAACAACTACCAAGCCAGTTTTTTTTTTAATGCCTTCATTTCTGAAGAATGTGTCTTTTTTATTTGAATTCTTAAAATAAACCTCTTGTCTCTGGGTTCACAAACTCGTATTTGGAAAAATTGAACGTTAAGTGTGACATAGACACACAAAACTTTCTACAGCACCCTATGTCACAAGAGTACTCAATGCTTCATATTTTGTGTGAAAAGTGTTAGAGACGAATTCATGAGTTTGACTTGAAGAAATTTCTGTTTAATATGAGGGGATTTCAAATTCATGAGTTTGACTGGAAGAAATTTCTGTTTAATATGAGGGAATTTCAACCTTTAAGCTTTAATTGATATTCTTGATTGACTACATCTGGAATGAACTAAAATCCAAGCAGCTGAGTACACATATTAGAGATTTTTTCTTAATTAAATTATTTAAAGGGGAAACAAACATTTAATAAGGGTTTGGGGTGGGGAAGACCCATCTTTAATCTGTGCTGCACCATTTGCTGATCTGCAATATAAAGGAAGGGGAAGAAGAAAAGTGTTCACTCTGGTCCTCCTTGCCTGCTTGCCCTCCTCCTTGCTGGCAAGTTCATTCCTTTTGTGGAATCAGAGCCTACTTCTCCAGGATTCTAGCTATGTTAAAGACCAGCTGAGACATCCAGCCTCTAAGAATGAACAATTACATTACTGTGTTCTTTGAACATCTGTTGATAGACAGGCATTGGTGTACTAGTTGGACCACACCTTGTAAGCCACTCCAATAAATCCCTTTTCTGCACACACACACACACACACACACACACACACACACACACACACTCACTCACTCACAATCATTCTGCAAGTTCTGTTCCAGTTTTTTGGGGGAAATTATGTTCTCATTTTCATATTTCTAAATATAACCTGCTCATTTGGGGTAATGTTACTCGTCTGTGTGCATTCAGGGCAAAAGCCACACTCAAAGTTTCACCAAAGTGAAAATTGTGGCCCTCCAAACATGTGCTGAACTAACACAACCATAATACACACATCTAAGTCAAGGGGGGAAATACCATGAGGCCTCAACTCTACATGAAGTATTATGAAATATGAGGAATTCTGGGATTTGAGAAAATAATCGTATGCAGGGAGGCACAGTTATTGTTTATCTAGTACTAAATGATCCTCTCTAAATCATTTTTAAATAAAATAAAATACTATAAAAAGAAATATAAATCTATATTTTAAAATCAAAATGAAATCTTTCTTTTTGTTAAACTTGTTCTTTTATCAAGTTAATGAACTATATAATGCACTTTATTTATTCTGCCAACACACCCTCACCTCCCTGCCATCCCCATCACCCTCCTTGTAAAGTCTCTACACTTTGAATTCTGAGATGTTGCTATGCTCTGAAATGACATTGCTCTGAAAAGATGTGACAATGAGTCTGAAAAATGAAAACTCATCTCATTCTTATTGTAATAGAAATGTAACTAAAAAGATATATAAATCCCAAATGTAAATATTATAAATTACTAACAAGTGGTTTAAAATTATTTGAAAATGCAATATCACTATTGCATTTATTTTCAAATGAAGAAGCAAAGCTAGAAATGAATTCAGCTGGGAGTAATTCAGGTGCAGAACTGTGGTATTCTGTTTCTCATCCACACACATTTTCATCATTATCTTTCACCTACGTGAGCTGCCTCTTATAATAATCTCAAACTAAATTAAGAAAATAATCAAAATGATGTAGACACTAGAATTTCCCTCTGTAGCCTCACTGATTTTCAAAGTTGCATGGTCATTAATTTCTAGTAATGTCTTCTAATATCAGGGAAATTGATAATAGCTTATGCTATTTTGCTTCTTGGATAGTTACTGGTTCTAGTCTGAAGGCCATGTCTCTATTTATTTTATTCTATTACTCACTGGACAAAAAATAATAAATTTTGCTCTACTTTTTCCAGTGTCATAGTAGTGACAAAATTATCAGATTTGTGTGGCATGAAAATACACTGCCAATTAAAATCATTGGTGTTAATGGAAAACTTTTGTTTATGGCTTTGTGTTTTCAAAATTCAAAAGGAAAGAACACACAGTTTTAAATCAGTTTTGAAATCAATTATATAAGATGTGCCAAGTGCCCTTTCATTCAGTTTTCATTACAACATTATTGATTGCCTCTGTTTGAATCATCTGAAACCCAAGATGTATCATGAGATTAGCCTCACATTTGACCCTGTGAGGCTGGTCAAGTATGAGGGCACTCTTCTGAAAGAGAGATGGAGGCTATTTATTTCTGTTCACTGACTCATCTGTGCTGAAATGAAAGTGGAATGTGCTTTACTCGTGGCTGTGTGTGTGTGTGTGTGTGTGTGTGCCTTAAGGTTTTGAAGATGTGGTTTCAGATGGGATATTGTCACCACTTAAACTGCCGTTCAAAGTCTGATATTATTGTCAATATGTTGGTGATATTTATAAAGTATGAAGTGATAGAAATGGCAAACAGCATATCATTATGCATTTGATTCCATTATTTTATTCTGCCATAATAACAAAAAAATAACTTCTATGGAATATTTAGTAAAATTAACCCCTTTAAAATCTGTCATGCAAAGAGGGAGAGCAAGAGAGAGGGAGACAGATGAAGGGGAAGGGGTCATGGAAGAGGCAGATGAGAGGGAGAAGATATGCTGTTTGCTGTGAAATAAATAAGTGGTTCAAAATGTAGTTCTTTTCTGGCACCTAAGGGATTTGATTTCTACTATTATAGTTTCTTCAATAAGCAGTTATTGTTCAGTGTTAATTAAATCAGTAATACTTGTTTTTAATTTTCTTATTTTAAATTAAAAACACCTTAAAAAGAGAAATTTCTGAAATAAAATACAATATGTAATAGTATACAATGAAATAAATATCATGAACATTCAGATTAGAAGAGAAATGGGTATTTTAATAACCTCTCCTGTTAAGTATCAGAATATAGAACCCTGAAACCTAGGTAAGAGAAGTAATGGGGGTGTAAAGTACTAAAGACAGGTTCAAAGTTCTTTGTGCATAAATATTTATATACACAGTTTTCTGTGATAGGACACAAACAGATTAGAAAATCATTAGGAAGCATAACAATGAAAACTCCATTTATTCTTCCCAAATACTATTTAGGAATTATTTTTTCTCTCCTCCTCCCCGCTTTTCCTTTTTTTGTTTCCTTCATGGTCTTTACATTCTCACTTTACTCTCTCCTCTTCTCAATCTGCTCTGTGTATTCTAACTTTGTACTTTAATCTCAATAGTTCTTCACCTTTCATTGTGTCATTTTTAGTGTTGCATGACTGAGATTGAATGTTTTTGTTGATCTTCCCATCAGAGACTCCTTGTGCAATTAATTATATGGTAGATCCAATTATTCCTGTCGTACTTTCCAAGTCAGTCTTTGTACACTCTAATAATCCCATCCCTTGGTTGAAGTCCCACTTTCTTCTCCTCTTGAACATACTTCTCACAACTGTCTCAAATACGTCGATGATTGGTTCTGATATTTGGCTGTGTCAGTGTCACTGACTTGGATTAAATTGTGTTTAATCCAAGTCACAAATTATTTTATCTTTTATCACAAATTATTTTAGCTTTCATAAAGAAAGAAAGAATACTATCATCTGTGAGCCAAATATAATAGATTAGAATACCTATATTTCACTAACAACTGAGCTTCTGGATTCTGACTTGATAGTTTGTTGATCTTTGTATGTCTGATTTAAATGATGTCTCCCCAGTGGCATCCCAGGAGTTCTGCCTCTAAGTCACCTCAAAAGATTGTGAATTTCAAATTTTGTCCTATTATCACTGTGGTATTTTTGTAAACTATCATCACTTTTATCAACCTACTCTTAAATTTTCCAAAAGTACCATTTCTGTGCAAGCATTTTTTGGAAGCTACTGAATATAGGTTCATTTTCCTGATCTCCCTTTCCTCTGTCTGCTTATCTCTCCTTCAAATCCATCGACTTCCATAATTTTATTTTTATTTTTTTGGTATCGGCGGCTCTACAACATTACCAGAACTGTCCTTGTTACAAGCTACATGGTTGGAATGCCTGATTCTTTGCATCCCTCCCAGTTCCCATATAGGTAAAAACCAGAATCAAATTTGGATTTTATAATTCCATTCTCTAATTTTCTTTCTTCTGTAATTCTGGCCCCCAGACCCTTGTTGCCAGGGAACTTCTCTGAAGTTTTCAAAGAGCTCCTGTTCCAGCACTTGATAACGGCAAGACCTTCACACAGGTGTTTCTAAGAAATGTGAGACCTTCCGTTTCCACAGCACATGCTTGTAGCACTTAAAGAGAGACTGAATAATGAAAGCTCAACTTGCAATGAGGCTTATAAGCCAAATTCAAGCTGTGAAGAGATTTAAACAGTAGAATATATAATGGTTTTATACTGAAACAGGTGGATTTGTCACCACAGAATTTTGGAAGAGTGTGATTAGAGGATTTATGAAATAAAGTGAGTACACAATAGTAAGTTCATTTAACAAGTATTATTCAGGGTTTTTATATGCCAAATACAGAAAAGTGGCAGGTGTTTATAATCTCTACAGTATTAAAATTAATCAAACTTATTCTGGTGTTGAAGAAAAACTTATTTCTCTTTCTCATATAATTTAAATGGCAAATATTTACTCCTTAAATCATTAAGAAAACATGTTTAATGAAAGGTATCCTAAAGTTTTGTATAGCACACAATTTGTTTTAATAATTAACTTCTGATATTCTGACATTTGAACTTTTAAAAACATCTTCAAAGAATAGCTATGTGCTTATTTACTTTTTTTGTTTGTTTGTTTGTTTTTGTTTTTTGAGACAGGGTTTCTCTGTGTAGCTTTGCACCTTTCAAGGAGCTCACTTGGTAGCCCAGGCTGGCCTTGAACTCACAGAGATCCTCCTAGCTCTGCCTCCCGAGTGCTGGGATTAAAGGCGTGTGCCACCACCGCCCGGCTAAGAATGCTAAGTGCTTATTTACTTTTAAGTTCATGAACAAAACAATGATTCCTTGAGAAGTTTATACTCATGAGTTTGGATAAAGAAAAAAGGCAGAAAAAATAACCAGTAAATGAGAAATTTGTATAATATTTTAGGTAGTAAGTCTTATGGAAAGTAGGAAAAGCACAGTGGCAAAGGCAAAACTTCCTAGGACTGAATATAGCAAGAGAAACTTTCCATTTTAAAAAATTCAGATCAAACCACAGTGACATCTTAATGAAGTTGGGCAATTTGCCATGGTGGGAAATATTTCTACTCAAACATAGGGATATGCAATTGTGGCTAACATATTCTGGGACAGCATGGAAAAAAAGAGCATCTGGTCACTTGAATGAGAATTCAAAAGTCTTCTGGGAGGAACTATGTATCAGTCAGAATACCTGGGAGTTGATAAGCAACAGAAGTTTAATAAAGTCTATTTTCTAATCAGAATCTATTAAACTCAGAGCTACTTCCACTCATTTATTACTCATGCTTTAAAAATAGTGAAATCATCTACCTTAAAAATAAATTATATAAATACACCAGTTTGGGCTGGGATCCCTATGACCTATTGACCTCTGCATTGTATCCTCTTGTGGTTTCCATTTCATCTAAAGGAAAGCTTTCTTGCTGAGAAGTTATAAATGCACTTATTTTTTAATATAACTTTAAGAATTATATCCTAGTTCATTAAAGTGATGATAGTAGGTTCTCTTCTAAGATCCATGACTTCACTAGCCCTTGGTAGTTGGCTAGGGTGCTTAGTACAAGCCTTCCAGTACTATTTATGTTGAATGAGCCTTAAGTCCAATTAGACAGCATTTGGTTACTGCCATGACATGAGTGCCACTATTGCATCTTCAGGGACATCTTGGCATGTTGATCATTGTTGTGATTTATAGGCATTCCAGCTGGGTAGGACTACTGATTGCTTCCCTATCAGAGATTGCATAGCGCTTCCATGGATGGTAGCTTTCTGTAAATAGTCTCATGTTAGATCCTGTTCAAATCATCTAGTTCCTGAGCCCTAACTAAGTGTGTGTTATCTTCAGGAATGGGGTCTCACCTTCTACCTCTGAGAAGCAACCAAGGCTACCATGAATAGACTATAATGTTTGAGAAGTCACTTGGACTTCCAAGGCCAACAACAGCAGCTACAATTTAGGGAACAATGAGGAAAAAGGGACAGAAAGATTTTAAGAGCCAGAGAACCAGGAAGTCTGCTGGGAGATTATGTCTCCTAGTTATGCCTAAACAAGACTTGTACAATAATAATATCAATAAATACTAGAGCAGAAGAGGGAAAATATCACAGAGTTCAACCTTAGACAAATAACTACAGGTAATTAATGACTGATGAGAGATGAAGAAATAGAACCTTCTAGGGACAAAGCCCCTAATTGGTTATTCAATACTAAGTGGTAAGCCTTAAAAATTGCATATAAGCTGGTATCTCAGAGTTGTTTTGATTTGCATTTCCCTGATGATTAGGGATGTTGAGAAATCCTTAAATGTCTTTCAGCCATTTGAGTTTCCTCTGTTGAGAATTCTCTGTTTAGTTCTATAGCCCATTTCTTAATTGGACTGTTGGTCATTTTGATGTCTAATTTCTTGAGTTCCTTATATATTCTGGATATCAGTCCTCTGTCAGATGTGGAGTCAGAATGGCTAAGATCAAAAACACTGAAGACACTTTATGCTGGAGAGGATGTGGAACTCGGGGAACTCTCCTCCACTGCTGGTGGGAATGCAAGCTTGTACAACCACTTTGGAAATCAATATGGTGCTTTCTTAGAAAATTGGGAATCAATCTCTTCCAAGATCCAGCTATACCACTCTTGGGCATATACCCAAGAAATGCTCAATCATACCACAAGAGCACTTGCTCAGCTATGTTCATATCAGCATTGTTTGTAATAGCCCAAACCTGGAAACAACCTAGATGCCCTTCAACTGAAGAATAGATAAATAAATTGTGGCACATATACACAATGGAATACTACTCAGCAGAGAAAAACAATGACATCATGAGTTTTGCAGGCAAATGGATGGATCTAGAAAAAAATCATCCTGAGTGAGGTAACCCAGACTCAGAAAGACAAATATGGTATGTACTCACTCATAGGAGGACACTAGATGTGGAACAAGGATGACTGGACTGCTACTCACATCACCAGGAAGGCTACCTGGAAAACAGGACCCCAAGAAAGACACAGGGATCACCCATTGACGGAGAAATGTCTGAGATCTACATGAACAGCCTGGACATGAGTGGGAACAATGAATGGTGAGGGTCGAGGGAAAGAGAGCGGGAGATCTTAGCTGGATCAAGAACAGAGAGGGAGAACAAGGAATAGGAGACCATGGTAAATGAAAACCACATGAGAAAAGGAACAAACAAAATGCTAAAGAGGCCCACAGAAATCCACAAAGATACCCTCACAAAGGACTGCTGGCAATGGCCTAGAGACAGCCGGGACTGACCTACTCTGGTGATGGGATGGCCAAATACCCTAATAGTTGTGCCAGAAACCCCATCCAAGTACTGAGGAATCTGGATGCAGACATCCATGGCTAGGCCCCGGGTGGAGCGCTGGGAGTCTAATTAGCGAGAAAGAGGAGGGTTTATATGTGCGAGAATTGTTGAAACCAAGATTGGATAAAGCACAGGGACAAATAACCAAATGAATGGAAACACATGAACTATGAACCAAAGGCTGAGGGGCCCCCAACTGGATCAGGCCCTCTGAATAGGTGAGACAGTCGATTGGCTTGATCTGTTTGGGAGGCATATAGGCAGTGGTACCAGGTCCTGGGCTCGTTGCACGAGATAGCTGTTTGAAACCTGGGACTTATGCAGGGACGCTTGGCTCAATCTGGGAGGAGGGGACTGGACCTGCCTGGACTGAGTCTATCAGGTTGATCTCAGTCCTCGGGGGTGGCCTTGATCTGGAGGTGGTGGGAAAGGGGGGTGGGCTGGGGGGAATGGGAGGGAGGAAGGAAGAGGTAGAACAAGGAAATCTGTGGCTGTTAAGTAGAACTGAATAGTATTGTAAAATAAAAAAAAAATTACATATAAGCAAACAACAAAAATAGATTGAGCAAGTTGTATGTATATTTGTGTATATAAGTGTATGTGTGTGTCATCAAAGAAAAAGAGGCCATCCATTTGAGAAAGAGACAGAATAGGGTCTTGAAAAGAGGGGAAATAGGAATAGTTAGAGGAAGAAAAGGGGAAGGAAAAATGACATAATCATATTTTAATTAAAATATATTGTATGAAATTCTGAAAGAATAAAGACAATATTTAAAAAATTGTAAATCTGAATTGCATATGTATAACCAGTAGTTTTAGTATAAAATATAATGAATGTTTATATCACAAACAGAAAGAAATATGTACTTCCAAAAAATTAACTTGCAATTTACAAAAAAAGCATTAAAATTAATGTAAGAATTAATATATTATGAATTCTTAACTAAAGTTTAAAAGTCTATTGATCTAAATAAGCTATTACAGATAACACTTACTTTAATTCAGACTTTACTTAAGGTTTTCTTTACTAATAAATTTACATTTTTATCACCTTACCATCATGTTATCAATTTAGGAACATCTGAAGAATATGAGAAATTCATTACCATATATAAATTTGAATGTGAACAATATCAATATCAATTTAAATATTTTGAACAATGGAATAAATTTGATAAACTATAGAATAAATTTTATAAGCACTATCTTTAGTAAAATTCAATGTTTTTAAAAGCAGTAAACACTTTGAATATGGTAACTTTCATTGTGTGTTATATAATGGCAAGAGGCATTAATAATCTTAGAAGAATGTAGCATGTTCTTTGGACTATGCATAACTAGTCATAAATGATGAGTGCAGAGAAGTTAAATCCTCTGTGAGAAAGGCCAGTTGGTAATATTTTCTTCCATATTTGTGCTAGTCTAAGAAAATGTTAGCTATATAAAAATCACGGCTGTTCAATTTTGTATCATGCACTTCAGTTGTGATGATATAGTTGTTTATACTCAATTTTCTTCATATTGATGTTTAGAAAATATTTTTCTAAATTTAGGAAAGCAGAAATTGAAAGAAAGAGGCCTGTACATGTAGTTTTAGAGTTCCCATGTACTTACAAATACAATGATAAGACAATACTGTAAATAATGCTGTTTGGATTACTCATCCTTTCAGGTAAAGTGGCATAAAAATGATCTGAAATAATTATTAATAGCATAGATGTAACCAGTCAAAGTCAGCAAAAATTACAAGTTATAGAATTGTTGTCAGGCCGGGCAGTGGTAGCGCACGCCTTTAATCCCAGCACTCGGGAGGCAGAGCCGAGCGGATCTCTGTGAGTTCGAGGCCAGCCTGGGCTACCAAGTGAGTCCCAGGAAAGGCACAAAGCTACACAGAGAAACCCTGTCTCGAAAAACCAAAAAAAAAAAAAAAAAAAAAAAAAAAAGAATTGTAGTCAGAAGTTCCAAACAAGGAAAGATACTAGTTAATTCTCTTTTTCATTAATGAAAACTGCATTGTTGGTTTTTGATTCCCAGAGAGTTACTATTTTGTTTGTCAAACTAGAGTAGCAGAAAGAGGACTTACCCAAAGAATTTACTCCTTATAACATACATTGTCTCACTTCTGATTAGGGATACACACAGTGATCTCTCATACCATCATAACTCTCATGACTAGTCTAAGAGAACTCTGTTTATTATCCTAAAAGGTTGTGATATATATATGCATAGAATATACCATGATCATATAGACCCCATCATCCTCTATCCTCAATCTTGCTGAAATATTAGATATGAGTTATTCATTCATTTTCAATTCATTCAAAATAACATCTAGAAAACAACAAACCAAGAAAGTCTACATTTCTAATATTTTGATTACTATACACAAATGTATTCCAGTAATTGAGGCTTGTAACATTTTTAAGTAGTTGTAAATATAGGGTCATTTATTGCAAAAACTAATGTCAACAATAATGTTAACATTAGTGCTTAAATATTTTCCTAAAAGTTAGTTGTTTTAATTTATTGATCAGTTATATATGAAAATATAACTTATAATTCATTCCTGAGTGACTGCTTTCCAAAATATCACTCTTGTGACCTTTAGTTGCTAATTTCATCACTGTAATTCTGAGAAGTACGTGGGGGTTTTAAATTCTTTTCCATTAATTTATATTAATTATGCTATACATTCTTGTAGAGAGCTTACTAATTACTTTGACTTGGGTAATTCTAAGCAATCAAATCAATCTGTGTTTATTTTTAATAACTCAATACTGAAGAAATTATAATAAAGTATTGAAAAATGTGAACTTAATTTTCAAAATGAAAGCAATAATTTTTAGAAGCAAACATACGAATATTTGCAAAAATAAGCATATCTTGAGATGAAAATGTTTTTAAAAATATGTTATAAAATTAATTGTAGGTGATACTTCTGTTTACATTGTTAATAAATATTTACTTAAAATAAAATTACACTTCAGCCGGGCGGTGGTGGCGCACGCCTTTAATCCCAGCACTCAGGAGGCAGAGCCAGGCGGATCTCTGTGAGTTCGAGGCCAGCCTGGGCTACCAAGTGAGTTCCAGGAAAGGTGCAAAGCTACACAGAGAAACCCTGTCTCGAAAAACCAAAAAAAAATAAAATAAAATAAAATTACACTTCATGCTTCGTTCAAAACCCTAAAGGAAGCTCTATGTCTTCAAAATGGTTATTCTGAGCATGCAGAAATTCATTGAGATGTGTGGAACTTGAGACTTGGCAAGGGTTTTTTGTGACTATCTTAATACAGGTGAAAGCTGTGTGAGGTTTTTATTCGTGACTTTCCTACAATTTCAAACCTATCTATACAGAAGAGGGAGCAGAAAGAGAGGAAGAGCCAGACTACAAGGAAGCCATGTTCTCCAGACACAACAGAGCAGATGCGCATGGGAACTCACAAAGACTGTAATAGCATAAGCAAGACCCTCTCAAGCCAAATTGGAAGCACAGAGGAGAAGATTTGGCACTAAGTCAAACAGCTAACCAAAGAGCCATTGTCATTTAATTGCTGCTTGGTGAAGGAAATTCAGTTTTCTTCAATGAAGTGACATTTGGTTTCATGCCCAGGAGTTGTCAGCCAGTTTGTGATCAAACTGTTTTTTATGAGAGTTTTTAAGAGGGAAGGAGGGGCCGAAGGAGGGAGGACAAAGGGAGTTGGGGAGGGAGAGAGAAGGACAAGTTGGGTATATAGGGAGGGAGAGAGGAGCTGGGAAAAATTGGGGGAATGGATATGATCAAATTATATTATGTGAAAATTTCAAAGAATAAATATCAGCATTCTTTTAAAATAAAATGCTGATCATTAAAAATAGATAAATAGGTACATAAAACTGCATAGGAGTGTGCAGTCAATGGTAGAACTTCCATTTTCAAAGAAAGATCAGACTTAACATAGAGTACCTATTCCATAATATTGTGAAACTGAGAAGACCTCTCAATGTCCTGTGAACTTGAACAAAAAGTTGAAATTCTGAGAAAGGTACATTTTGTTTGTTTGTTTGTTTGTTGTTGTTGTTGTTGTTTTTCTGAGGCAGAGTGTCTCTGTGTAGCTTTGGAGCCTGTCCTGGGATTGGCTGTGTAGACCAGGCTGACCTTGAACTCATAGAGATCCACCTGGCTCTACCTCCCAAGTGCTGGGATTAAAGGCATGCACCAACACCGCCTGGCAAGAAAGGTGCTTTATAGCTAAATTTCACTGTTTCCTGGAATAAGAAAGAACAAAGTGAGGCTAGAGATATAGTTCATTGGTTAAGAGCACTGACTGCTCTGCCAGAGGTCCTGAGTTCAATTCCCAACAACCACATGATGGCCCACAACCATCCATAATGATAACTGGTATCCTCTTCTGCCTTGCAGACAGAACATAGTATACATTATAAATAAATAAAAAGACCAAAAGGCATTCACTTCAGGAGGCTGAATATGCACACAGCCATTACCAACTCTGGGGTTTGCATTTCACACAATGAAGAGGGTGAAAAGAGAAAGCCTGCGAGACACCTGTCCTCTCCTTTCTCAGTTTCCTATTTCTTACATGTGTGAAAAGTCCTATTTGACCTGCATAGTGGTTATTAGGTAGCCTGCCAGATATTAGCGAGCTTGGAAATCCTAAAAAATACAAGCCTGCTTTCCTAGTATTTGGCTTTGGATCCTCCTTTGGTGTTCCTGGTAACACACAAAGCTTAGGAAGGAAAACCATCACAATACGCCACCCCACCCCCACTGCCGCCTTAAAATCGAAAAGACCTTTATGAAGTGAGCTGATAGTCATCACAGTTTTCCTGCCTGAGGATTTAAAATACTCTATGTAAAGGTAGGGACAATGGGACCCTGGGAGAGCCCTTTAACAAAAAGTTAGTTCCTCCAGATAAAACATGACATTTTAATAGGTGGATTGTCTGTCTCTCTGTCTACCTATCTCTTTGGGAGAGGGTATGTTTGTATTATTATTTTTTTTTTTTGAGACAGGCTGTCACTAAGTAACACTGGATGTCTTGGAACTCATTATGAAGACCAGGTTGGCCTCAAACTCATAGAGACTCACCTGCTTCAGCTTCCATGTACTGAGATTAAAGGCATGTTCCATCACACATAGCTTGTCTATTTTTTTTAAGACAGAGTCTCAAATATCACAGCCTGGCCTCAAATTTAAATAGCCAAAAATGTCCTTGAAACTTGAGAGATCATCCATCTCTACTACATGCCTAGTGCTAAGATTACAAATGTTTGCTGGCCTCTCTAGTTTATGCTGCTCTGTAGCTTGAACCCAGGGTCCTTTGTATAATAGACAACACTTTGTCACCAAAGCTACACCCTCAGCTTATTATAATCTAATTTTTAATTCTACTGTTACATGATTATTGTTCAAAAGAATTAGGTACACTGGTGTACCTCCAGCCATTAAAATTTAAACTGTGCCAAAAATTATAAAATTATAAAGACATACTCTGGCCCCATCCCTTTAGAACTGATTCAAGAAACTGTCCCTCAGGAAAAGTATAGCTACAAGAAACATATACTGAAGATATGTTAAAATGGAAGTGTCGGCAGCAGTAAGTTTGCTGCCTTAATTTTAAATGCCCTTTTTTTGTCCTGTCTCAGTTAAGTTGTTTGTGTGAAAAATGTGCAGTTGGGTTCCAGAGGGTGCTGGGGATCACTTCCCCTGTGGTTTTTCCTGTTTGGAAAACAGTGTCGTCTTGCCTCCTGATACAGTATAACCATTCCTTGACTCCTGCTGTTACAGGGGTATATAAGCCCATGTTGGTACAAATAAAGAGAGCTGCTTCCCTGACCGGCCGAAACTGGGTGTCTAGAGCGCTGTTTAACCTCGGCGTCCCTCGCCAGATTTCGTGCTCCAGTTGTGAGGGCCGTGCCATGGAAGGAATCATAATCACTTAACAATACACCCCAAGCCTACGGATCCCTTCCAGTATTCCTTGCTGTTAAGCCTTTGTACTTTCTGAGTTTTAACTCATAAAGTATAACTTTTCTTACTCCTTCTTTCTTTCTAACTCTCTGGATACTTGCTTATAGCCTGCTCAGTTTGCCCAGCATTCTAGACACTCTCATTCTTCCTTAAGAAACCACTCCCACCATGCTTCATGCTGATCTCTAAACTTTAAACGTGTGACCTTCTTTCTTCTTAGCCTCTGCCTCCTCCTGGCAGTTACCACATTCTACAGTTTGTCTCCTTGTTGTTTCCTCCCCTCTAACTTATATAAAATCATCTTCAGATTTCCTGCTGTGTCTATTCTTAAATTATTTTATCTATAGCAACCTACCAAAGGAACCCTGTTCACCCTGGTAACACAAATGACATGGAGAGTTGCTTGTTGCTTTGCCCTTCGGCATGATGGACTGCATACTTCAGCAACCATGAACAAAATGAATCCTTCTTCCCTTAGGTGTTTCTAGTCAGGTGTTTTGCCACAATGACATGAAAAAAAAAATGAAATTTCAAATAGTTAAAATTCTGACATAAAATTCAGATTGGAGCTGGATAGTATTTAGCAATTATGGGGCCACATCTATGATTCTGGAAAACATTAGCTAAACTGTGTACCCCTTCCAAGAACAGGCAGTGTATAGATATGAGCAAAGAGCTGCCTGAGGGTGTTTATCTGAACAGGACAATTTAGATTTTAAGGGTGGGGATAATAGCATGTCTTTGCAATCTTACAATTAAAGAACATACATAAATGTCTGCCAATAGAAATGAACATGATTGCATCCTTGTCTGTGTAAAACAAAATCAACATGAGTATTGAACCTGTTTTCATAGCTCATTTGCATTAATGGACAGGAGTGGAATTCTGAATGGCAACTTCTATATTTGGAACATTACTGTTTTTATGGGCTGTGTCTCAACATGTTCAAACATTTTGTTTTGTTGGTTAGGAAAGTCTTCCATTTTCTCTTAAATTCCTCTCTAGTTAATTTTTGTTGACAATATCTAAAACCAATTTTCTCAACTATAAAATGCTCTTAATGTCTACATTTCACTGTGGGGGAACATTCAAAAAGCAAAAGTTTTTTTTTTCTTTTTCTTTTTGGCATAACCTGTTAACAATAATAGCCATTCACAAATAGATGCAAAGCAAGACAAAGTAATTATTTAATTTATAAATTTCTATGACTATATTTTACCTTAAGCTTATTTAATTTAGCATTCAATTGTGCATATATGAGCTGCTTGGGAATATATAATATCACTTGAAGCCACACATTGAAACTCTTGTGGAAACAATTAATTTGCAAATAAAGAAACTGAAGTATTAATATAAAAGGACCAAATCAAAGGGTTTAAAAGCTGTAGCTTCAGGCTTGAATTTGATAAAGATTAACAAGCTTTTTCTTTCTTAATGTATTTTGTTTCTATGAGTGAATCTCTCTGTCCTCTCTCTCTTTGTTATGTGTATGTGTGTATGTGGCATATATGTATGCAGTTGTGTATATTTATATCTGTGTGTGCACATACATGGCTAAGGTTAATGTTAGGGATCTTCTTTGATGATTTTTCTCTAAATCCCAGTAGTCTGGCTGTCAGCTTGGCCTGAAATCCAATGTTTCCACCTCTAGATTTGTTTGGTTGTCACAACAGCCCAGCATTCTTAATTGCAGCAATAGTACTTTGTATTATAATAATTATTTCCAATTTAAATATTGTTACTCTGAAGAGAAAATAGTGTATTTTCATAAAATAAATGACTATTATTTTATAAAACAGAGAACAGATCTACTGAGAAACTAGACTGAATCACTAAAACATATCTTCACATATTAAAAAAATCTTTTAACATAACTTCTGTTTTAGTACTTGCCTAATTAATCACTGTCAATCTTTTATATCATATATGTCTTCTCATGAGTATGCTCATTAAATTCTTGTAAATTATTATGATGTAGACCCAAACTCTATAGTTTCATGGTGTACAGCATAGCTATGTTTGTTTCTATTCTTTAAAGTGCTAAGGTTTATGGAACTTAGTGAGGACACACAACTGTAGCAGCCTATAATAAAACTAGGACTCAGTTTCACTCTTTTTAATTCTAAAATTCTCTCCAATGATCATGATCAAATGTCATCACATATTCTATCTCTTTCATCTTAACAGCAGAAGAGAGATACTGTAGTCTTAGCTGAGTTTCTGCTCAATGCATAAGGAAGAAATGATATCATGGGATAATTAAGTCATGTTGTAGAGAAAAATGTTAGTTCTGAAACTAATTATATCCTTCAAAAATTGATTTTTCCTTAGGCTCTATTGACACTCAGCTTAATTAAGTCTGAATGTTACACAGTATGGTTTGTTTTGGATGGTATTTGTAGTTACCATCAAAAAATAATCTCAATAATGATAACCATAAATATCAGAGCTTTAAAATAGTGCTCATTCAAATTGCATCCTTGTGACAAAGTAACTTGAAACACACTGGAATTAATTAAATACAAAAATTCTGAAATACCGCTCTGCCCCCCCCCCAAAGTGTCTCAAATACCCATATAAAAGTGTCTCTATTATTAGTGGCTATGTCCACTACAAAATTACTTGCAAGGATTAAATATCAATAAATATGTATGAGTTATTTGTGTGGTTACTATGATAGAGTACTCTGAGCACATTCATTTTAAAAAGAAAGTTAACTTTGGTCCACAGTTCAAAAGTACAGTCTCTCATGGCAAAGAAGTCATAACAGGAGACTGGGCAGTGGCTTGCTTTGCAGCCACAACAGAGAGTGATCAATGCTAACTAATGCTCAGCTGGCTTTTTATTTCTTATGCTGTTCTAGACTTAGCACAAGGAACAGTGCCACAACATTCAGGTTCCATCTTTCCAATGAAATTAACTTATCTAGATTAAACTCTCACAGACATTTCTCAAGAATGCTAAATTCATCTCTCATAAAGTATGTTCTGGATTATGGCCTCAGTGATTCTAGACCCTGTAAAGTTAACAGTATAATTTACACATCAGGAGGGGTTCTGGACTGATAATAAGAAGAACTGTCACTATTTAAATAGCTATTGTTTTGTTATTTTAAGGATATCCTAGATACTTGTTTATCTTCACAGGATTTTTAAAATTTCAGTTATATAAAATATCCTGACTGTTGATCAGATGGTCATTTTGTGTTCTACTCAGAGATATGAGGGAGAAGTATAAGTTCTTATCAATATGAAAAACAAGGCCATTTTTAAACTATAGTATTCTTGTTTAGATAATCAGAATTAACTAGATAGTTAAATGTAGAGGATTAATCACCAATCAAGAACAAATAGGTTAAATTTTTATATGTATATAGCCTATCCTGGCCTTGTTCACATGGCTATTCTGACTGCACCTCCAAAGGATTGAGATTATAGGCATGAACATTTGATTTTTTGTCTCTTACCTCTTGTCTGTTGCTGGAGGGCTTCTCTCTAGGTTCCCCAAGCCCCGCAGTCCCACAATCCACTTATAAAATAATCACTCAGATGCTTATATCACTTATAAACTGTATGGCCATGGCAGGCTTCTTGCTAACTGTTCTTTTATCTTAAATTAACCCATTTCTATAAATCTATACCTTGCCACGTGGCTGGTGGCTTACCAGAGTCTTTACATGCTGCTTATCCTGGCGGTGGCTGCAGTGTCTCTTTCCCTCTTCTTCCTGTTTCCCCAATTTTCCTCTCTCTTTGTCCCACCTATAATTCCTGCCTGGTCACTGGCCATCAGTGTTTTATTTATATAGAGTGATATCCACAGCACTTGTCGGCATACTTTATTCCATGAACGATTACTAAAGTCAATGTTTCTCTATATGGAAAACTGATGATAAACATGCTTCATCTTTCACAATACTGATTTCATTTCCTATTTAATGTATACTTAAATATTTTATATCAATATTCTTTCAGGAAAATAAAAAAAGTGAGGAGCAAATTTAATATAAGCAGAAAGATGGGTGAAATAATTACAGGTATACTACACTTTTTAATTTTACAGTGGAATATCTGGGTATTTGAGATTGATTTTTAAATTTGGAAGACTCAAAGGTCCTAAACTTGTCTAAACATAAGCTTCATTAATTTGTATTAAACTTCATTTTTAAATAAGCTTTAAATATCCCACTAACATAGTTACTAGAAAATATTGATTGGTCATCTATTAAAACAAGGACTACTAAATCTTACCTGCATGATAGTGAATATTCTCAACATCAACTGAGATTAGACATTCACCCAGTTTCTTGTTTATGAATGTTATAAACACACTACTGTCATCACCTCAACTTCAATCATATTTCACCTGTCCATAAAGTTTACACTTGCAGTTAATTGGGGGGGAAAGCACAAAATATATAGTCTCAATATGATAAAAATTCTTCTACTTTAATCATAATTTCTTTTCATCTTTACTATTTAGCTAAATTTCCCTGTACCTAAATTTACTAATTCCATTTTGAATAAAGACTCCTGTACCAGACAGTTATTTCTTTCAAATCACAAATGAACACAAAATAAATCTGGTCAAAATCAATATATAATAAAATAGCTCCCAGATTATATTTATAATAGAGTACAATTTCATTTTACACAAAGAAATTGTTAGATATAATAGTATTTATCAAAACATCAAAACAGATGATTTTGGTCCACCTTAAATAGAATGTTTAAGCTTTGGTCATGTTCTGCATGGGGGAGTATTTTTTTGAGATTTCAAAGCATTTCTTTAGTGTATAGCATGAACTTGTTTCCCAAAATTATTTAGTAGAAATATATAGGGTATTCTTATCAGCCAAATTAATATTTGTGATGTTATTCAGAGAATCAAACACAATCAAGTGATTCACTTTATAACCCCAGGTGAAGTTGTTGGGATTTTGATCAGGGACAGTATAATGTCAATCTCAGGTGTAAGTGGCACTGCAAAGACAACAGCAGAGAGAGATTGTTTGTCTAGCAAGACCTATTTGAACTCTCAATATTAAATAAAAACTTCCAAGAAAGCAATTTATGAATAGACAGCCTCTCATTGGGTGTGTACTCAACAAATAGTTCATGAAAGTTACGTAAAATCTACAAATGATACTTCTGAGACTAGGGCCTACCAAACTTGAACAAAGAGTGCTTAAAGAAGAAAACCGTCAGGAAGCACCTCAATATTCAGGCTTCATTTTATTAAGAAAAGATAATAATTTTAATATCCCATGACACAGTCAGGTAAAATGATACGCAATATAACATATAAATCCCAGAAGTCTCTGATTGTTACTATTAATATTGCATTGTAACACACTGCCATATTTTATAATTAAATTTATATTTGCACTCTTATTTCCATTCATCATCTCCCTTCCTTTCAAATCTCTAATGAATTCTTTAAATTATTACTAGCACTAGTGGTATACTTGCTATTATCAAATTTAAGTTATTTTATTTATGTGAATCAGTAGATTCACAGGTCCTCATTTTATTCAATGGGTAAAAATAAATCACTGTAAAAAGTGCTTAGATTCTCAATTTTGTTCAAGGAGAGAAATTTAAGCCTACTTGAATGTCCCTTTTACATTATTCCCTTGATCTCCCATCAAAAATATTTTTTCCAGGCTGGTAAAATGTTAAAGACAGTAAATAATATTTGTTGCGCAAAATGACAACCTGAGTTCAAACCCCTGATAACAATGTAGGAGGAGAGAACTGACTCCTGAAAATTGTCCCTTGAATTTCACTCTGTGCTATGTTATGCACCTGTCCATACTCAATAATAATAACAATGATAATAATAATAATGTAATGATAATAACAATAATGATAATGCTAGTAAATTTTAAAACATTACCAAGTTAACCTCATTAGTACCTTTTCTAGCTATAGAATTAGCCATTTTTCTATAGAGTTGTTTTCCCTTTATGGGGTTTTAGAATTAAAGAACCAACCTATGTAATATGACCATATTTCTGCATGGGGGATAAGTGCATGCAAAAGCATTTACACCTATGTTTTTCTTGACTTTTATTCACAGTTTTAATCTATGAGTTTACAATAATAACTGTAGTGGTGCAGAATTGCAAACTGTAATTTAATGTCCATTTCCATATTGTATCATCTTTCTCTGAGAAGGGTATGCCAATATCTTATCATTTTATATATTGTTTCTCACTTGATCTATAGCATAGTGAATTCTATATATCCATAGCCAACCCAATTCCCAAAAGGTACTGCATCACTCTCTTTGCTAATTCTGTATCATATTCACACCAGAAAACAATTCCATTTGGATTCCTTCCTCACTGCATTTGGGATATAATGCCTTCATATGCTCTGACCAAGTGACAAAGTGACCCAAGCTGATGCCATCCTTATTTAACTCTGACTCCTTACTGTGTAACCTTATGTTCTCCATCCCCTACTTCTGAAACAGATGCACATCTGCTCCATATAATGGCTTTAGGATTGAATTACTCAGGGAAAAAAAAGAAAGAAAGACTAGTAAATAAACGGTGGAAAAATGTGGGAAGCTATCACTGCTCTGATTTTGGTAACAGCTAAATAATAGAAAGTTCTTCCAATGTGTAGTATATAAAATGTGTCTTTTACATGGATAATATAAAGTTTACTTTCTAACTGTAAGTCATGTGCTACCTCTCATACCACATAAATTCCATGTGTGTCTTTCAGCATTAATCTCATACATACCACCAGGCTTTTTGTGTGACAAAACAGTACATCTTGGGGAGATGCAACACACACACACACACACACACACACACACACACACACACACACACACACATCTCTTTACCAAAGATAGGGAGCCCCAACAAAGCAAGGGACAGATACCAGGAAATTCAAAATTAGTGAATCAATGAATTTTATTGGGGTAACTTGTAGGGCATTGGATGCGGGCTTACTCACAGGAGCATAAACAACTGAAAGACAGCTGCACTACTAAGATCCCGCTCACCATGGTTGACAGCTCACAAAAACTAGGAAATCTGGAATGTACTGCACAGCCAGCAGGCAGCTCAACCCCTTGGAGAGTGTCCTTTCCTCTCTGTTCTAAACCTCTAACAGGCACCTTAGCTGGTCTCTGCTTCTTCTAGACAACTGGTCTTGTTTCAATCTTCTTTGCAGTTTTTCTCTCCTGAGTCTTCATTGTAGCTTGGCTTTTCTGAGTCTTGCCCTGGGAAAAAGACATTTAGTGAATATGATTAGTTTCTGGAACTTTCTGAAGCTATTTTGAGTTGTTTACCTCTGCTTAAACAGTTTCACTGCAGGATGAGGTGTTTCAAGTGAAGAAACTGTTACACAACGATTGCTTTTATAGAACATGGAACTACTGTTTTAACTATAAGTTGATAAATGAAATATTCTATTCATGATGCTTTATGAGACTATCTAGTTTGTCAGCTTCATGGAGAAGCTGTTGAACTAATTCTACAAAAGTGAAAGAAAAACTATGGTTTACAGGATGAGAAAAATTAAACCATGTCATGGTTAACGCACTGGAAAAATTTAGAGATCCTGCAAGACACATCAAACTGGTGAAGTAAGTGCATAGGTCATTATTCAGAATCAATTTTAATAAGACTCCCTGATAGATTCTGGGCTATATGGTTATACAATAATTACCACCCACCTAAAAGTTCAGCTAACTTCTCTTTAGCCCAGAGCACAGAGCGTTGTATACCAGTAATACAATATTTATGGAGTAGTCCATTTCTTTCTGAATTATCATTTATTGTGAAAATCAAAAATGTATTAAAGATGAAGAACATTAATAAAATAAATAGCAAATCTTACTGACAGTTCCAACTACCCACATTACATAAAGAAAAAAATATTTCTACTTCTGAATTAGATCAAGATCTATAGTTATTTTAAGTTCTCAAAATAAATTACTTTTTGTTCTTTGCAATTTCGAATAAAAGTCTAAAAACTAATTATCAGGCTGGAACTATTTAAAGTAATGTCTTGATGATACTCTGCACTTCAAGTACTATAGTTAGTACATCATACAAGAAAGTAATTGTGTAATTAAAAATTCATTTATCATTCTTCGTATGAAGTAGTATGCTCCTCTAGAATTGAAAAGTATATAATGATAACATGCACATACAAATTTTGCTCACACAAAAAGTGAAATGTAGTTAAAATTGTTCAAATATAGAAATATATTCACTGCTTTTTCTTCTGTAGTAGATATAAAATAGGAATGGACAGATATATATAATAAAAATGAAAGGCCATGAATTTGAGAAAGAGTTAAGAAAAAACACATTAGAAGCTGAAAGGAAGAGAAGGAAGTGGGGAATTTTGTACATACAATATTTATATATGAACAGCTAAGATAATTAATTTACTATATAGACTCACTGCTACCAGCCTAGGTTGAGGCTGTGAGAAGAGCTCTCAATGTCTGTGTTGTCAAGCTGATATGATTCTTGGACAATAATCTGTTATTGCGACCCTGTCACATAATGAAGTCAGCTATGAACTATATAGAAATAAAGGTTGGCAAATCCTTTAGAAATCTAAGCATTATTTTCTATTTTGTACAATTAATCATTTGAACTTATTCTTCTTACTGTTAACAGTTTTCCTCTCCAAAATTACAGAAAAGGAACTAGCAAGATTGCTCAGAGTGCAAATGTGCCTACCACTGAGCTTGATGACCTGCTCAGTCTCTGAGACCTACAGGATGAAAGGACTCAGAGAACTGACTTCAGCAACTTGTTCTCTAACCTCCACACATGTATCATGCAGTTGTGCGTGCACACACACACAAACACATACACACACACAAATTAAATTAAAAAAAAAAACAGAGAAGCACTTTGTACTGTCATTGAGTCATTCCAAAGTGTACGCATATTGCAAGGCATCAAGATGTGCATAATAAATAGCGATCCTTTTCTTTCACAATTTAACAATAAACCAAACTTTGAAAAGCACTTTCTGGGATCAAGAGAGGGCTTAGTGGTAAAGCCACTTGCCAACAACCCTGACAACCTGATGCTGATCCCCTCCCCTGCACAAATTGTCCTTTGACTGTCACATACTAGCTGTTACTCACCTTGAGACACATGCACAACATTTACACAAACACATCCTTGCACACGCACACACACAACTTTTATTAGAAAATATACATATATAGAGTTTAATTGTGATATATTTGTATTCTATCCATATCTTCAACTTCTTATTGAGTTCAAACACATAATGGGACTATTAGATTTCTTTTTGTATATAAAAGAAAAAAACATAAAAAAATTACTGAAAACATAGATTTGTTTTAGCTTCATTAAGAGTATATCAAAATTAGGATAGTTTTTAAAAAATAGAAATATATTGTTTCATAATTTTCTTGGATAAGAGACCAAAATTAAGGGAGATAAATGTGCTGACAGGATGGATTGTCAAATAAGAATTTAATTTTCCAAAGTAGACATTATAACATCCCAACTTTGTTTTTTTTTCCCCTTCAGCCTCCCACTGTGGGAGGATATTTAATTCTTTATCGCCATATAACTTGAATTGAAGACATAATGTTAGAAAAAGAGGGTAGGAACCCTTATAGACAAATAATTTATAAGTACCTTCATTGGTGACTTTCTGAATTCTAACACTATAAGAAATACATTTCTGTTACTTAAGAATGACTTAATCATGATATTACCTTACAGTAGCACAAGAAGACTATTTTGTTTTCCTGTCAAAAAACACAAAGAATATTGCAAGTAGCTTCATATTTAGAATGTAAGAAGATCATTAAACTGCAGAGAGTTTTTGCAAGTTTGAATTTTACTTCATGTTTCATACTGTATAAATTTTCATTTTAAAACAACTTGCATAGAGAGAATATGACCAATTATTATATTGTCATTTAATTAAACATTTCAAGCTGGGCATGGTGGCTCACTCCTATAGTCTCAGCACTGAAGAAAAAGGAAGACAGATCTCTATGAGTTCAAAACTAGCTTGATATACATATCAAATTCCAGGCCAAGCAGGGATACAAAGTGAGACTCTGAAAACACACACACACACACACACACACACACACACACACACACACACACTTACAAATCAAGCCAGTACAAACAGATGTTTCAAGTTCATGACCCAGTGGACTTGACTAAAGAGGAACAAAATTTTAGGGGGGAACTAGTTAAAGGCTTTTAAAGGAAGCTCAATTTGACTTGAAAATAGGAAGTAACTTTGTCACATGAACATAGCCTAAGACAGATAATGGCAATATCATACCATCATACAAGAAGTCAAACATGTCTACAAAGCACCCCTAGATGTCGTGTACAATAGTAAGGATAAACTAAGGTTTGTTCTTGCCCAATAACTACTCATAGAACCGTGTTGTGGAATAATTTTAGACTTTTCACCCTTCCAGTTATTAAGAAAGGTGTGCTCTTCTTATAGTAGACATTTCTAGTCTAGAAAGTAATTATTAGAACTAGGTATGAGAGGCACCAAATTTTATTCTTTAGCTAGATGTCTCATTTAAAGATGATCCTAAAAAAGTAGTTAGTGAAATAGATACTTTGAAATTAAAATATAATTACTGCATTTTCTAAGTTCCCTTTCCACTCTCCAACTCCTTCCATGTTTCTCTTGTTTTCTCTCAAATCCATGACTTTTTTCCTCAACTGTTGATATATATATATATATATATATATTATATATATATGTATATGTATATATGTGTGTGTATTTGTATATATATATATATGTGTGTGTGTGTGTGTGTATTTGTATATATATATATATATGTGTGTGTGTGTGTGTGTGTGTATGCGTGTATGCATGTGAGAATGTGTGTATAAAACGTATATATACATGTACACATATAATACACACATATACATATATGTATATTGAAATATATATACATATATATCGTAAGTAAAAATAGAACCTTCTCAGTCCTTATAAAGCTACTTGCTTGTGTACTATTTCAGGAACATCCACTTGATATTGGATAAAAATTTTGGAGGTCTTCAATGAGGAAGAATATTTCTTCTACTCTCAGTGGTCCATATTTGCCTGTAGTTCTTTGTTACACCTTTGATGGACTCCTGGGATATAAAAAGGAGAATTTTCTCCTTACCTTGTACCTGAAAATAAAAAAAAAAAAAAACTACTCTAGTCATTTTGCCACCATGAGGAAATAAATAATCATTTTTACATTTCTCCATATTTAATCTAAGAATGAACCACAATTTGTGGAAGGTAGAGAGGAGAAAGGCATGGTAAACAAGCTCAAATGCACACTTAGAGTGTAGCATGCATCCAAATCCACACATACCATGAAGTTTTTAACTTCATAAGCCATAAACTCACCTCAGGGTATAATTTTTTTTAATCAAACTTTCTGTCACTCATAATTTTGAACAATGTAAGAATCAGTATTGACTCTAACCCTGTTCTGATTATATTAATGGCCCCCAGGTATACATACTCCAGTACACACAGGCAACTCTTCACTGATCAGTGTGCAAATATTGCTTCATATCCATATATTATAGACCATTGTGAGAAAGACTAACTTAGAGAATGTTCTTAAGAAATTTGACATTATCACCCAAAATGTTTGGCTAGTTTCTTCAATTTATCCTCATCTTAAGTCAATTCTGTCAGCTTTCACTTCACAAGTGGAACATAGCCTGAACCTGTCTCACCCTCACCCTGAAAACATATACTCTGCCTGGAGCATGCTGAACTTATAGTTGGTGTCACTTATCTTCTTTATTTTCACTTGTTTTCAAATCATCTTTTGTGTTGTTGTTCTGTTTTGTGTTACCTCTATAACATTTTGGACATATGGGCCCATTAAATAGTTTGATTGACATTAACCACCAGACTTAGAGGCATCCTGAAACCTTTTACATTTATACAAAATGGTTGCTTGCATGGTAGGAGTGACAGGTTAAAGAATAAATTCTTGGTTGTTAGAGAAACTGTACAGGATGAAAACATATTGCTGTATTTCCAGAGAGAGAATTATCTCCAGAGAAGAGATCTTGTCAGGAATGAATCAAATAAATGGTTTTGCCTTACTGAAATACAAGGAAGAAAAGTCTTGAAAACTCAAGCACATGATCCTGCTGTTCAGTTGGATATAAAACAGAAACATTTGCCCCTCCTCCCATTATGCTATTTTCAGAAATGAGAAACATCAATGTGTAGCTCTTTGAACTTAAGGTTTTGTTTAAATGCAGATAAATTTAGAACATAGCACCAAAACCAAGATCTTCTTACTAACTGACTTTCTCAGACTGATGACTGACACAAAACTAAAAATACAACTGAAGCATTTGTTCTCTCTCTCTCTCTCTCTCTCTCTCTCTCTCTCTCTCTCTCTCTCTCTCTCTCTCTCTCTCTCCCTCATTTCCAGCTGTGGACTTGTAAGCCCTCTGTTTCTCAAGTTACCATGGTAAGCTGTAATAGCCTTTCATTTTATAGTTTGCCTAGAAAAAAGCTACTCTCAAAAAATGACTTGGGAAAATTTGCTGTCTTGGTGAAGTTGTCTATTGCTATGAAGAGATAGCATGCTTATGACAAGTCTGATGATAAAGAAAAACATTGTACTAGGACTAGCTTAGAGTTCAGAGGTTAGAGTTCTGAAACCTTTGATCCAGGCCCCCAGTTCAATTCACTCTCAGCACTACCATCTTCACTGACCCTACTAGTACGACCTATTTAGGCCCACTTTAACCAGTCAGCTGCTTTTCTAATCTGAAGTCCCAAGGTCCACATTCCTCCAAACAAAAGCATGGCTGGCTTATCCCAGGAACACCCCAGTTCCTGATAACAACTTCTCTTTGAGTTAGCGTTTCTATTGCTATGAAGAGATATCATGACCATGGCAACTCCTATAAAGGAAAATATTTAATTGGGGCTGGCTTACAGTTCAGAGGTTCACTCCATTTTACTCATGGTGGGAAGCATGACAGCATACAAGCAGACATGGAATGGTGAGGTAGCTGAGAGTTCTATATCTGGATCATCAGTCAGCAGGAAGAGCAAGTGACACTGAGTCTGGCTTGAGCATCTGAAGCTTTAAAGCCCAACCCCAGTGACACACTTTCCTCCATGAGATCACGCTTACTCCAACAAGGCCGTACCTCCTAAGAGTGCCACTTTTATGGGCTTATGAAGGTCATTTTTGTTCAAATCACCAAGCTATCAACATAATCAATCATAGACATTTATGAATAGATGCACCGCATATCTAAAGATTACATAACTTCCAAATTATATTTCTTCTTTGGGTTCAGGTTTTTTTTTTTCAATTAATGATTTTGTTTAGTTTTAAAATTGTATTTTAATTACTTAATTTCTTCTTTTTCTTTCCTCCCTCCAATCCCTGCCATATAACCCTCCCTGATCTCCTTCAAATTCATGGCCTCTCTTTTCAACAATTGTTATTGCATGTATATGTGTTTTGTATACTCATACATATTATCAAATATAACCTGTCGAATCCATAAAATATGGTCTATTAAGGAATTTCTTTACTATAAGAAATAACTATTTTCCTCCAGTTTTGTTTATTGAAGGAATATTTTTACACTAGCATGATTAATTTTAATGTTTACTTATTTCAACAGGCCTGTAAAACTTGAATGTACCTCAGCAGTTTGATCAAGCATTTAGCACATGCCTTTTCTACAATTGCTCCAAAACCAATTTCTAATGAATGTGGTATTAGATTATGCTCTTAATTACAAATAATTTTTATCTATTTTAAAACATTTGTACATTTAATCTATTTCATTTGATAAAACTATCTTAAAATTATGTCAAAAGTAGTAATTTTCTACATTTTGTTCTACATTTCAAAAATAACATTTTTGTTTATGTTAAGTATGTTTAGAAATGATTTCTCAAGTCGGTTTTCTTTTCTTAATAACAAATGTCTATCTAAATTTAGATACATAGGAGTTTTATTATTCAGTTAATCATGTGTTGAAATCATCAAATGACTTCTGCTCTCCATGTTAATCATATTAATCTGTTAACTATGGTGGTATTTTATTTGTACTGAAATGTGATTTTAATTGTATGTTAATAAATAAATTTGCCCGAGTCCAACCTACATGACAAAATTATGTATTAACACTACCCAAAGCAGAAGTGCCACACGTCTTTAAAATTCTCGTCCAACCATTTACCTTGAAGGGGAAAAAAATCAGTTGTAATAAAACATGGAGTCAGCATCTTAGAAGGTATTATTTTAAGATCATAATTGTCATGTAGGTTAGACATAGAATCATTGCAATATTGTGACTAATTACAGTGCCTGAAGTTAAGAATAAAACAACATATACATACCAAAAATATCTAGTAACATGTTTGAAGGGAAGCTCATCAGCAGGGCCACGTGCTGAGTGCTCATCACTCCCGGCCCCTGGGAAGGTCTGAGACTAGGGCCTCCCTCGGCCCTAACCAATGCCTTTTCATTTAATCAGATAATAACTTGCCAAAAAGGAACATCACCAAAATTAGTCTTGGGGAAAGGTTTTTGTTTTTGTCTTTTAGGAGAATGAAGGTTAAGGAATCTGAAGAACACTGGACAAATGAGACAACTGAAGAAAAGGGACAAATCATAATCCCGGGAAACAGAGTGAAACGGCATATGGGTATGTATTATCTAAAAAAAAAAAAAATATGTCTTTCTAAGTGTTTGTTTCTGCTTTTCTCTAAAGATTTAACACTATTGGTCTTCTAATAGTCCCCATTCAATTAAAATTTAAAGCTGACTTTGGAGTTGGAGAATGACTCTCTCCTTCTTTAAACTCAAGCATGTTGTTAAAAGGAAAATGCAAACTCCCTGTATCATGCCAGAATAAAAGAGCCATCTTCTGCTATGGGACAGGACAAAAGTCAAATGAATTAAGGGACTATTCTATTACTAATCTCAACTCTTTGATTCTATTCTGATTCTTTAAACTTTTCATAAAGTATGAATTTTATATCAAAATTTACAAGATTAATATATATATATATATATATATATATATATACATTTTAAACTTTGTTAAGATATGAATGGTCACATAGAGTACTAACTAATTCTAGAAAAAAAGCTTCAATTAGCTGCATATATATGTCTTTGTGTTCGAGTCTCTTATCAGTTTTCTGCAGGAAATCACGGCGAGGCCTAACATCAACTGAAGTCTCCAAGCAGAAGATGGGGCCCCACAACAACAACAATTCCACATTGACAATAATAATATCATTAAGCTGACAAACATCATCTACAGATCAGCTTTGAACTACAAGGTGCTCAGAGCAGTTTTGAGATGACTAGCTGAGATGATCCAGTCTCAAAGACTATTTAAATAAGGACTTGAGATAAACCCTGATCTTTGGCATTATACACAGACTGGATAATGAAGGATATAGTTACCTTTCCTAGAATTTGACAATTAACCTAAAATTTTTTCTTTCAGGATAAAGATAACTTCACCCATACCCAGCAGGAAGCAATTTTCAGAATACGACGCCCACATTCCCAAAAAGGTGGTGTGGGGCCTGTGGTTTTTTGGACTTTGTAATGGGTTTTGGGTCTGGGATAATTTTCATTGTTTAGAGGGGTTGGTTACAAGTTGTTGTCAAGGGTTAGGAAAAAGGCTAAGCAAAGGAGATTAGATTTAAGGTTCTTGTTTAATAAAAAAAAAAGAAAAGAAAGAAAAGAAAAAGTCAATTACTAGTTTTAAATACTTTACAATGGATTGAATTGTTTTAGATTGTGTACAAATTTGAAATTAATATTGTTAGAAAATGCTATATGTATATTTCTAATTGTACTTATATCATTCATTTAACAATGTAATAAAATTTTCTGATCCTTGAATGTTATTATTACCAACTATTAGGATATAAAGAAGTGAAAGTTAGTAGTTAGACATTACAATATAAGTTGTAGTCATATTAGATATGTTTTAAAAATTGAGCAGATATATTTTAGGTAGACAGGTCTTCAAACCCTTCAGAGATCTACAGAATATGGCATTTAAAATGTTTTAATAACTTAGAAATTTTTCTTTTTTGAGACATGTCAGCTCCTGGCAGTACCAATCTACTTCAGAGAAAATATGGGCATTGAAGAAACTGCATATGGAGTTAACTTTCATTGTGGCAAAAGTTAGCCACTGGACAACAAAGTATCCTCGTATCAACAGGACAAAATGGACAGACAGAACACGAAACAAAGGACTACTGATTCTTGCCAAAAAAAGTGTGGATATAGCTATATCAAAATGCAACTTCTGAGGCCAGAACAATATGGCACCATCCCTGAAGTGGCCTTCGCAATCTGGAAAAAGTACAGTGTCCTTTTCTTCAAAGGCAGCTGAACAGGCAGTGGGCTGATGGCTTCTGATGTGCAATGGAACAGCAGATGAAACAGTTATTCTTGAAGAGTAACTAAGCTCATGCCTCTCAATAGTAGACTGGTATTTAGTAGAGGGATGTGGAGAAGAAGGGGATGCTGAGATGAAGCCATAAATACACAGCCAAGAAGAATGGACAGGTGAATTAAAAACAAAACAAAACAAAAAAAGTCAACAATTTCCAGAATCATGACATGACACTAGTGGAATTCAGGTGTTTCTGGTACATGGACTGCTCTCACCCAATGTGAGGTTGAACTGTTGAACTGTTGACCTTGTTTACATCCTACTTCACAAGTGAATCTGTCAGATAGATCCTAAGCCTATAGGCTGGAGATGATGCCCCAACACTGTGGAGAAACCTCAGGTGACTCTCCAGGCAGTTGGCTGGTTCTGTCACCTCACAATTTTTTTGGAAGTTGCTTGCATGCACTTCCTGTTTTTATTTTTGTTAGCTAATATTATTTCCTTCTTGGGTTTCTGAGGGAGTTGAAGATTAGTTAGTTATAGTTGAAGATTAATTAGGATAGGAAGTGAATTAGATACATTTTAGACTTACCAAAACAGGATAGATAATGAAATTATTTTCTCTGAATTTGTCAAATACAAATGGACTAGACATTGTTTAGGTATTTATTACTTGCATATATCGTATATAGTTATTGAACTTTTGTATATCGTTTTTCTTTTGTTAGTTATAACCTTTTGCTTTTTTTCTTTTTATTAAAATAGAAAAGGGGAAATATGGTGGTATTTTATTTGTACTGAAATGTGATTTTAATTGTATGTTAATAAATAAAGTTGCCCGGGGGTCAGAGTTATTAGAGCCATAGCAAGAGCATGACGGTGGTGGCGTATGCTTATAATCCCAGCACTTGGTAGGCAGAGCTAGGTAAGTCTCTGTGTGTTCATGGATACAGCCAGCATTGGAGACATACACCTTTAAGACCTGGAGGGCTGTACTTACAGGCAGTGACGAGGCAGTCATGTGTTTGGGTTTATAACCAATGAGAAGGCAGAACAGAAAGACTATCTAAAGATAAACACACAGGAAGTAGGTCTCTTTTGGAGAGGTAGGACCACCTCAAGAGGAAGGATAAGGTTTTAGCTCTGAACTCTGACCTCTTGGCTTTCTCTTTTACATTGGTTCTGTGTTTCTTATTTAATAAGACAATTGGTTACATCTACAGTTAACATATTGAACCATGCAACTGTCTTTAAATCACTTATGATCTTTGTAGTCCTGTATTAAACGCCATGAATTACACCATCAAACCCTTTACCACAATTCTGTATTAAATTGCTTATTTCATTTGGAATAGTATTATTTTTAGATGTAAGTTTGATAAATACATGTGCATATATTTATATAAAGAAGGCCTGTCATGCAATATACTTTATTAGATTGAATATTTGAATTATGTTAATAATATCCCCTAAGTTCACATGTTTTCCTTTGCTGTATTATTTTAAATTATCTAATTTTAATTAGAATGATTTAATGGAAGCATCAGTATTTATGGGAATTATTTAGTTCAATAAACCTTAAAGTCGTCACAGTGGACGAGGGTTCCCTGCTAGCTTGAACTACTTACATAGGAGCACTGAGTCAAATAAATAAACCTTGCTATTGCATCCTGGATATCTTTGGTCTCTAGTGGTCTCTTTGGGGGTTCTAATCTGGGCAGAACAATTAGCTTCACTGGGGTTTCTAATCTTCTTGGAAAAAGGTATCTTTTTCAGAGTCAAATCCACGAAAATAACTCAGATCCAGAGAACATTGGAATGCAAGCAAGCATTGATGTGCTTCCTGATAAATACATTCTCTAGTGTGTCTTGTTTGTTCTTCTTTCAATGAATTAACCTTTTTTTTTTGTATGGAGTATTTAAGAGCAATACTTCTTTTAAGCCTGTTGATTACATGGTGTAGGATTTATTTGGCTTATTAAAAAATGGATATACAAGCAGCGATCTCGTATTCGAGCACTTAAATATTAGAAAAGCAAACTACAAAAAAGTTCAAAAAAAAAAAAAAAAAAAAAAATGGATATACATGCATGTGAATATTTCCCACTTTATTTGAAATACAATTTCAAATAAATTTCAAGTAAAAGAACTTGAAAACTGTAAATTTTAAATATTTTCACTCCAGTACCAGGCATGCTATATGGCTCTAAGTGGAACCATAAAACATACATTTACTTAATTGAGTGGAAAATATTTCCAATAAGAGATAATATATGCCTAATGATACTCTGCTATACTTATAGATTGGTACCTAGTCCAATAGTTAGAGAGGCTTCATCCAGCAACTGGTGGAAAGAGATGCAGAGACTCACAACCAAACATTAGGTGGGGATTGAGGAACCCTGCTGGAAAGATGGAAAAAGGATTGTAGTAGCCAAAGGGGTCAAGGACCTCACAATAAAACACACAAAATCCACTAGCCTTGATTCATAGGAGCTCACAGAGACTGAACGGAAAACAAGGGAGTTTGCGTGGAATTGACCTAGGCTCTCTGTACATATGTGACACTTGCATAGCTTTGTCTTCTTGTGGGACTCCTAACAGTGGGAACTGGGATTGTCTCTGACTCTTCTGCTTTGGGACCCTATCCCTCATATTTGGTTTGCCTTGTTCAGCCTTAGTACAAGACAGGGTGCTTATTCTTACTACAAGTTAATATGCCGTATTTTGTTGATATCCATAGGTAGCATACCCTTTTCTGAATAGAAATGGATGGGAGTGGATGGAGGTGGGGAGTCAGAGAGGAAGTTGGGGGAGGGGATGAGAAGAGTGGAGGAGGGAACTGCGATTGGAATGTAAGTTAAATAAATAAATAAGAAAAAAGAGACTTAATAACTCACAACATATATATGAAAAGGAAAGACAGGACAATTGCTGAGTTTGTAAAGAAGCAAAGTATAAAACTGTGATCTCCTTTATGCAGAAAGAGACAAGTGTCCATTCATATCCACACATAAACATCATTACGCAGTTATGTTAACAATGAAAGAGAAAACAAGCTGGGTTTTGTTGTTTTTGCTATTGTTTTTTCATTTGTTCCTGTACTGGCTGGTTTTGTGTGTCAATGTGACACAAGCTGGAGTCCTCAGAGAGGAAGGAGCCTCAGTTGAGGAAATGCTCCCAGGAGAGGCAGGTGTAAAGCATTTCCTCAATTAGTGATCAATTGGGAAGGCCCCAGGCAATGGTGTGAGGTGCCATGCCTGGGCTAGTGTTCCTGGGTTCTATAAGAAAGTAGGCTGAGCAAGGCATGGGAAGCAAGCCAGTGAGCAGAACCCATCCAAGGCTTCTGCATCAGATCCTGCCTCCAGGAACCTGCTCTGTTTGAGTTCCTGTTCTGACTTCTTTCAGTGGTGAGCAACAAGGTGAAAATATAATACAAATAAACCTTTCCCTTCCCAACTTGATTTGTTGTCATGGTGTTCCATCACAGCAACAAAAATCCTAACTAAGACAATAGCCTTCTTTGTTATGAAAAGTTAAACAGTGTTGCAGTTATAGTGTGTTAATATCCAGCATGATGTTGGTGACAATTCAGTGTACCCCCTTAAAGACTGATCACCCCTCCATATACAACATTCTTCCAAAGGACACGTTGATGTAAGACATTATTCTGTTTATGGCACTATAGGGCATTTTCTTAATTAATGATTAATGGGGCAGTCCCAGTCCACTGTGGGTAGTGCCATCCCTGGAGATCATGGATGCAGCAAGCCATTGAGGGCAAGCCAGGACTAACCAGTACTCTTTCATGACCTCTGCATCAGTTCCTGCCTTGAGTTATTGCCCTGACGAATTGTAAGCTGTAAGAAAAATAAACCCTTTAATCCCTCCAAAAAATAAAATAAGTAAAAGAATATTTTTTAAAATGAATGCTTTAGCTTAAACTAAGCAAAACCAATTTAAATTTATAAAAATCACCATCACATTCAGCAAAGTATTCTTACTGTGAAAGCCATACATGTCACTAAAATATGCTACAGTTTAAAATTTAAAACATGAACACTACATTTCCCTTTTATTTGTCTTTAATGGTAGATAAAACTCTCTAAGGATAGGTCTGTGCTTCTAGTGTTTAGTGTCATAATTTCTAAAACATTTTCTCAGTGATCAAAACAAAGTAGGCAATCAAAATTGTCTGAATTTGAATGCTCTATCTTTAGGCAGAATAGCTACTAGTCTGTAATTATTAATGATTATACACAGCCATACAGGTTCATTTCAATAAGCATTGTGAGTATCTGTGAACTTAACAAGATGTAGGCTCCAAGATGAGCAAGATATTTCTTTCTAAGATGTTACATGTGAGACATGACACAACCAATTCCAATGAAAGACAGAATTCTATGAAGTGTAATTAGAACACAGTGTACCTTATTATAGATTGTGTATAGCTGAGAAAGACTCCTCTGTGGGCTTCTTAACTTGATTGATTATTTACTTTAGTGTAAAGAAGCTTTTTTTAGTCTTATGAGTTCTCACTTCTCAATTGTTAGCCTTAATTCCTTGACAAAAGGAGTCCTATTCAAAAAGTCTCTTTTCCATACCTATATCATGAAGGACATTCCCTATGTTTTCTTCTAGCAGTTTCAGCATTTAGGTCTTACATTGAAGTCTTTGATCCTTTTAAAAGCTGATTTTTCTGAAGGTCAATAAATTTGGGTCTAAATTCATTTTTTTTTTTAATATGTGGACATGACATTTTCCCAACATCATTTGTGGATGATTGCAGCAGGGTCCTGTGCTTTCGGGGAGGGAGCCAAGTAGGTGCAGAGTCAAACCACACAGACCCTGGGAGAATGTCAAAACAAGCTCAGCTTATTTAGGAAGAGGCAAGCCTTATATACCCTCCACCCTACCCTAGGGGGAGGACTGGTGAATATGCTTCCGTTGGTGTGACATGACTGCCTCTCATTGGTCCAGGTCATCTCCAGATCATGTTTCAGCTGTTGTTGCTAAGGCCATTAGGCAGACCCAGGTTGACTGTCACAAAGTATCTTTCTTTTTTACTTGTTTGAGCTGGCTGGCCCTCAAGCCTATTAGATGCTATTTTTTTTGGGGGGCGGGGTGCTTTTCTAAATTTTTTTCATCTTTGTCAGCTATCAGATAGCAGTAATAATGTGTATTTATCTTTGAATCCTCTACTGTACCACTGGTCTGCATGCCATTTTTGTGCCAGATGATAAGTCTTTGTACCCTAAAGGCTTCTCTGCTGAAGCAGCAATCCAAATTAAACTGAATCAGACAGAATTAGAAAGGCCCAGGTTTAATGGACAAAGCATTCCAGGGTGATTCCCCTGCCCCACAGAGAGGAGACTGGGAGGAGAGAGCAGAAGAACCTTGTGTCTGTTTTCAGGGATACAGTTTATATACCCTGTGGGAGTGGTCTTGAGCCTCTCTGGGGGAGGAGCTGTGTTTGGAGGGCTTTGAAGGGGTGGGTTTGGGGAAAGCAATGGGGGAGGGGAGTTGAGGTGGATCTTCTACTAGAACACCAATACCATGTTACTTTTATTATGATAGTTTGTAATGTGTCTTGAAATCAAATTATTTAACAATGTCTGTGTTAATTATTTAGGCCCAAATATTTGAGTTTCTCTTACTTTTTTATCTTATAAGCAAAAATAAGCATACTTATGCTAACCATTTCAAAGCATGGTTTGCTGTGTATTGCTAGTACAGTTTACAATAATTATTACTTGTTTTGATACATTATATATCCCAGAAATTTAAACTAAGAGTCGTTGTTGTCTTTGTTTACTTACCAAACATTAAGAATTAAAGCAAAACAGGAATCAAGACTCTTTATAAGTGAAGAATTTAGGTACTTAGGTGTGTATGTGCCAAATGGTTTTGCTTATGACCAAAACCATAGATGTAAACACACAAAACTAATCTTTAAGACTTCAAAATATGTTTAAAAGATACTGATTCATATGATTGTTCTGAATTCTCAATGTTCATTCATTTTGATGGCATTATTCTCATTTATTATCTCACACACCTAAACAATGTTGAAAAAAGTCACATTCTTATATGCTTTTTTCATAAAATAACATCCTTTAAATTATTGTTTATGTAGAGGATGTGGGTGGTGCTTTTCTCCCTTTCTGGGCAAATATCAGAGAAATGTTCAGTCAAATCTCTCTCCTGTAGAGACTAAGACTCCTATAGAGTACTGTAGAGACCAAGCCATCTTCTCAGCCCTCCTAAGTATTTTTTGTCCATGGAAATAGGGTATATGTGTTAATCAATCAAACAGAGTACATACTGACTAGTATTAAGTACCAGCATGGAGAAATAAAACCAATTAAAGGATGCGGTCTAGTTGTCATGTGAAATAAGTAATAGATTAATGTTAAAGTACAGCATAAGTTATGAGAGAACATTTATTATTGGTTGTTCTATTTGTTTTTTACAATATCAGTAACATATGAATAAGGTATGCTCTGCCAGTTGAATGATCTATTGTTTCTAAATGGCTATTTTAGCAAGTATTTAAATATACAATTAAACCAATTTTTTAAATATAGTTTCTTGAGGTGATAAAATTTCCTGGCACTATAATTTTATTGCTGGTATAAAACTATTAAGATTGCTAAGTTCAGTGAAATATCATGGTATATTTTCCACATATATTAAATATCTGAATTATTTTACTGTTGTGAACATAAACAATAATTTACATATAATTTTCAGAAAAAATTTCACATTCTAGCTGTATATTTCTTTCAAATAGTATACATTTTAATATTTTTGATGTATTAAAATTATATTCCAGAGATACCAATAATACATGGGTATGCTTCTCTTTCAAGCTCATTGAATGTTAATATTACATCTATGTCTGATGTCTCTGAAAATATCCAACTCTGAGTAGTAATTACCCAATAGCCTATTATCAATGTCAATTAATGCCTTTAAAATGTTGTAAGTTTGCTTTTTAATATATTTTAATGTTTAATTATTTTTATTTTATGTTCATTTGTGTTTTGTCTGCATATATATCTGTGTAAGGGTGTTAGATACCCTCAAACTGGAGTTACAGGTAGGTGTGAGCTGCCATGTGCATGCTGGAGATTGAATCTGGATCCTCTGGAAGAGTAGCTAGTACTGTTAACCACTGAGATTTCTCTCCAGCTGCTAAAATATATTTTAAATGAAATAGAATTACATTTACCACTTCCCTTTCCACTCTCTAGACCCTCCCTGATACCTTCTCTTTAACTCCTATTATGTCTCCTCCTACCAATATCAGTCGACACCCCTTTTCTTTGATTATTATTACACAAACTCATGATGTTTGTGTGTGTTTCTATATATGTATATACAAAGATAGGAATGCAACTTGCTGAGTCCATTTTTATTGTTTGTATGTGTATGGGTTTAGGGCTATCCACTTTATATTGGCTAAACAATAAGGAGGCTCATCTCTGGAAGAAGCAATCTCCTTTCCCAGAAGCCATTAGTTGGTGTAGTTCTTTGTCTAACTGTATGACCCTGATGATTTCTCTCCTTTCCAGATTAGCATGTCTATTCATATTGCTATTGTTTAGGTGTTCTTTATATGGTGATTTCTAGGAGAGACTAATTCACAGCAGACACCCTGGTACTCCAGCTCTTAGAATCTTTCCAACTCTTTTCTATGATGTTCCCGGAGCCAGAGATGCACAAGCTGTAATACAGATGTATCCATTGCTTCTGGGCTCCCCATTACTTGTTGATTTGTGCATTGTGATCAGTTGTATTTTACTATAATGGTCTCTATTTGCTGTAAAGAGGAGCTTCTTTACAGGGGAGGGGGAACATGGATATCTACACTGATTTTGTGGTTATAAGGATAAAATTTAGAAGGTAGATATGCTGGTCTAGCCAGGTGGAAGTAGTTTACTTTCAAGGGTCCATGATCCCACTAGACTTGGAATGATGCATAGCTTTCCAGTGCCAGGCTTGGAGGCAGATATTTAATTAAACATGATTCATATTTTCTAATGAGTTAATGAGATGCTACGATATCTAGATATCAGAATGTGAGATAGAATCCATGTCTCTTTCTCTCCCATAGTTTTTGTCTGTTCAGAGATCATACACTACTTCAGATTTTATATATAACTAATTTTTTTGCTCTTGGGTAGCATGAGTGTTTTCAGAATTGAATTTTACCTGAGTCATGAAATTTCCTTTCTGTTAGGATTCTGACCTGCCCCTTGAAAACCCATGTTAGTATTCTGACCCACGCCTTGGAAAGCCTCTCCTTGGGGCCACCCTGCATCCTGACATAAAAGTTCATTTTAAGGAAAAACCTCTCCCCTTTCTCTCTCTCTGTCTCTCTCTCTGTTTTTCTGTCTCTCTGTCTCTCTGTCTCTCTGTCTCTCTGTCTCTGTCTCTCTCTCTCTCTCTCTCTCTCTCTCTCTCTCTCTCTCTCTCTCTCTCTCTCTCTCTCTCCTTCTCTCCCTCCCTGCACCCTCTCTCCCCTCCCCTCTCTCCATTCCGACTACAAGGTGTACAGACCTCCACTTTTCCTCCCGTCTCTTTCTTCCTGATTCCCTCTTTCCTATCTTTCTCTTTCTCTTCATCTTTCTATTATAATAAATTCTCTCCATGTGGATGCAGCTCCTGGGTGTGAGCGACTGTTCCGTTCCACGTGTACACTGTCTGCCACTGCATCTGTCCGCCATGTTTCCCTGCATACGTGGTATAACCTGGCCCGGCCACCTAGGGTCCTCTGCTCCTGGACGTTCACCTTATTTATGCTGAACTTAGTGGGGCACCCCATCGGCATAGGACACTTGAGTCCAAAACTCCTGGACTCAAGCTGATCCTCCTGTCTCACAACACTTTCATCAGAAAAAGGCAAAAACCAAGATAGGATGCTTCATAAGGCCTTATACCGGTAGTCTAGTTCATTTAAACAAGCATGACTCAACACATAGCTCACAGGTAACATATCTTTTGACTGATCAAAAGCTAACACAGAGTTCTAAATTTGTACTTGACCTTGCAGTAAGCTGATAGCTATGCTCAAGGTTGTAGGGCATAGAACACTGAAGACCTGTATGTGGAAAGATTATAGATGTGTGAACTACATTTTAAACTTCTCTAGCTGGACTGTAAATGAGATCTAAATTCATGCAACGTTATCCCTGTGTGTTTTATTTTCTGTCTAAACGTTTAAACTGGCATTTAAACTGCAATTGTGTATATTAAACAACAGCAAACATCTGCAAGGCTATGTTCAGCATTTTAACTGCTGAATCTCCCATAGTCATAGCAATTAGTTTGACATGTATTTCAGAATAAACACATTGTGGGCATCATTCCAACTCAATGTAATGGTATTAGTATCAACACAAACTAAAGAGTACTCAAGATGATTTCTGGTTTCCCACTTGAAATGTTCAGCACTGTAATTTCTAGAAGTAAAAATACTAGTAAATACTGACATTTAGTACCACCTATCAATTCATCTTATTCATCTACTCAAATTATTGTATACACCATCAAATTGTTTCCTTTTACATATAATAAGTTTCTCTTTTTAGATATTCTAAGTGACTTTCTATACTGAACACTTCTCTAAGTTCAAAATATATTTTCTCAATAATCTTTCATCTAGTCATGGTCTCTTTTATTGCAGTCTTTCATATTACTGAATCTACCAGCCCTTTATAGAAAACACACTCTGTGATTTCCTTTTCATACCCCAGTGTTTGCAGATGATTTTGGTGGTATGACTACATCAACACTCAGTTCTTATCCTTGTACTTTGTTAGGGTCCAAGAGAAGCCCCCAAGAAGACCAACAGTTGTGTATGCAATTTAGAAAGAGCGTTTATTTCAAGCATGATAGGGTGGCAAATAGCAACCCCGAAGGGGGGGGGTCACAAGCTCCTTTTAAGCAGTTATGGGAATTCCAGGGAGGAGGGATTAATTTGGTGTGGATTGATGGAGGAAAGCTTAGTCTGGGAGCTGATTGATGGGAGGTTGTAGTGGTTAGGGGCCCATTGATGGTTGGGGGGGAGTGTCTAGTGTGTAGAGGCTTGTTGATGAGAGGGTAGGGAAAGTTATCTTTAGCTATAGAAGTTTGAGGGGCATCTGCTGAGCCAGCAGAAGGGGCTTCGGGGTGCCTGCTGAGCCGGCAGGAGGCTAGGGGGCACCTGTTGATTGGTTGCCCCTAAGTTGTGGTTTTCCTGAGAACTGCTTGCTAGCTTCAGCTGGTTCTAGTGAATGAAAACTAAGGCCTAGTCCATGTCAGAGCTGCCAGGGAAAACTGTTATGGCCCTGGTTTGGCCACCTGCTCCTTTCACACTTAATGTCATATCCTCCAAAGCATTTATTCCTGGTGTTCATGATGAATACGATCACTTTATTTTCTGGATTTTCAGATATTTTATATAATCACAGATCTCAAGTGGTTAGAGAGGACAGAATGTAAACTTATTTCTTTACTATAGCGTATATAAACTTTCAGAACTATCTGAAGGATATCAGTAATAGGCATTTTATTAAAAGAATTTTAATCTAAGAAAGATTTGCAAATTGTTATTTGTGTGTGTATGTGTGTGTGTGTGTGTGTGTGTGTGTGTGTGTGTGGTATGTGTGTACAGGTGCCTGTGGTAAACAGAAACATCTGTCAGGTTCCATGGAGCAAGAAGGACAGGCCATTGTAATCTAACAAATATGGATGATGGGAACCCTACTCAGCTACTCTGGAAAAATAGTCAGTCCTCTTCACTGCTGAGACGTATCTCTGTCCCTCTGACCATGATTTTCTTAAGAGCAATGCCAATGCTTATATTTTAAAATTTTAACTCTAGATAATCAGTCATAAAACACGTCATAATAATTTTTGTTATTCTTGACTGGTTTGGAAGAAGTGAGCAATGAGTGAATTATCAATGGATTATTAAATTCAATATTGACTAAGAAAATGCATTCTAAGGTAATGAACCCTGAAGTAAATCAGAGATAAATGTAGGTCAAACAAATTTTTCTCACTTATATACCACACAGATAACTTGACCATACCCTGTGTTAAGGAAATACCATACTTACATACTTTGGAATGGAGTGATTTTTCAATCATAGTTTAAATTTCAGTTAAATATTGCAAAAATGATTTTGAGAGAAGAAAAAATATCGGTGACTTCTTTAAAATGAATGTTGCCTATTTTGACATTTACTTTAATAATCCCACAAAATGGAGGTACAGACCTGCCCTCCATACTGTGGAATCAGGTGCCAAATACAGGACCAGGCTCTGCTCTGCTTGGAATATTTTTCACTATTCCCTTCATTTAATAAACTGTCTTTTTTTTGTTTTTTGGTGTTTATAAACTGTCATTCGAAAGAAGATCTGCGAGGTCTTTTCACAATGAATCAAAGAACTGCTCTGCCTTCTGTCTTTATTATGCATGCTGCATTTGAAGCTAACGAAGCATGCCTTCTGAGCTCATACTTCCATAGAAGAAAAAGACATCATGTCACATCTTCTCATTATTTCATCAGCAACTCAGAGCTAACTTATCACCATTGATCGCCCTATAAGTATGTCAGTTTTGACAGATAATGGGCATTCTTCTTGCTAACTATTTCTAATAGCCTGCTAACATATGCACATTTTATATATAAACTATGCATGAAGTTACTAGAATAAACAATCTGTGGTATACATGATGTAAGATCTGAAGAGGTAATAATTCTCATTACTAGATTAATCAAATCTTATATACACTTTCCCTAGAATAACTAGTGCCTCCTATGGTTGAATTGGAAAGTGTAATGATACATAATATTATTTTAATATATGTTTATTTATGAATAAGTCTTCATACCCAGTACAGGTTAAAGTGTGCAATATTCTCAATTAGAGAGCATCCAGAAGAACAACTCATCACAACAGATTTTCTTTAATTACAGTGCCTAATAGCACCACTATTGACCAATACAACTCAACTGAACTTAATAAAATTCTGAATATAAGATATATCTGGTTGTGAGCCTAGTCTTTCATGACTGAGCCATCTCTCCAGCACAGGATATATTTGGGCAGTAATGATATATAATATTTATTTTCTATATCATTATTGCCCAAATATTTAAATGTATGCTTTCAAATACTTTTGGTCCTTTCTAAACTTTTAAAATGTCAATATGATAAATTTCTGAGATAGTATTTTAGTGCATACAATTTTAAGATTGTAAAATTATTTTCACAATAGTGAACTTTGTTGCTGGAGGGCTTCTCTCCAGGTTCCACCAAGCCCTGCAGTCCCACAATCCACATATAAAAGAATCACTCAGGGCCGGGTGGTGGTGGTGTATGCCTTTAATCCCAGCACTCAGGAGGCAGAGCCAGGCGGAGCTCTGTGAGTTCAAGGCCAGCCTGGGCTACCAAGTGAGTTCCAGGAAAGGTGCAAAGCTACACAGAGAAACCCTGTCTTGAAAAACCAAAATAAATAAATAAATAAATAAATAAATAAATAAATAAATAAATAAATAAATAAAATAATCACTCAGACGCACGCTTATATTACTTATAAACTGTATGGCTGTGGCAGGCTTCTTGCTAACTGTTCTTATATCTTAAATTAACCCATTTCTATAAATCTATAACTTGCCATGTGGCTGGTGGCTTACTGGCATCTTTACATGTTGCTTGTCCTGGCGGTGGCAGCAGTGTCTCTCCCCCCTTCCTTCCCCAATTTTCCTCTCTCCTTGTCCCGCCTATACTTCCTGTCTGGTCACTGGCCATTAGTATTTTATTTATATAGAGTGATATCCATAGCACTTCTCCTTTTCTTCTTTTTGTTTTTAAATAAATGAAGGTTTTAACTTTAACATGGTAAAATTACATATAACAAAACAATTATCGAGCAAGAATTACAGTTACAATATTAAAGAAGATGTCCTATCTATTTTATATTTGTGAGTTTAAGGTTTTATATCTAGCTTATCTTTTATCATAACTGAGGAAATTACAACTATCTAGTCTTTAACCACATCAAAGACCTGAGAAGGAACATAATGGTACCTGAGAAATGGTAGATGGATGCAAGCAACTTTCGAGAATCTTGCAAAAGTAGACTGAGACAGCCGGCAGCCTGGACAGTCACCTAATGTTTCTCAGCATTGTTGGTGCATTCAAATTGGTTACAGGCCTAGAGTATCTGACAGACCATTTTCAGAAGCAGGAATTCTGAAAGACCATCTTACCCTGTCTTAGCAGAGTACAGTGGTCGCTTTCCTTGTGTCCCGCTTGTCCTGAAAGGACAGCATTGCATTCGTACTGTCAGCCATCAAGGCAAGGGCAGTTCTTTGCCCAGTAGGCCATTTTGTGCGAAGAAGACAAACTTCCAAATGGAAATGTCTTAGAAGCCCAACATTCTCTCTGGATCAAATTGGTGCAGCTAGGAGCAATTGTGTCTCATGTCAACAGAATTCTAAGTTATTTAAATGCCATATTCTCTAGGTCTATGAAGTGTTTGAAGATTACCTATCTATCTGAAATATATCTATGTATACCTAGAAGATTTAACTAACATGGCTACAAATATGATTATCATAGATGACTAATTATTAATCTATTTTTTAATTATCCATTACAATTTTAAATGAGTTACATAAACATAATACCTCAAACAAGAATAGAAATATATATATATACAGTATAACAGAATTAACTTCAAGTTTGTATCAATAAACTAAAATTTATACCAATGTAAAACATTTTAAACATAAACTAAAATCTATACCAATGTAAAACATTTTAAACAAGTTGTTTTTTAAAAGTAGGTTCATTAATCTACCCTTTTATCTTATCATCTCTATTTCCTTCTATATATCTATATCATATCCCCTTTTCTTTTTTAGAAAGAGACCACATTAATAATCAACCTGTTTTAAATAAAAATATTGGTTTTTCTCTGTCCCACACCAGAGGGCTCTTCTAATTTGGGACATAAGAATCTCTTAACCATTTTTTTTATTTTTATTTTTTTTTTTTTTTTTTTTTTTTTTTTTTTTGTTTTTCGAGACAGGGTTTCTCTGTGTAGCTTTGCGCCTTTCCTTGAACTCACTTGGTAGCCCAGGCTGGCCTCGAACTCACAGAGATCTGCCTGCCTCTGCCTCCCGAGTGCTGGGATTAAAGGCGTGCGCCACCATTGCCCGGCTCCATTTTTTTTTTAAATCAGTATGTCTGAGTTTAGAGGGGGAGTGAGCTAATTCTACCTCTAAAGCCAGCTTGGTATATTTGGGAATTTGGGCATTGCATCTTTTACTACTTCCTGCTGGGGAGGGGGCTGTATCTTATGGGGATGCAAAGAAAATTTTAGGCCTATGGGGTAGTCCGTGAGGCTGTATTGTGTGAACCAGTTGCCTTGAAACCACTCTGGATGTTAGATTATCTGGGCCATGGTGTCATCGGAGAACTTTCAGGGGGTCTTGTCTGGTGAAACCTGATGTATCTTAATCTGGAACAAATCCACAGCCTCTGGCTTTCTGTAGAAACAAAAGCAGAACCTCTTTTCCTAAGCAACATATCCTTAAATCCAAATTTTGAAGTCAAGGTACCTTTAAAATATACATATTGGTTTAATTCAACATCTTTTTCGATCAAATGTTTTTTTGCAGTTAAAAATCCCAAAGACAACACAATCTCGATTTTCTGTGTAATATTCATCTTTACATGGCTTTTTTATAATTATCTTTTTTTAATCTCTTTCAAGCCTATGTATATTTTACACACATTGTAAATGATTTTATCTGAATTAGTCTTATTATGACTCTATTGCATTAAACTGTAGTATTCTAAGTCTTAAATGGTGCTCTGGCTGGTGGCTCCGCCCATTTCAGCTTACCAACATGGCATTTTCCGCCAGTTCTGTGAGTCATCAAGTCTCAGAAATAGTGGGTCTAAGTTTCTATCAAAGCAGCATGTAGCCCAGAAACTTTTTTTTTTTTTTTTTAATACTAGTAAAGACTAAATCTAACATACAGTGTAATGTGCTGCTGGCAGACACCTCATTTCCACCATACTGCCGGTCAAAGGCAAATGCCAGGAACCTGCCAGTATTCAAACCCGCGTTTTGAGGCATCTAGCTGCCTGTATGAGACATGAAGCAGGAACCTGTTTTTGTCTCTGTTTAGAATTGGTTATTAAATATTCTCAGATATAAGGTGGAAACTCAAGTGGTTGGGCGCCATTTGTTGCTGGAGGGCTTCTCTCCAGGTTCCACCAAGCCCCACAGTGCCACAACCAAGTATAAAATAATCACTCAGACACTTATATTACTTATATCTTAAATTAACTCATTTCTATAAATCTATACCTTGCCACATGGCTGGTGGCTTACCGGTGTCTTTATATGTTGCTTGTCCTGGTGGTGGTTGCAGTGTCTCTCCCCGCTTCTTCCTGTTTCCCCAATTCTCCTCTCTCCTTGTCCTGCCTATACTTCCTGTCTGGAAGTGTTTTCTTTATATAGAGCGATATCCACAGCAGAACTTCTTTTTTAAAAGATAAATAAGGTCTTCTTCATAAATGAAAGGTATATTGTAAACACAAATATACTTATACTTGATACAGGACAAGATCAAACACACAAACAAATAACTTTAAAATATTTGCTCAGCCTGCTCTTGCTCCTGTCTCAGATTCTCATGAAGTTGGGGCAGCAGTTATATAACACTCTATTCAACTGCTGAGTTCTTATTTTAAAATACAACTCATACATGTAATTGCAAATATGATTATTCAATAAATATATTTTATTCTAAACATAATACTATGCTTTGGAAGTGATGAAAACTACTTTTTTAGGAGTTATATAATAGCCAAATAAACTATATCTGCATTGCAGAAACTTATATGCTGAGAAAATCTGAAGTACAGAATTATGACAAGACTAAAGCAATTAATTGGAAATTTGCTTTATGAATGCCTAATGAATTAATTAAATATGCAAAATAATTTAGAAGACAACAAAAAAATGAAGAACAAATATACCCAGTGCAAAGAATATAAATGAAGTCTGTATTAAATATGAGAACTAAAAACATAAGACATAAAAATATGAGAACTATACAGTTGAAATTGGCTAAATAAAAGTAAATGATACAAAAATCTTTTAGTAACAAATGAAGGATCCCAATTTGATACAGTTACATATAAGATGATGTATAATGTTCTTAAATTTATTTCAGAAAAGTAAAATATATAAAGTGAAAATTGTTTCAGTTAAGAGAATGCTATATATGCCAAGATTTAACTCAGTTCTGTGTTCTTTGAGTTCTTCAATTATGCCAATCAAACTGGTATAACTTTTTCTGGATTCATTGTGGGTATATTCTCACTGTGTAGTGTACAGTTGATTTAATTCTCAGTGTTCATTCCATAATTATCTAGGAGAGTTCCCAGGAGACCATCTGCCTTAGGCTTTCAATTAAACTAGTCTCTTGCTAAATGCAGTGTTTCCAGTATGCTAGATTAAAACTCAAAAGTTCATTCTATTCTTGATTCATCTGCTCTATGTTACTTTCTTGATTCATAAAATGAGGTATTAAACTATCACTTAGCCCTCAAATTAAATAATTCTAAATCATCCAATTCTGTATAGTCCATTGGCTCATTTTTAGAGAATAAAAGAACAACAGTTCAAAATATTCAAATGTGTGAATAAATGCTCCTTGAAAACACTGTCATATTAAATGTTGCCTTCTTTGTATGAACAATTACTGAAATAAAAGTCTAGTTTTTCATATTCATATCATTGTACCAGGTAATTAAAAATATACCTTCATTTTAATATGTTTTGCAAATTAAAGCTATTGCATAGCTCTTTTAATTTCATAAGAATAGATATTAGCACTAAAATAATGCTTTTATCAAGTTTTAATTTCAACTTTTCTGTGGAAACATCCTTGATATGCCATTCTAACTTGTACCTCTGAGTATCTTGATATTATGATAAATATTCTTTTCATTTTTTTTCATATAACTTCAGTATTTTAAATATTATGCTAATTAAATACAAGATTTTCACTACAGTAAGCTATCAACATGATTTTAATATTTATCAAATGTCATTGTACTATTAAACAACAATGTTCAGATTTTCATAAGGATTCAATGTCTCACTCTGATCTATTACTTTTCCAGGTTTTGCTAAACAATATTCTCAAATCCATATATGAATAAGATGAAAGTTAAGTGCATTAATGACAAAATGGATTAATGACAAATACCAACCTTGATTGACCAGGTTTATTTGTTAGTATTTGTAGAGTCTATAGGTTTTATATTCACTGTATAAACAGTTCATAGGAAGAGGAAAAGTCCATACAATCTCCCTGAAAACAGTTAATAAAACACTTTATAAATACAGAAAAAAAACGTAGTGCAAGATTTTAACCATTAAAAAATTATTTTGTGTTTTAAATTTCTAAATGTTACATAAATATAATACAGTATAAAGCTATATATAGCCTTTACTATATTTAATGTAGATTATTAATAATCCTTAATGACATAACATATATAATTAGGGTAGGTAAAATAATACTCAAAATACCTTTATTTAAGGATATAATTAAATGGAACAAAATTCTGAATGTTCAATGGATTCCATTTTGGTTTTTATGGCAAAATGTGTTTGAGTTATTTATTCATAAATCAAATCTAAACTTTTCCCAAAGTTTTGATATATCCACACAAAATATCTTATCAATTAAAATACAAGATTTTAAAACACAAAAGCACCTGCAAGGACAACTTATATATCTATAAAGTAAATATGCTTATATTATTCTTTATTTTTGTAATAGTCACAAAGTCTAATCTTGTTCAAGATTTTGGTGAGTTTGATCATTGTAACACCAATCAGTAATCCATATTTCTATTGTAGTTTTTACAAACACATTTCATTGTATTTGAGTTTTGTGCAGTGCAAATAGCATCACCAACAAAAGTGTAGACATGAATAAGATGTCCTAAAGTACCATGCTCCGGACCTATCTCTGTAACAAACTGTGATATTCCACTTAACACATATTTTAAAAAATTCTATTTATTTATAATTTATTTATGAGTGTTCTGCATATATGCCTGAGGTCAGAAGAGGGCATCAGATCATATTACAGATGGTTGTGAGCCACCATGTGGGTGCTAGGAATTGAACTCAAGTCCTCTGGAAGAGCAGCTAATGCTCTTAACCATTGAACCATCTCTCCAGCCCCACTTAACACATTTTTAAATAATTGTTCCATGTTAGATGTCTCCTAAAGTGCTGAGCACTGACAATTGAAAAAGGAACTTGAGAGAATTTCAAGGTCCAAAAAGAGGCCAGAGCAAAGAGTGGAGAAGAAAGTTGTATTTCAGATATAGCACAAAGATACCTTTATTGATGATATTGAACGTGTAGTAGATTTTGACGTATATGTAACTTTGAAATTCTAGAACATAAAATAATTGATAACCAATTATTGTGATATTTTAAAGCCTTATAAGACTAAGTCTCTGGAGGAAGCTGTAGGGTGATCACAAAGAAAGGAAAGAAGAAGCAGAAGTCAATGGAAGGCCAGCAGGGTGGTATAAGCCAGAGGAAGACATTGCACTTGCCTTAGTCTCATTGACTTCACCTCTTAAGACCACAAGAGGAATGAAGTTGATCTCACAGACTGTGTCCTTGTATAATGACAGGAGATATGACTTAGGACTTAATAACTATTCTGCAAAAACTGTGAGTTGAGGATTATATATGAGATACAATCTTAAAATTCCAGTGTATCCCAACATAGTACATCTTATTTTCCATAAAGCACTATTGATCATAGGATCCCACACACACACACAAATATAATGTAGATATTTACTACATTTAAATGCTAGTGCTCTCTTCCTGTTCTCATAATCTTAACCAGTTTCATCATTATTCATAAATATAAAATCTCTTCCTAGTTTCAAGGCAATATCTTAAAATAAAGACTAAATAAAATAAAAAAAATACACTTATAATATAAAATGGATACAACATGGCACAAAGAAAACATTATTCTTTCAAACAAAGAAACACCAGTTCCTGAAGCTCCACGTCTAGTATCTTAGCCTTCTGCTGTATGGTTTGAGCTCCAACATCCCATGTTAGTCTTCTTCCTTCCATTCTGCTATCTGCAGTTCACATAGCCTCTCTCCACAGCTGAGCTCACCCAGTGCCTGCGGTGTTTCCTGCTGCGAGTCCATGATCCTAGCATTTCCCACATACTTGAATCTCCATTGCACATTAAGTTTATCCCCACCACTTCCTACAGTAACTTTTCAGGATCTCCTTGTAGGGGGTATAACCCTGCCAAAAATTGCATTGCCTTCATGGCTTTCTGGAAAATCAGCACTATGTTGATGATACTGCCAGAATCTGCCTGTTGGAGATGTAGTCTCTCCTGCTTCTACCATTGCTGGCTTTTCTGATCTCTGGGAGCCTTGGCAGCTGAATCTGGAGGGAGACTTCCCTAGGTGTTTTATTTTGTTGTTTCTGGTGTTGTTTTAATATATAATGAACCCCTTGGGAGAGTTTTTGAAGTCCAGTTTGTCTTATTTCGAATAAATTTACACTTTTATCAGCTAGATCTTTGAATCTGTAGGGTCTTGCCCTCTAGGTAGCTTTCCTCTTGCCCCAGTGAGAGTGAATGACTTTCCTTTAATAGTGATATTCTCTTAACAGTCACATGTGCTTTCTCACCCTCTCCTCCTCAGACACTTTAAAATTGCCCCTTCTTCTTCTTACACTAGCTGCACATTCATCATCTCTTCTGTCTTCACTTGCTATTCTCACTCAGTATATCCATGGGTAAGAGCAGTGAATGACAACCTTGCCACAACCATAATGCTATGCTATGTTGAAATGTACTCTGACAAATCAGTGCGTTAATTTGAATTTAACCACCTTTGGGCTCTTAGGACACAGGTGGAGTGCAGCCAGGTAATTTTCCATCATGTAACATGAAAGGTTTCTTCTAGTCCAATTCACAGGAGTCCTTTCCTCATTGGTGACTATGGGAGCTGGGACGTCACAGTCGTTATTTCTACAGGCATTCTAGTCTTCCACACTCCTGCCAACATGAAACAGTCGGCTCTGTTAACAACATTCAAGGGCTGTTGTAGCCCACAGGTCCAAACTTGTCCACATTCTTCCTGTAAATCGGGAAAGGCTTACAAACCAGTGGTCACATAATGCAGCAGTGGCCCAAACGGTGGTACCAATTTTCGATATCCACTACTTTTCATTATTGAAGCAAAATAACCAACAGAAGCAATGGAAGAAAGAAAGGTTTGTTTGCCTCAGGCTTGTGTCAGGTCTGCCACATAGCAACAGAGGCATGAGATGCTTGGTTACATGG